>NC_079316.1:95201707-95502641 GCF_029931775.1 Euleptes europaea | reverse complement strand
TTAAACACACAGTAATTGGAGACAGTTGTGATGAAATTCAGTTACGTTTTCTGTTGTTGCTTATACAGAGCAGGGCCAGCATCCAAAGCGCTACACCCAGGGCAGTCTTAGCCAGTGGGCAACAGGGGCAGCTCTCCCAGGCCCTGTGCTTGAGGGGAGACCTGTCTGCCTATAGCCTCGCCCCATTAAAGGAGAGGGAAAAGAAGAAGAGTAGGCTCCTGCTGCTGCTTGTACCTGCTCCATCTGGGGATTGGGCAGCTCTAGTGACAACCTTGCTTGGCCCTGGTGTGGGGTGGTGGTGGCGGCTGTGATTCTGGGGCCCAATCTTGACTTTTGCCCAGAGCCCCAGAATCACTAGGACCACCCCAACCACACCCAGTGATTTATAAATACATGGGCTGTTAAGTTTGCTTGGAGGAACACACAAGGTCGGGGACGGAGTTCCAACAGTAACCGCTTTATTGTACAAACAAGAACAGAACTAACTACAGTGTCCAGACCCCTGCTTATATGTCCGCTTGGCCGCCTGCAGCCACCCCCCCCACAGCCATGAATGGGGGGAAAACCCCAGTAGCCAATGGGAGCATACAGTTCAGGAGCCTTGGGGAACTCCAAGCTGCAATTACAAGGAGCTTAATTCCCTTGATTCAATCACACACACGCCCAGGGTTTCCCCTGATGCAATTACAAGGAGCTTCATTCCCTTGATTCAATCACACACACACACACACATGCATACATAACATGGGCTTTTCAGCTCCTCCCTTTTGGCTGGTTCTTCCACACCCTCCAAAAATCTCCCTATGGCATACCTAAGAGTCAAATATGAGTTTTTAACCAACCTCCTACACTTTGCACACTCAGTAGTTCTCCTAGATGATGATATTAAAAATAACTAAAATTATAGCTTCTGCATCTCCAGATGTGCACTTGATAATTTAATACTTTAACATTAATTACATTCTAGGTCAGGGGTCCTCAGATTTATTGAACTGGGACCCATTTATTATAGTTTTTGCAACCCACTTGCAATGTAACTCCATGTTTTCTCCTTCCTAACATAAAATACAAGAATCTCACATTGGATCACACTGAGAAGATTTTTAATGTTTATTATTTATAGATGTATAGCGTGACTGAGCTGTGACTATGCTGTGCACAGTGACCATGAAATAAATTATGCAAACAAAATTTGCAATCAAGCCTCCCAAAATTTCCTTTCCCAACTCACCCTGTTCTTTCTCCTTCTACCTCCTGGCTTCTCAACCCACCCGTGAGAGTTTTGCAACCCATTGTTGGGTACACACATTAATATACATGAAGCTGCCTTATACTGAATCAGCCTACCATTCCATCAATGTCAGTATTGTCTACTGGCAGCGGCTCTTTAGGTCCCAGGTCTTCCACATCACCTACTTCCTGTTCCTTTTAAATGGAGATGCTAGGGATTGAGTAGAGGCTAGGGATTGAGTAGAGGTTCCACTGAGCTATAGCCCATCCCCAATCTACAGAACCACTCTACAGTCTGAGAACCACTCCTGTTGGCATTTAGGGATCATTTCTAATATAGTACCCAAATATACATTTTCCAGTAATATGTAGCATACAAGAATATTGAACTGTGCAATCCTGAAGGGGGAGGCAAGGTGCCATAAGAGCTGGCATGACCCCGCACCAGTGTAAGTTCCCATTTAACCCAGGATAACGGGCACTTACGCTGTCCTGGGTGGCACACATGCCTGCGCTTGGGAGTCACAGACCTGCATGCCGCATGAGCACCAGGCCAGCCTCCACAGTGGTGTATCTCCAGCACAGAGGCCCACATGGCGTGAAAGGGGGCATTCCTGAGGGAAGGGCTGACATCAGTCAGCTTCCTGAAAGCTTTTGGGATGGGAATGCCCACTCTTCCTGGTGTAAAGTTATGGCAGCTAAAATCATGGTGTAGCCTATAAAGCCCCATTATAGGAGTTTGACAGTTCCCCCCCCTTTGGTGCAGCCACGCCCTCAGGGCCCAGGTGGCTCAGGATGTTGACCAAGTGGCCAGCCAATGGACAGGGGGCTGAAGGGGGCCAAGCTCCTACAGCAGCACCCAATAGCAGAGCACCAACCCCCGGTCTTGCCGCAGAGACCTTCCGGCAGGTAAGGTGCACATGGCTCGGGATGCTGACTGTGAGCTCCCAAACATGGGGGCTTCACATGAATAGCATGACACCCCTGGTGGTGGCAAGAGCACAGGAAGAGCACTGTGCACAACAGGGGTGGCACTTTGCACAAAAACCCACCTGGGAAAGCAAAGTCCACGCACACTGTGGCTGAGCTGTCCCATTCAAGTTCCATTTCAGGTACAACAGATACATGGGCAGGACCTGACGGGAAACCCACACCATGACAGGTAATCTTGGTGATGCACCCCCAAACCACCATTTTGCTTCCCCTCCCCTCTCCCAGGGTCAGCAGCCCTCATGGGCCAGGTGGCTCTTTTGCTCATCAGTGTCAGGGAGTGACAAGAACTTTGGAGCCCAAAAGTTGCCTTTGCCCCCTGTACTCACCAATGAGGGGGTTTGATGCTCTGGGGCAAGGGTGGGGGGGAAATGGATGTGTAATTGTTTCCCATTCCCTGCAGTAATGGACCACTCCTGATGGTCATGGAGGGAGGGCATTGGGGTCAACCGCAGCGACGCAACACTCAAAGGTCTATGTATCCCCAAAGACAACTTTCACCCTTTATGTTTCAGAGGACAGCAGCCCCCCCTCGCGAGGACAGCAAGCTAGACCCATCAACAAATGCTGGCGTTTGCAGCAACACCAGATGTTGCATTTGCGAAGCCGGGGGGGGCTGGTGGTGCCAATGCCACAGACCCCTCCCCTGCAGTCTCCTGACTGGATTGGTGGAACATCCCGGAGGGACTATCATGTGCCCACCAGGACATCCATGGTGTCCTTCTGTGGCCACAGACCGCTGTGGGAAGCCATCCAGTAAGTGAAGCTCTGCATGCAGCTGACAGCCGTTTGCTCCACCCACAAGGTCACCCACAAACCCAGCCTCTGTTCATAATGGATCTGGCACTGTCAGACAGCTTCTCCTTTTAAAGATCAGCCTTCATGGAAACCTACTGCAGGAGTGAGTGTAATGTGAGCTCCGAGCTGGCCCATAGGTGGATATAGAGCCTCAATGGCCTGATGCCCAATCCCCCCCAATAAAGTTTACTTGGCTTTGACAACCATGTTTGTGCATATCTGTAAGGATGGATGGGGGGGGGGGCTGGTGGGTGGATTGGTTGGGGATGGAACTCTTAAAGGCCACCTCCAACATAAGGCACTGCAGGCTGTCTGCAGAATTCATCCCCTCCCAATGGTTCCGAGCAAGCATAGGCATTCCCTAGGATGCCAAGCCCCCACCCAAGGGTGGCCAGCTCCAGGCTGGGGAATACCTGGAGATGGGGAGGGGGACGACACCTGTGGAGGGTGGGGCTTGGGGAGGGTTGGGTTTTAAATGGGGGTTCATGCCATAGGGTCCACCTTCTGAGGTGGCCATTACCTCCAGGGAAACTGATCACTTGCAGTTGGAGATCAGTTGTAAACCCGGGAGATTTCCAGCTATCACCTGGAGCATGGCTACCTGACCTCAACCTCAGCACTGCGGGACACCTCCCAAAAAGCCTAGAGGCGGCCAGAGCCCTAGGAGGGTGGGGTCTTATATTGGGGAAGCCCATACATCCAAAGATGGGGAGGGGCTGCAGTGAAGAATGAGAGGCATCCACCAATCAAGGGGGTGGCCACCTAGAATGGAATGGGGGCACCAAGTGTTGCCCTGAGGGAATAGTTGCCCCTGCCAGTGGGCTGCCCATCCGCAGCCACCCACCTCTCTCTCTAGGGCTTGGTGCCTTCTGAGCTAGGGGGACCCACCTCCCCATTGTCAGGGCATGGAGAGATGCAGTGAGTGGCTTGGGTGCACCTCTCAGGGCAAACACTGGTTGGTCTCTCTCCTGGCCACCATGGCAACAGCCTCTGGCAACCTTGGGGCTTTGCTTGGAATGAAGTGGAGTGTCACCGAGGAGCAGACACGAGTGGAGGGGGTCTTGGGCAACCCGTCTTGCCTGTTTTATAGCTAGAATGTCCTCTTGATCAAGCCAACAGGCAAATTTATCAAGCAAATGCCTTGCATATGTTTTGCTAATAACATTAAGGAGACTAATTTGCCTGTAATTGGAGGGGTCTTCCCTGCTGCCTTTTTTATATAAAGGTACAATTACTGCTGACCCCCAGTCCCTAGGAATCTGCCCTGTAGCATCTATGTATGTAAATATGGAGGATAAAAAAGGTGCCCACCACTCTACATTTTCCTTGATAAACTCTGGGGATATTCCATCAAGCCCAGGAGCTTTGCCCCGTTTGAGCCGATTAATTCATATTCTACTTGGCAGTTAATTGAGATAAAAAAAATAGTACAGAGTTTATTATAATGTTTAAACATACTTCGTTTAGATTAGCTGCATTTCATGTAAGTATAGAAGGACGCCCACTTCTCCTCGAATTGCTCAGTGGATTCACTAGGTTTAGGATTTAATTCAAAAGTCATTTTGGCCATACTTGCATATTCCAGAAGTTTTTCTTTCCAGTCATCAATTTCAGGTATGTGAGTTTGTTTCCAGGTTCTTGCTAAAATTGTTCTGGCAGCTGTTGTAGCATATTTGAAGACGTCATGCGATTTCAAAGGTAAATTTGACGGCACTATACTGAGTAGATAAAATTTTAGGATCAAATGTAAACTTCATATCTAACATCAGCTGTAGTTCCCGATGAATTCTTTTCCAGTATAGTTGTAGTTTTGAACACATCCACCAGACATGAAAGTAAGAGCCGTCTGACTCTTGACATTTCCAACATGCTCCTTTTTCCCCTGGAATTGTCATCTGGGAAAGCATATTAGGAGTCAGATACCATCTGTAAAAAGTTTTATACCAATTTTCTTTCACTTCTTGACAGACAGTATATTTCAATTCGGAAGAACAAAGTTTTTCCCATAGATCCATATTGATCATTTCTCCGAAATTTTGCATCCACTTTATCATATTTGTTTTCACTTGTTCTTCTTCTGTATCATATTTTAGGAGAAGCTTGTATATTTTTCCTAAGACGTGTGAATCATTTTTAGATATTAACTGCTCAAATTCTGTTAATTCACGAAATGGTTGTGGGTATAAACAGTCTTTTTGCAGATTGGACCTCAATTGTAGATAAGTTAACCAATTCAACTTTTGAATTTTTTCTTGAAGTTTAATCATGATCTTAATTTCTCCCGTGGACTCTATCATATCATTGTAGGTAAAATGAACACCCGGTTTCAGTTTAACATTATCGTGATAAGCTTCAGTTGGTGACATTATGGATGGCGGAGAAGGACTTATTTTCTTTTTGTATCTTTTCCACACTTTCAATAACACTGTTTTGACATCGCAATCTTCTGATACTTTGTCTTTTTGAATTTTTGATTTGAAGTCCCACAAAACTTTATGGAAACCTTGTCCCAGGTCCGCCCACTCTAAAATAACATGCCGGCTTTTAGGATGTTTTATCCATTCAGTTATCCAAGTTAGGCAGGCAGCGTGGTAGTATAATTTGAGATTAGGCAATGCCAGCCCTCCTCTTTTCTTTTCGTCTTGAAGGACTTTGAATCTGACTCTCGGTTTTTTCCCATTCCAAACAAATCGGTTGACTTGTTTTTGCCAGTTTTCTAGTGTCCTATCAGGGATGTCAATCGGCAAAAATTGAAATAAAAAATTTAGTCTAGGAAGAACATTCATCTTTATCGTCGATATCCTTCCTATTCACGAGATGTTCATTTTTGATCATAAGCTCACATCTTTTTCTATTTCTCCCCAAATTTTCAAGTAGTTTGACCTTAGAAGTGTATTGTTTTGTGAGGATTTGTTGACACCCAAATATTTCACTGGTTCTTTAGTAATTCGACATCCGATGATGTCTTCAATATGCTTGTCTTCATCTGCTGTTAGGTTGAAAGTCAAAATTTTCATCTTCGTTTTGTTAAGTTTATAACCGGAGTACTTTGCATATTCGATGAGGTGATTATAAACATGTGGAAGTGTTTGTTCAGGGTTTTGACAAATTAAGACAATGTCATCTGCGTAGCTTTTGATTTTGTGTTCTTCATTTTCTATTGTTAAACCTTTGATTTTTGGATCATTTCTTATATGGTTTGAAAGGACCTCCATTGATAAATCGAATAGAAATGGAGAAAGAGGACAGCCTTGTCTTGTACCTTTTGTAATGTTTAGTTCTATTGACAACTGACCGTTGATCAAGAGACAAGCTCTTTGCACCGAATATATCGTGTTGAAAACTTTAAGTAGAGTTTCTCCACAATCCATTTGTTGTAATGTTTTAGAAATGAAGTGCCAAGAAACGTTGTCGAAAGCTTTTTCTGCATCTAAAAATATCATTGCAGTTTTTAATGATTTTGACTTTGCATATTTTATTGCACTAAGAACCAGCCTCACATTGTCTCTCATTAATCTCTTAGGAATAAAACCTGTTTGATCTGGATGTACCAAGTTTCCAATGTATTTTTGAAATCTTTTGGTGATTATAGAGACAAAAATTTTATAGTCAATGTTCAGTAAAGATATTGGTCTATAAGCTTGAGGAAGATATTGATCTGCAGCTTCTTTTGGAATCAAAGAGATATGTGCTTCCTGCCATGACAGAGGGATCTTGCCGTATTCAATTACCTCGTTGTAAAGAGAGAGTAAAACCGGAATTAGTTGTTGTTCTAACAACTTGTAGTATTGTGGTGTTAAGCCATCCGGACCAGGTGCCTTGTCTGGTTTTAAATTATTAATGGCATCTACAATTTCTTGAGTTGTTATCTTCTGGTTAAGAGTCTCTTGTTCTTCTAATGATAATTTAGGTAGTTGTGCATCTGCTAAATAAGTTGAAAGTCCTTGTTCTTGCAGATCATCTTTCGAGTAAAGTTGCTTGTAGTACTCCAGAAATATTTTTTCGATTTCCTCTTGTTTGTTGTAAGTTATCCCGTTAGCTTTGGCACCAATTATCTTCCTTTTCTTCTCTTGTTGTCGAAGTTGGTTGGCTAGGAAACGACCTGGTTTATTTGCTCTTTCAAAAAACCTTTGCTTAGCATATTTAACTTTTATTTTGATTTCTTCTGTTTCTATCAACTCTATTTGGTGCTTAGTCATCTTAATATCATGTAGAATAGTTTTGTCTGACTTAATTTGGACTTTCTTTTCCAGTTTTCTTAATTGGTCTTGTAATTCTTTAATTTTCTTCTGTCTATCTTTTTTCTTTTTGGAGTTCAGGGCTATCATTTTCCCTCTTATAAAAGCTTAATGTGTGATTAATGTGAGCCGATTAATGTGTGACTCAAGCTCCTTTAATGTGACTGGTGGCCAAGGGGGAATACTATATAAGTCTGGAGTGTAAGGTGACTGAGGATGTATGTCACCATAAAGGCTCTGGAAAAAGGAAACCCATCTGTCAGGAGCCACGAAGGAACTTAATGGTGAGATTTCCTTCATATTACATCTAGTAATGAGTCTCCAGAAAAGTGATGACTTATTATCTTTGGCTGCTTGTATCAGTATCTGCCAGGAATCCCTGGTATGCTCCTTTTTCTTCTGAGCTATTGGCTGTTTGTAGGTCTTTTTATGTACTATAAGAGATTGCTGAGCCTCTTGAATCTGATTGTCATGTGCTGTAGTAAACCTATAATATGCATATTTGAGGGCCTTTTTTGCCTCAGAACATTCCCTATCAAACCATGGTTTGGATTTAGGAGCTGACACCTACCTTTTCTGGCCTGTGTTATATAGGATAGGGCTCCGTTTCTGAATAAAATTCTCACATAGTATCAAGGGATCTTGATCTACAGTTGGATTTAAAAAGACTGAGCAATAAAATTGTGCATCTTCTGCCAATAAGTGGACTTTTAGTTTAGAGTGGAGATCATTTGTCCATTTTATACGCTTTCCTATTTGATCGGGAGTTGACACCGACATTGGTTGATGAGCTCTAAGATGGAAATCCCTACTAGGTAAAAAAATTTGGAGACATAGTGGGAAGTGATCTCCCTCTAAGTAGGGGAGGATTTGGAAGAATTTCATTGAGATTCTTAGCTGTATAATCAAGAGTACTTAATCAAAATGCTTGATTATTACAGGTTGAATATGTAGAATGCTTTGAATTTATGAGACCAAAACCGTGCTTGTTTATACCAAACGGATTTCTCCTAGTCCCTTCCCTTTTTCCTTTTTGTAGCCCCTATTTGATAAATAATAAAAAAAGACTTTCTATTCCTTGGCTCCATCATAAACCAAAAGGGAGACTGCAGCCAAGAAATCAGAAGGAGATTGAGACTGGGAAGGGCAGCCATGAAGGAGCTAGAAAAGATTCTGAAGTGTAAGGATGTGTCACTGACCACCAAGATTAAGGGCACTCTCACACAGCCCAAATAATGCACTTTAAATCCACTTTCACTGCACCTTAACGATTGTTTGCAAGTGGATTTTGCCAGTTTGCACAGAAAAATCCACCTTCAAAGTGCATTGAAAGTGGATTTAAAGTGCATTATTTGGGCTGGGTGAAAGTGCCCTAAGTTAATTCATGCCATCGTATTCCCTGTTACTATGTATGGGTGTGAAAGCTGGACATTGAAGAAAGCTGATAGGAAGAAAGTAGATTCCTTTGAAATGTGTTGTTGGAGGAGAGTGTTACGGATACCGTGGACTGCCCCCCCCAAAAACAAATAAGTGGGTTATAGATCAAACCAGGCCTGAACTGACCTTAGAAGCTAAAATGACTAAGCTATCATATTTTGGTCACATCATGAGAAGATGAGTCACTAGAAAAGACAGTCATGCTAGGAAAAGTTGAGGGCTGCAGGAAAAGAGGAAGACCCAACAAGAGATGGATTGACTCAATAATTTTGAGGGTGTGAAATTTGAACTGACACTCCTTCAGGTTTCTAATTACTATGAGGAAAAGATTCACAAGCTTTGCACATCGGCAATCTCAAAAATTGAAAGGCAAACAACAAAAGAAGTTTTTAGAAGACTTTGAGATCTCTGAAGAAGAAGAACAAGAGGTTGACGTTGCAAAATTCAAGCCTACATCAGAGAATCCTCAGAAAAAAAGTTCGGTTATGGCCAAAGAAAACCAGGATTTTTTTTTGTGTACTCAAGAGATGATACTGGATATGAAAACTTCCTTACAGAAATCAATTCAAGACTCTGAGCAGAAGGTGCTTCAAAGTATCGCAAAGGTTGAAGAAAAGCTTGAACTTAACTCACAAGAAATAGTCAAAATTAAACAAAAGCAAGAAGATATAGAGACTTCAGTAACGCAGCATACTACAGAGCTTTCAGAACAATCCAAATTAATCCAAGACCTGTCAATCAAAGCTGATGCACATGAAGTAAAGTTTAGAGACAAAAATATTAAATTCCGTGGGATTCCCGAACGATTTGGAAAAACCAGCTTGGAGTCAGATATTAGAACACTGCTTCATGAAAATTACGAATTTGATGACGATGACACCCTGCTGGAATATTGTTATAGAATAAATTCATCCTACGCCACCAAATACAACAAACCCAGGGACATTTTGGTGAGATTTGTTCACAAAAGGACCAGAGATCTGCTGCTTAGGACACAAAGAAATGATCCCTTAGTTTGGGAAGGGAATTCGATACAGATTTTATCTGACCTTCCGGGAAGTGTTCTAACTAAAAGAAAAGAATACACCGAGTTAAAACAACATTTGACCCCAAATTTTATGATGTTTTCAAGTATGCGACAACGGCTGCTAGAACGGTTCTAGCAAGAACTTGGAAACAAATGCATACACCAGAAATAGAGGATTGGAAAGAAAAAATGTTGGACTACGCTAGTATGGCCAAAATGATTTTCGTCTTAAACCCAAAGTCTAACGCATCTATAGAACAATTTGATGAAAAGTGGGAGTCATTCTACACTTACATGAATTCCAGTTACGCCAAATAAGAAGAGCAGCTTGACCGTCTGTTAAATAAACTAAACGTTTTACTATGTTATATTTTTAATGTGTAATAGATAGTCAATTTGAATGATTTCTACATCTCAATATGTACTTTTCTATTTAGATATAGTGTTCTACAAATGATTAATATTTTGAACACGATGAGTTTATTTTCAACGGAAATTGTTATATTGTTTTTATATATTATACTGTTTCTATTTACTTAATGTCTATCCCTCCCCCTATTTTTTTCCTTTTGTATCCCCCTAATCTTATAAATAAATAAATAAAAAAAGGAGATGGATTGACTCAATAAACGAAGCCACAGCCTGCAATTTGCAAGACCTGAGCAAGGCTGTCAAAGATAGGACATTTTGATTCATAGGGTCACCATAAGTTGGAAGTGACTTGACGGCACTTAACACACACACACACACACACACACACAGATCATTAAGGGCTCAGCAAAGTTGATCAGGTCCTTCATCATTTTTCCAGTACCTCAGTGCAGTTGTGCAATTTCCAGGTTGATTAGGGGGTTGAGCTTGTGACTTTTAGAACGTTTATGACAGAAGCCATGTAGAATCCCACATTCAAAAGCAGACCTCTTCCCAGCGCCCATTAGCAGTGGTTTCCTGCCTTCCTCCTGAAAGGTCCTGATCAGTCGAATCCTGAATCTGCCCAAAAAATCTCTCATCCGCAAGAGCATACAGGGGATGATGGGTTGTTTAAAAGCCAGGAGCAACCTTAGGCACCTTGTGGTTTCAGGAAGCTTCTTCACAGATTCCAAGTCCACATCGCGGGGACCCACCCTCAGAAGACAGCACAATGAGTAGATGATTTCCTTTCTAGAGGCCCATCTTCCAAAATTTACTGGGATTTTAGCAATCTCTAAAGTCACTTGATTGTTAAGCAGAACGAGATTATTTTCACCCTTGCCAACCAGTAAATCATTTTCTTTAAAGCCTGATCTAATACTGCGGCAGTGTCTCTTTAAAGGTAAAGAGCCTTCTAGCTTCTTACTTGGCTTCATTTTTTCCAATGCTTTTTCTTGAAGTTGACCTCCAGTTGCTAACACAATCTGTGCTCTAAACTCTTCAAGTCTCTCTGATATCTTGTTCAGTTTAAAAATTTCCACAACGATTTCCACAGTGAGCAGACACTGTTTTCCAGTCATGTTGTATAGCTCAGCTTTAGTTGTTTCCTGGGGCTCTACACTTGGAATGGGAGTGGGAGAATGAGTATCAAGTCTTAAAGTGGACATGGACCAAAAGGAGTCTCCTCTAATATCGTCCCTGATTCCACCCACTTCTCTCAGTTCTTCATTCTCTAAGACCCCTGCTTCAGCTGAGGGCATTGCAGCGATAAGGTAGTATTTTGCTCCTCCAGACCCTCTAATAGCTTATACCTATTTGTAGAAGCAAACTCGATGTTGAGCAATTCGTCAGTCTTCAGCTGTTTGGGGGCTTTAGCGGGGGGAGACTTTGGTGAATCCCAATTTCCTTTTGCATTAGTACTTCTTCTTTGTCTTTTCCTAGATGTTTTCATGTTCTTCTCCCTCCCGGCCAACATATACTGTTGTAATGTCTCCCAGGCTAGCTTGTGTCTAAAAGGTCTCATCAATTGCCCTTGCTGAGAATGGCTGCCTGGTAATTGCTGCCTTCTTGGCTCTACTCCCGGTAAAGCTAAAACTTTATCTCAGGCCTTATTGCCTTCTGAAGCATGACAAATGAACTTACTTTTCACTGTACAGTCTCTTTGAATCATGAATCATATAAAATCTCACAAATCAGCTAACACCTCTGAAGACAGAGCAGCCTACACCCTCCGTCTGCCATCTTTCTTCTAAATCCATAGTTCTTGGATTTTTCCTTGCATTTAACAGTGCAAAATTAGCATACTACAAGATGAAAGATACATTAATACCTGTGAGCTCTAGTCTCATTATAATCCCATAAACAGACACCCACAGACAAGCAGTCCAAAGAGAGTTGATTTATTGGAAAATCCACAGGTTAACAGAAGCTAAGAATCAAATGGACACTAATGAAAACTACAACCCCAGTACAGGGCATATATGGAAGAGCATAGGGCAAATCGGGGTAGATCTGGATGCCATGGCAACCCCCCTCCCAGGAGCTGTCAGGGAGGTAGGATTCTACCGGCATTCCCACAGAGTTCAGTCTAAACATGTTGTTTGCAGGGCTATAGCTGGCCTTGGCTAGCAGCTGGAGAAAACCACAACATTCCTTTCTCAGGCCATGGCTGACAATACCAGAGAGAGTGTAGCTGCAATTATTAGAGGTACTGTAACAACAACGGTCCTAGTCCATCCAGATGATGGTGCTATTCTTGCTGGATTTATAATCTGATCTCAATTTCCTATTAAATTAATACTTTGATAGAGCAGCTGTGAGGGCAACAGGGCAAAAACATTTTTAGATGCCAGGTAATTGAATAGCATTTAGCTACCTTTGGACATAATAAATATTATACTCTCCACAGCCTAGAAAATGACATACTTTTATTCTTTTTTACATCAGATGTTAATCTATCATCAATGATCTGGATCTTACCAGAAGTATATTTAATACCGGTATATATCCATGCTGACAAGCCAGTACCAAGATGCTGACAGCTATGGAGAGTATATGGTATTTCATCAGTTATTATTAACAAATACCATAATGGAAATTGGTTATCATTCTTGATAAGAGACCTGATTGTGCTATTTACATCAAGACAATTTAATGAAATGCCCAATTCATAAACATACATCATTGATTTTCATATTCACAACACTGCAATTAAGAGTTCGTATTTAAAGGGCACACTTCACACACTGCATGTTTTTATTCATACAGGTCATATTTAGTTTTGTGGAATTGTGTAATCACTTCTCCTGGGATAAAATAATTTACTTCCATTTCTCCATTGAGGACAACAACTATTCAGTTCTAGAATAGCTGGATGAATGAGGGTGGGATTTTTGGGGGGCCTTGTTGAGAAATTTTGGGGGAAAATGAGGAGGAGCAAAAGTTCACAGCATATTTATTTAGTTAGCCACTATGTGAAACAGGCTGCTCAACCTCATGGACCACTGGTTTGATCCAGCAGGGCTCTGCTGATTCTTTCATCCTAATCTACTTCACAAGATTATTATGGCATTAACTCTGTACACGTGCCCTGAATATCTTAGAAGCAGGGTGGGATGTATGTGCTTGTGTTAAGTGTCATCAAGTCACTTTCGCTTCATGGCAACCCTATGAATCATTGTCCTCCAAAATGTCCTATCATTAATGGCTTTGCTCAGGTCTTGCAAACTGAGGGCCAAGGCTTCCTTTATAGAGTCAGTCCATCTCATACTGGGTCTTCCTCTTTTCCTGCTGCCTTCAACTTTTCCTAGCATGATTGTCTTTTCCAGTGATTCTTGTCTTCTCATAATGTGACCAAAGTATGATAGCCTCTGTTTAGTCATTTCAGCCTTGATTTGATCTCGAACCCACTTGTCTTTTTGGTGCTACACAGTATCCATAATACTCTCCTCCAACACCACATTTCAAATAACTAATTACCTCTGCCATGTCTGTATGTAGCCTGGTTTTTCTGCATGCATAATTACCAATGCATAATAAAGCAGCTTGACAGGGTATCCAAACAACAACAGCTGGTAGTTATGGGCGATTTTAACTTCCCTGATGTGTGCTGGGAGACAAACTCTGCAAAGCGACCAAAGTCATGCAAGTTCCTCACCTTCCTGGCCGACATCAAATGGTGGAGGTAGCTACAAGGGGCTCAGTCATTCTCAAATTAATATTGACCAACAGCCAGAAGATGGTAGATGAGGTAAATGTCGTGGGGACCTTAGGGGGAAGTGACCATGCCCTCCTAGAATTCCTTTTGCTTTTGGGGATCAAAGAAGTTCATAGCCACACGTGTCTGATTTTCGTAGGGCAGATTTTAATAAACTCAGAGGCATGATGAGAATCATTCCATGGGCAAGACATATATAAGGAGCAAGTGAAGGGTGGGCTCTCCTAAAACAAGAGCTCTTGCAAGCTCAAGCCCTCACTATTCCAACAAGAAGGAAACATGATAGAGGATCCAAGAAGCCATTGTGGATGAACAGACAACTCCATGATGAGCTAAGGGAGAAAAAAAGAAATGTTCAAGAAATGGAGGCAAGGGGACTTCCAGTGTGGAGTGGCAGGTCATGGGATCGTGAATTTTGCGGCTCCAAATTGGGGCCCCTTTCTGGCGTCCTGATTGGCGGATTGGAGCTGGGAGGGGCAAGGATCACTTCCTAACCCCCCTCCTGTGGGAGAGCCTTTATCAAAGATAACTTTATCAAAGATCCAACCTCGGAGGAGATAGAGAATTATATAACACAGTCAAAACTACAAACCTTTGAGGAGGAAGATGAAGAGATATGGAAACAAAACATTGTAATTCAAGAAATAACTTGTGCAATTGGGAAATTGAAGCTAGATCCTGCAATCAATCTCCAAAAGACAACGAATAAAAACATAAAATGGCTTACACACTGCCAACTAGTCTGAAGATTAAGAAAAGACTGCCTGGCAACAGGCAAAATGAGAGATAGGACAGGATTTGAAAACAAGATTATGAAACACAAAGATCATCTTTTGGACAGGATATACAAATTGCTACTTAAATAGGACACTGAGTCTGAGCAAGTCAAACCAACCATGGTGTAATGCAGTGGTTCTCAACCTGGGGCCATATGGCCCCCCGGGGAGGCCCAGGATATTCCAAGCGGGCCACAGGTGAAAATTGCGTAAATGGGGGGCCACAGCATGAGACTAGGGGGCCACAGAGGAAAATGAGAAGTGAAGAAAACAGAGAAGTGACCAAGAAAAGAAAACAGAAAAGAAAAAAGAAAACAGAGAAGTGAAGAAAATTGACCACATGCTGACTCTATCTAAACACAGGTTTCATTTTGGAATAAAATTTGTACCTTCAGTGGACTGAAAACCTAACACATGACTTTCTTCATTGCACTTCTATGCATCGTTTGCAACTGTGGATTTTTGTATTGCTGCAATCTTGTGCAATGGTGGTAGAGGCTTTGTTCTCCCTTGTATGTGAACAGAGTTGTTTATTAGCATGTTGTATTCCCTTTTTGTGGGGCTTTTTTTTTTTTTGTAAATGGCAGGTACCTCATCCTGGATGCTTTCCTCTTGATTTATTGCCAATAGTGTTTCTGGTGAAAGTACAGTTTTAAACATGCCCTCCAACTTATTGACTTGCACCCGTTGTCTTGCACCAGCTTGCACAGACTATGGCTAGTTGTCTGTGGTTCCACTTGAGCTAAGTGGTGAATAGCTTCCTTAACCTCCTGCCTTTGAAGACATTTTCTTAGTAATGATTCTTCCGCTCTCCTCTGCTCATCTTCAGAGATATTCTGATCTTTTCCGGGTCTGCTTTGATAGTGTGAATGTTGATAAAGCAATTCTTCTATAAGTTGATCGGCCTCCTCTTAACTCTTTACGATTCTTCTACCTCTTGGTAAGGAAATGTTTAGAGCATAGGGAGCAATCCAACAAAATCTTATATTTTTCTTATGTAGAATAGTTCTCAATTCATTGAATTGCCTCCTCTTTTGAATAACACAAGCTGGCAAATCAGAGAGAACTAAGACTTCCTTTCCAATGTATGTTAACCATTTATCTCTCTGAATGCACAGAATCTCGTCTCTCACTCTTTGATTAGGGCTGTCGATTCGGTTCGGCCCGAACCGAAAAAACAGCTGAATTTCCCCTGATTTGGCGGTTTTTATTTCTGGACTAACTGAACTCAAAAATGGCGGGAAACCAGGGGAGCTGAATTCAGCGAGTTCGGGAGTTCACGAATAAATCCGGCAAATTCGGGGCCGTCAGTAAGCAGCATTCTCCTCCGGCAAATTCGGGGCCGTCAGTAAGCAGCATTCTCCTCCCCCGGCCAATCGGTGGCCAAGCTGGGTTTTCTTCTGGCCAATCAGTCAGGATTGAGTACTGGAGGAATCAGCTGATGCGTGGCCGGGCCGGGGAGAGAGAGTGAGAGAAATCCTCGTGTGTGTGTGTGTGTGTGTGTGTGTGGGTGCTTGTGCACATTCGCTCCTTTCCATGGCTGCAGGGGGTGCATTTTTGGGGGTACAGACCCCAAACTTTCAGTGGAGCTTCAGACAAGCCTTCTTAAGAGACCCCCCAAGTTTTGTAAACATTGGGTCAGGGGGTCCCGAGATATGGGCTCCCCCCTTTTCTCTTTCCGTGGCTGCAGGGGGCACATTTTTGGGGGTACAGACCCCAAACTTTCAGCGGAGCTTTAGACGACCCCCTTCTTAAGAGACCCCCCAAGTTTTGTAGACTTTGGGTCAGGGGGTCCCAAGATATGGGCTCCACCCCTTTTCCCTCCCCCCTTTTCAATTTCCGTGGCTGCAGGGGGCGCTTTTTTGGGGGTGCAGCCCCCAGACCTTCAGGATATCTTCAGACGAGCCTTCTTAAGAGACCCCCCAAGTTTTGTAAAGATGGGTTCAGTGGGGGCAGAAATATCGGCTCCCCCTTTTCTCTTTCTATGGCTGCAGGGGGCGCATTTTTGGGGGTTCCAGGCCCCAAACTTTCAGTGGAGCTTCAGACAAGCCTTCTTAAGAGACCCCCCAAGTTTTGTAAACATTGGGTCAGGGCCCCCTGAGATATGGGCTTTCCCCTTTTCCCTTTTCCCTATTGGGATGAATGGATCACCCGATCCTGTATGCATCTCCAGAGCAAAATGTCCCGTGCTTAAATGGAATCGTCTTGGATTACCCAGTCCTCCTCCCAGCCCCTCCTGATGGAACAGAAGACAGCCACAGTAAGACCCCTTTGGGGGCTTTAATCTATACTTTTTCTCCTGTGTGTGTGTGTGTGGGGGGGAAGCAGAGTCTGTGTGTGTGTGGGGAGGGAGCAGTTTCTGTGGGTGGTGAGGGAAGCCAAAGGGGGCTTTTGCCCATTCTGCCTGGGGGTGGGGGTGCCCCCTCAAGTTTCTCTCTCCCTGGTTTGAGGGGGGGCTTCAGTGTGTCCTCAGGTTTTCCCTCATTCATAAGATCGGTTAGGTCTATTTTGATGCTTGCTCAAAACTGGTTTTCAAATGGTGACTTAAAGAAAGCATTTTCCTGGTCCCGAGTCTGATGCAAAAGGGGAAATTCCACCCCCTTCTGCTCCTTATGCATAGCTAGCTGCCTCTGTCCCTTTCCATGCTTTGCACGGTTGATAAGGTGTTGCTTTGCAGGGTTGTGTTGCTTTGCAGTTGTGTTGCTTTGCAGTTGTGTTGCTTTGCAAACTTCTCAGCTGTTTGTCGGGGCTGGGAGCTTTGTGCGTGGGCGGCAAGCTCTGCTCAGAGATGCACATTAAGGGTGGGGGGGACCCCTTTCGGGGCCCATATCTCAGCCCCCCCTGACCCAATCTTTACAAAACGTGGGGGGTCTGGCAAGAAGGGTCCTTTGAAGCTCCGCTGAAAGTTTGGGACCTCTACCCCCAAAAATGCCCCCCCAGAGCTGCGGAAAGGCACAGTTGTGTTTTTAATGGCTTTATTCGGCCGAATTTTTTTCCCAAACTTTGAATTCCCGCCAAATTGAACGGACCTGAAGTGGGGGAGTTCGGACTTCGGCATATCCCGAATCTAAACAGGCTGAATTCAGCCGAATCCGAACTATACCAATTTTTTTTAAATTCAACAGCCCTATCTTTGATGTGAAAATTTTACCAAGATGTCTCTAGGTGTTTTGTTTCTTCTCGCGTATGCTGAGTTAACCCTGAATATTTTTTCAATCTGAAGAAATTCTTCTCAAAAACTGTACATCTCTTGTAGTAGTTGTTGCAATTCATATTCCAGGTCTGTTGTCCTGGAACTTTCCTCCAGGCCTCTGAACTTCAGATTGTTCTCTTGATTGATAATCTCTTGAAGGTCAAAGCATTCTTCGGTTTCTTTTTGTTTGTCCTCGTGAAGGCTCAAAGTTTTAGTTTGTTTTCAGAATTTTTCTGCAAAATTCTGTTGTCATTGTTGAAGTGCTTTTATATCTTTGGTGTTTTCATCTATCTTCTATTCAATCCTTGTTAGGGTCGCTTGCAATTTCTTATTACTCTCTTGTAGACTCATTACTTTCTTCTTGTTTCCTCTCACATTCCTCACTAAGCTGTATCATAAAAATTTTAAATTCTTCCATTTGCAAGCCAAAGTTGACAGAAATCTTCTGTTTTCCCTTCTTGGTGGTTTTGGGCTTGGCTGCTTGAGATAAAAAGGATTCAAGGTCTACTTCTGAAAGTTCAGAAATTCTCTCCAGAGTCAGGGCAGACTTCTCTTCTTGGACTTCCTGGGACGACTGTATCCTTGGTGAGTGGGGCCTTTTTGTCAGACTTAAATATTTTTTCATATTATTTAATACAACCAATCAACTAACTAGCAATCAACTTTTCCAGTGATTAACTATATAAAATTACTTATTTTCTTAATATAAGCTATCCCCAGTATTGAATTATTTTATCACCACTCTATTACACCAATCTTAATTCATTTTTCATTTCAAGCAGCTGTTTTTAAACATTGACCACAAAAATTATTTAGTATTTTAATCTTTTTAATATGAGTTAGTGAAATTAATTAGGGCAAAACAAATTAATTTGAAATATTTTCGAAGGCTTTCACGGTCAGAGTTCATTGGTTCTTGTAGGTTATCCGGGCTGTGTAACCGTGGTCGTGGTATTTTCTTTCCTGACATTTCGCCAGCAGCTGTGGCAGGCGTCTTCAGAGGAGTAACACTGAAGGACAGTGTCTCTCCTTCAGTGTCTGTCCTTCAGTGTTACTCCTCTGAAGATGCCTGCCACAGCTGCTGGCGAAATGTCAGGAAAGAAAATATCAAGACCACGGTTACACAGCCCGGATAACCTACAAGAACCAAATTAATTTGAGTTAGTATAAAGTTAATTTTATATTAAGCAATTCATTAGTTTTGGGTTTAATGTTATGAAACTAAGCAAGCCAAGGGAAAGGTTACTGCAACTAGTGTGTGGGAGAATTAATTGCAAGTAAAGTCTTTTCCTGTCATCGTGTCATGGTCGGTAGATGGCACTAAAATCCATATAACGTCCAATTAATGTCTGGGAAAAGTTTTAGAAGAATATTCCCTTTGAAAAGGAAAACGAGAGGCGGGGGGGGGGAGGAGACCAAATCCTATAAAATTGGTACCCAGGGATGAAATGTCCTGGGGGGGGGGGCAGCCTAAAGGAAACAATGCAATCAGATCCAAGCCACCAAGCAATGACTCTTCAGAAACCCCCAACAATCATCTCACAGTCTTGCATACAAAAGCACTTCAGGGCCAGCTCCATTGCTTTCCAGTTGATCCCTCTCAAGGTTCCACCAGTCAGAACAGTCCTGAATTTCTCCAAATCCTCCCTATTCGGCTCCGGCTCCAGCCCCAGCCCCAACAACCAACGAGATAGGCTCTGGCTCCGATGCCCTCACACCTACAGGAGCTCTCTTCTCTCTGGTAAGCTTCACCCCCTCTCATCACCTCTACATGCCTCTTGATGCCTGGGCTTCGATTTTATAAAGCGAAGTCCACATTAGCCAGGGAGGGATCCCACCAAGTAGGGTTTGCTGTTCAATCAATTTTTTCTCCCCCCTGGGTCGATCAGGATGTTGGTTTCAGTTTCCCGGCCTCTCTGTGATTCATATCAGCACCTGCCTCTTCCTTTTCCTCCCTCTTCCCCCTTACCGTGAAGGTCTCCAATATTCTAAGGTGCTGTGGGTCAGTCACCCCTCCGGTATTCTGGGGGTTACTCCTTGAGTCAGTAGGATTAGCTTGAACATGGTTCTGTAGCCAGTTAAAAGAAGAAGAAAGAAAAAATAAAAAGGAGAAAAGGGGGGGAATGGCGGATGGAGACCGGCTCGGGAGACCCTGACTCGCCGTCAGCTTTGCCCGGTTCCTGCTTCTAGTTACAGGTGCCTTGTACACACGGACCTCAATCTAATGAGGGGAGGTTCAGAACCGGAATTCTGTGCCCCTGGAATCTCTAGACTGCCTAGAGTTCCTCCTGCTGACAGGGGCTGTGGGCAGTTAGCAAAGGCTATCCTGCCCGATGGCCATCTTCTGCCGAAATTTTTTTTTATAAAGCTTTGTTGCTCTGCTGGTTGTTGCTGGTGGTGGCTCTTTTTTCCTTCTGGTAGTTGGCCTTATCATTTTATATTGGTGGGGCAGGCAGCTGAGAGGAGGGAGAAAAGTAATAAAGGTGTGGGAAACCAAAAGGTTTATGTGGTGGTGGAGTGGTGGTAGTGCTACTCTATCATCACTGATCCTCCTTGCCTTCTTTCTTCCCCAGGCATTTAAAAAAAAAAAAAAATAGAATAGCAAGCAAGATTCCTTTGGCACTGCATTGTCAACCAAAAATGGTGGCCAAACTCTTGCCAGAAAAAAGAATCTTGTCAGAGTTCTGCAAGACCTATAGGGCATGCACGCTTGCTGCTCTGTCTTTAAAGAGTAATGGGGAAGCAAGGAAAATTGACCAGAGTGGCAAAATGCTTAATGATAAACATAACCTGGCATCTGGCATTCTTTAATAAAAACTGGCCAGGTGGCCACCCTTGTTAGTTGCTGTTCTGTAATCATGCAATCTGCATTAACCACAGTGGATGATATTTACACCATCACCACAGTAGTGTGGAAATACCTATGGAGGTGCAGTAATCACATTGCCCAGGCAGAATGTAGAACTGGCTGGAAAAGCTTAATCCTAGGTGTATTTATGTTAAAGTAAGAATTGCTGAGTTCAGTGGTGCTTACTTTTATGTTAGTGTACAAGATTGTACACTTGGGCTACAATCATGTGCACACCTACCTGAGGATGAGTCCCACTGAGTAAAGTGGCACTTACTTCAGAGTAAATGGGCATAGGATAAAACTGTTTTCTTGAATACAGTCAACAGGTCTTCAAGATTCAGGTTGCTATTGAAAGAAAACTGACAGTACATTTCAGCTATGTGTACATGTAAAGATAAGCAGTGCAGTATTGTAAGAGGCTGTAACTGATGTGTATATCTAATTTATTTTTATCAGACGTAGGAACGCCTGGAGGGCTCACTAGCCCATTAGATTCTTTTTTTTTTATTGTGGCCATATATTTCCCATGCGGCAGGGCTTTCATTACTGTGCAATTATTTGAGCTCTCTTGTGTATTCTTCACTTGGAATTGGCTTCCACTCTTATTCTGTACTGAGGCTAACTAATAAAGGCCAAATGCACATATACGTTCTTGGCTTGCAAAGAGCAAATGATCCAGTTGAAGTATTAGCTGTATCTCTGCACTGTCTGGTATTCTGCTTAAATATAATAAATATAATAAAATGTACTTGCTGAGAAGCTATCCTCATGCAGTGAACAAAATCAGAGGATAAGGTGGAAGAAAAAAAATCAGGCTTAATGCAACAGTGCACTTCTCCCTCCATTTTCTGGCCTGTTTGGAGAGAAATGGAATCTGTCCCCATGCTCCAACTTGCAGGGTAAAATAGCCTTATGTAATATAGTTTTAATCACACCTCTTTCCAATGTGGATGGGTCAAAGCTCAATGTATGGCTCATAGCTTGGTGGTAGAGTGCATCCATTCATGTCTACACTTAAAGGTCCTCCGATGATACAACTGCGAAAGATTTCTGTGAAATAGTAGAGAGGTGCTACCAGTCAGAAAAGACAGTACTGACCCCTTGCCTTACTGTATGTATATGATCTTAGCTGATGTACACATTATGGGAATACACAGTGTAGTGCTCTTCATGGGTGCCCCCTGTCAGTGACGGGCCCATGGTGCCAGTCCTGCCGCGCTCGCCCTTGTCCCCGGACTCCCCTCTGTCACAGGCGACCTGGCTCATTCGCCCAGCATGCCGGTAACTCCCAGGCTCTTCAGGCCTCAGATAAAAGTGCTGGCCTACTCTCCACAGGGAGTGTCAAGCTTGCCCCACAGCTCCCAGGGCCAACTTGCCTCAGTCGAGCCCTAGAGCCCACTCCTCCATGACCATGGTTCAGCCTCTAATTTATAGAGCAGGCCCTATTCCTGCCTCCCTCATTTTTAGCCCTGTCCTCCCCCGAGCTTATATAAGGGCCTGTGGGCAGCCCCACCCTGGCCCTTGCTCCAACCCTGCCAGCCGTGTGCACTGCTGTTGTTCCCTCTGCAGGGCCAGAGGGCATCAGCTGGGGAGCTGGGAGAGCCGCACCTATGTGGGTGTCTGGCTCTTGGGCATGCCTGATAGCCATGGTGCCTCACTCTCTCTGGCTGTCATCATCAGGTCCTGCCTCTCTGTCAACCCCTCTGCCTCTCTGTCAACCCCTCTGCCCAGCTCGTCCCTCAGCATTTCTGGGTCTTCCTCCGGGTCGGCCTGGCTGTTCTGCAAGGCGAGTGCAGGCCCTGCCTCTGTGGGGCGCCTGGCTTCTCCTTCCTCAGGTCTGGTGGCTTTGCTGGGGCGGTCCTAGCGAAGGTTGGAGGAAACTTCTTCAATGCAGGACTGCATTGCATGACACATAGGAAGGGGCTGGGGGTTCCTGCCCTGTGCAATCCTCAGGAGTTGTAGATTTTTTCCAATTCCCACATGTGTGGTGCCTGATGTTAATCACAGCTGTGGTGCACATGGAGAAGGGGCATTAGTCTTCCCATCATGCCACTTTCCTGACTAGAAATGGTCATAGTTGGGGGGGGGGGTGGCATTTGGCCCATTGTCACAAACACAAAAGATTAGATATAGGTTCTTTCTAGTTGCCCAAACTTATGATGATTTTTTTTAGTGATATACTTCCAGTGGCTGCCATGATAGTTCAATGGATCTGCTATGTTCAGAGGCAACAATGTTTATCACATGCAGTGGGTCAAAACAATAGAGGGCTATTGGTTTCAAGTAATACCTGTAAGTTTCTCAGAGGTGTTTAGCTGACCACTTTGGAACCGAATGCTTGACTAGATGGGCCTTTTGGTCTAATGCTACCTTGGCTGCTCTGATGTTCATACCCTAATTTATGGGTGGCCTCTTTCCCATTCCCAAATGGCTGTGTCAGTAATAAGCTCTTTCTGTCTGTTTTTAAAAATGCAATGTCCCAGGGTTTATATTTCTTGCTCTGACAGTTTATTTTTGACAAGGGTGTATCATTTTATTATTCTGCTAACCTTTTGTTGACAAGGGTGATTAGTAGCTTTGGTTCTTCGGATCTCTGAAAGTCCTTCAGAATTTTGTTTTTTCTACAAAGCATTTTGTTTTCCTCTGAAAAGAAATTACATAAATTGACTTAGAAGGAGATTAATAATTCAGAGCTTTGAATGGAAAATGAAAATCAGGCAGGCAATAAGTTAGCAGCGTTCATGTTTCACTGATCATATGAGTTTTTGTATGAAATGCTTTCTCATCAACTGACAAAAATGCTAATGTGTTAAAATATCTATGTGGTACTGCCAGACTTATTTCACTTAGGGAATGATATAAAATCAATTCCATCATGCCTTTTTGAAGAGTACTAAAACTAGCATTTTGTACTAGGAAAATTAATACAAAGTTAGGTTTTTTGCATCCTGCCTCTAACTTGCAGACTCGTTCACTCACCTGCACGTTGAGTTGATTAACCAACCTGGTTTTCCCTGTCTTTGAGCTATTGAATCATAGAATTGGAAATCACCTGCTACATGATTACACCTGTTTTTGGGGAGAAAAAAAAAAAACCACGTCCCTGAGAAAATTGCTGGTCAGTCTCCAATCTTTCATTCTTGAACAAGGTGCTGGAGTGGGTTGTTGCTTCTCAGCTCCAGGGTTCTTGGATTTGGAAGAGAGACTTCTTTTATCACCTTGGTTGATGACCTCTATTGAGAACTAGACGGGGCAAGGTGGCCCTGCTAGTTCTGCTGGATCTGTCACAGGCTTTTATTACTATTGACCATTCAGATGCCTCAATACAGAGGGTAAAGGGCACCATATTACAGTGGTTCGAGTCTTATCTGGGGGGGGGGTCAGTCTCAGAAGATAATGTTGGGTGATTCCTGCTCTGCTTTGTAGCTATAATCCTGTGGGATGCTTCAGGGGTCCATCTTATTCCCCATTCTATTTAACATCTACATGAAGCCACTAGGAGAGGTCATCAGAAGGTAAGGCTTCAATGTTACCAACATGTAGGTGATAGCCAGCTCTACCTTTCTTTTCCATTTAATTATGAGGATGCTGTTGATGTTCTGAACTGGTACTTGGAGTCAGTAATGGGCTGGACAAGGGTGACCAAGATGAAACTTAATCCTGACAAGACAGAGGTTCTCCAGGTTAGTTGAAAGGCAGACTAGAGATTTCAGATCTCTCCTAGCTTGAATATGGTTATGCTCCTCTTGAAAAGCCAGGCTCAGAGCTTTGGAGTGCTGCTTGACACAGCTGTCATTTTAGAAAACCAGGTGACTGATGTGACTCAGAGTGTGTTTGCCCAGCTCCGGCAGATGCATCAGCTTTGTCCATTGTTGTGTCAGTCAAATCTAGCCATCATGATCCATCCTATAGTTTCATCTGGCCAATAACTTCCTTCATCAAATGGAGGAGGTAGCTACAAGGGGCTCAGCCATACTCGACTTAATATTGACCAACAGGCAAGAGATGGTAAATGAGGCAAAGGTGGTGAGGACTATAGGGGGAAATGATCATGTCCACGGGCTCATCTAGAGATGATAATAGTCAGAGCACGGTGTCTGGGCTGGTGGTTGACATGAACAGAGAGGTAGTTGAGAAGCACCTGGCTGCATTAGATGAGTGCTAATCCTCCGGGCCAGACAGTATGCAACCGAGAGTGCTCAAAAAGCTTTCTAGAGAGCTTGCAGAGCCTTTGTCCATCATCTTGGAGGACAGGAAATGTGCTACAAGACTGGAGGAGGGTGAACGTTATCCCAATTTTCAAATAAGGGAGGAGGGATGACCCAGGAAACTACAGGCCAGTCAGTTTGATCTTTGTCCCAGGGAAGATACTGGAGCAGATATGAAAAAGGTCAATCTGCAAGCATCTGAAGGACAGCTTGGTGATCTGGAGAAGTCAGCATGGATTTGTCCCCAACAGGTCCTGCCAGACCAACCTCATTTCCTTCATTGATTGAATGACGAGCTTACTGGATTGAAAGAATGTGGCTGATGTTGTTTACCTAGATTTCAGTAAGGCTTTTGACAGAGCTTCCCATGATTTTCTGATGGTTAAACTAGAGGACTGTCCACTGGACCCTAAGATAGTTAGGAGGATAAGGAATTGGTTGGAGAGTAGTTGTCAATGGCATTTCATCTGAATGGAGAGAGGTGTCCAGTTGGGTGCCACAGGGTTCAGTTCTGGGCCCAGTATTTTTCAATATTTTAATAAATGATCTGGATGAGGGTGTGGAGGAACTACTCATTAAGTTTGCAGATGACATCAAATTGGGATGAAGACCACCAGAAGACAGAGAAAGAATTCAACTAGATCTGAATACACTGGAAATGTGGACGGATGTGAACAAGATGCAATTCAACAAGGATAAGTGTCAAGTTCTACATCTGGGTAACAAAAATGAGGGACATGCTTTCGGATGGGGGATACACTTCTGGGTAGCAGTGTGTGTGAGCCAGATCTTGGGATACGGGTGGACCGTAAGTTAAATATGAGCAGCCAGTGTGATACAGTGACAAAAGAAGCTAATGCAACCTTGGGATGCATCACCAGAGGCATAACATCTAAATCGCTAGATGTCATATTTCCACTGTACATTACATTGGTCAGGCTGTGTAAACGCCTGATACTGACAGGCTGCACATGGAGTATTGTGTGCAGTTCTGGAGGCCTTACTTCAAAAAGGATGTGGACAGATTGGAGCAGGTGCCAAGGAGAGCAATGAGTATGAACGGCCACCTGGAGACCAAGCCCTATGAGGAAAGGCTGAGGGAGTTGGGAATGTTTAGTCTGGTGAAGAGGAGGTTGAGGGGAACATGATTGCTCTCTTTAAAAATTTTAAGGGCTCAGTGGAAGGCAGGGAGCTGTTTCTGTTAGCAGGAGAGGATAGGACTTGAAATAATAGGTTTAAATTGCGGGTGGAAAGGCACCTGCTGGATATTAGAATTATTTTTTTTACAATAAGAGTTGTTCAACAGTGGAATCAGCTACCTAGGGAGGTGGTGAGCTCCCCCTCATTGTCAGTCTTTAAGCAGAGGCTGGACAAACACTTGTCAGGGATGCTGTAGGCTGATCCTGCATTGAGCAGGGTGTTGGACTAGATGGCCTGTATGGCCCCTTCCAACTCCATGATTTTATGATTCTGTGATTCTATGATTCCATGATATATACTGGATTACTGCAATGTACTCTACTTGGAATTAAACATTTAGTTAAAAACATTTTAACTAAAGCATACAGTTAAAACTTATATAACATCCTTAGAGCAGCTCAGCAATCAAGACTAGTACAGGAAAGGCATTATGGGGAATCTTCAGGCAAAGGATATCTTCTAGTCAGGCAAAAGGTTGGGCTATGTGACCCATTCACAGAAAAACCAGCTAGCCCATATTTTATGGTCTGATCAGAAAAGCAAACCAGTAACAACTATTGGGGTCTGAAAAAGCTCTTGAGAGTCTGCCAGGGTTTGTTTATTTTTGTGCTTCCCATTCTCCAAGGAGTTTGGCCTGGCATACATGTATCTTTTCCTCATTTTGTTCTCATAACAACCCTGTGAGGTAAGATAGGCTGAGAGTGAGTGACTGGCCCAAAGTCACCCAGTAAAGTCATGACAGATTGAGGATTTCCACCTGGGGTTCTCTGGCTTTAGTCCGATGCTCTGACCCATACATCACACTGGCAGTCCAGTCCCTAGCTTTGTTTCTGACTTACAACATCCTCTCCTGATTCCACATTCACCTTTCACAATATGCTCTCCTGGTTCCTCCCCAATCTTACCAAATCCTATCCTTTTCCATGTGTCATGACTTCCTTCCCCAACCCCAATGCTTTAGGAGTGAACATTTTTGAAATATGAAGCTGTCAGTTCCCCCAGTGTGTGCTTTTTCGCTGCATTATTCAGTGTCTGTAGGTTTTTCTCCCTCTAGACATGTACCTGGGGAGTGAAGACATTCCTGGGAACTGAAAACGTGAGTATTTTTCTAACTGTGGCAGCCTATTCTCATTAAAATATGGTTCTTTGATAGTGAAATCTGTGTCAGGTGGGGACCGGACCCCCGCCACTTGAGGGGTCTCTGGCCTGGAGGATGTAGAGGCTGAGACAGCTTCCTCAGCCTCATACCAATCCGAGGGGGAGTCAGAACTTAGCTCTCCCTCGGACGCAGCCAGGGTGCTTCAGGACACACCTAGTTAGCAACCTCCGGCTCCTCTCCTCCCTGGCTGCTCGTCTTCTCTGGCCTTTTATCTTCTCAGGCCAGAGAAGTCCCTCCCATGCTCCACCCCTAACCCTTCTCCCTGAAGTCCATAAAGAGGCTGGAAGGGGAAAGCACCATCTTCCCAGCTGCATGATGCAGGTCTTGCCTCTCGCTTCTGCTTCGCTCTTGCCCGCCCGCTCATCAGCTGTTTTTGGGGCTGGGGCGTTTCCCGCAGTGGTGCCTTCACTGCGGCTAGGGTGGGGCATTCCGACCCAGCTGCGGCCATGGTGCCACGTCATCCTGTCGGCTCTTCAGCTCTGGTGGTCCCTGGAAGGGGAGAGGGAACCGTTGGGGCAGGGGCAGGGAGTCCCCTCCGTCGCCTATCAGGGTAAGCGCGGGGCTGTCGGGAGGGGCTGGGAGACACGGCCAGGAGTCCCTCCCAGGACAATCTGTATTGATATTTCATAAAAGACAATAGATGTGTTTTTATCCAGTGCACATAGCTAATATTAGTAAACACATTTACGTGATGACCAAAAACTTGCATTTGTATTGTACCCTTTAAGTTCAGTGATGAATGACATGACAAACATCCGAGACTTCTAGCTCATGATCAAAGTAGTTATAAACTCTGTTGAGTGGCACTAATCTGCAAGGACATAAGAGCTTAAGTGTCAGCAAATTGTGGAGACAGAGGAAAAACAAAACAAAAATAGAGCTCTACTCAGAGGAAAGAATCTCATGAGCAATGATTTATTTGAAGCAGGTACAATATTTCTTCTATATAAATGGTCACTTTGTTCATTCTCTTTTTATATAAATCTCCAAGGCACCAACTGCAGAACATCTATTTAAATAGCTTAAAGGGCAAGATAGGCTCCCTCTGTATTTCCACATATCAACATATATGAAGTTGCCTTATGCTTTGTCAGAGTATTAGTCCATCTACTGTTATAGAATCAATGCAGGAAATTCACAACGCACAGTGCAGGAAATTCACAACTACTTCCCCCCCCCCGATTCCCCCAGTGACCCCTGCTCCATACCCAGAAGTTCACAAAAAATGTCCAGGATCCCTGGCCAGTCTGGCCTGGAGGGAAATTGCTTCCTGACCCCAAAGTGTCGATTGTCCTTACTCTAGACAAGTAAGAAAGGGCTACGAGAGCCAAGCACTGAAGCAACCCTTCCTGCCCTCCCTCTTATGATTTGCCTAAGTTCACAGAATCAGCATTGCTGTCAGATGACTATCTAGCCTCTGCTTAAAAACCTCCAAAGAAGGAGAGCCCACCACCTCCCGAGGAAGTCTGTTCCACTGAAGAACTGTTCTAACTCTTAGGAAGTTCTTTCTAATGTTCAGCCGAAACCTCTTTTGATTTAATTTCAACCTGTTGGTTCTGGTCTGACCTTCTGGGGCAACAGAAAGCAACTCCACCCTATCCTCTAAATAGCATTCAAGTACTTGAAGATCATTATCATATCACCTCTCAGTCGTCTCCTCTCCAGGCTAAACATACCCAGCTCCTTCAACCTTTCCTTATAGGACTTGGTCTCCAGACCCCTCACCATCTTAGTTGCCCTCCTCTGGACACGTTACAGCTTGTCTGCATCCTTCTTAAACGGTGGTGCCTAAAACTGGACACAGCACTCTAGCTAAAGTCTAACCAGAGCTGAGTAAAGTGACACCATCACTTCACGTGACCTGGACACTATACTTCTGTTGATACAGCCCAAAATCACATTTGCCTTTTTACCTACAGCATCACACTGCTGACTCATGTTCAGAGTATGGTCGTCTAAGACTAGAGCGGTGCAAAGAAAAAAAAATCGGTAAAATTCGGGTTTGGGTTTGTTGGGCCTGATTTTTTCAGGAACCCCCAAATAAGCCGAATTTCCATACTGGTAAACATGGGAATTCGGCTTTTTTTGGGTTTCCCAAAAAAAATTCAGCCCATTAAAGCCTATGGGGACTTTTTGCGGCTTTTTGCGGCTCCCCGGGGGGGGGGGGGCATTTTCACAGGTAGAGGTCCCAAATTTTCAGGGTAGCTTGAAGGACTCTTCTTGCAAGAACCCCCAAGTTTGGTGAAGATTGGGACAGGGGTTATGGGGTGTGGAATAGGTCACCCCCTCTATAGAGAAGCAATGCAGTCTCACTTTGCATTGCTTCTGAATGGAGGAAGGGGGGCGACCTCTGTCCCAATCTTCACCAAACTTGGGAGTTGTTGCAAGGAGAGTCCTTTCAAGCTACCCTGAAAAATTGGGACCTCTACCTGCAAAAATGCCCCACAGGAGCTTTGCAAACATCCCCATAGACTTTCCCATAGCTTTGCATGGGCCCAGGCAAATAAAAATAGCCCATTGAAAACTATGGGAGGACAGGTCTAAGTTCCAGCGTTAAAGCAGAGATGAGCACACAGGCCAATGCCTCCCTCCTGAACAACTCATGCAAGCCCTACATAACCACCAGACACCAACCTATCAGCACAACAAACCACATAGAGAAGTCTAATGGAGCTGAAACTCTTGACAAAAACCCTGAAACACAACACACCACAACAAAATCACAAGGGGGCCCTTTTGCCATCCCATACAAAACCTACACTATATGCAGGGTGGAGGCCAGGCACAGCACCCAGGCATGCTCTGGCGGCACATGCCCCACAATACCCATGGAATGTCTGGAAAGGGAAAAACCAAGAATAAGATTTAAAGTACTGAAGGATGACCAAAAAAAAAGAGGCTGATTAGCACTACCAAATCTTAAATTGTATTACCACGCTGTGTGTTTAACATGGATAACAGACTGGATTAAACAACAAAAGAACAGAAATATTACATTAGAAAGAGCTGACTTACAACAGGGTTTCCATAAAGTGTTATGGAGCTCAAAATCCCACCTTCAATCAAGAAAACTATTAGAAGATTGCGATATTAAACCAGCACTTCTGAAAGTTTGGAATAATTACAAAAAAAGAATAAGTCATTCTCCGCCATCAATTATGTCCCCAATGGAAGCATACTTAGACGATGCTGTACCAAACGTGCCTTATGTAACCTATCAAGAATTGATGAATTCCGAAGGGGAGATTAAAAGCTTTGAAGCTCTTCACAAGGAACATAAGAACATAAACTGGTTGACATATCTTCAATTAAAATCTTGTCTTAAACAGGACAGTTTAAAAACTGGAGTTATGAGAGACTCAACAGAGTTTGAAACAGTCATAGCCAAGAACGATCAACATCTTTTAAGGAAAATTTATAAGCTGTTATTGAAATATGACTCAGAAACCAAACAGGTCAAAGTTAATATGATAAAATAGATGCAGAATTTTGGCGAAATGATAACCATGGAAACATGAGAAAAACAATATACTCAAGAACTAAAATACACTGCAACTCAAGAAGTAAAAGAAAATTGATACAAGATGTATTATAAATGGTATATCACCCCCAACGTGATCTCTCATATGCAACAAGTGAATAAGAAAGAGGGGGCATGTTGGAAATGTCGAGAAACAGATGGTTCTTTCTTTCATGTTTGGTGGATATGCCTGAAATTACAAATATATTGGAAAAGGATTCGTGGTGAGATACAGGCAATGCTTAATCTAAAACTCAGCCTGGATCCAAATTTGTTTTTTTAATTGAGCATAGTACCATCAGATTTACCAGCAAAATATAAAGACTTGCTTAAATATGCCACAACAGCTGCGAGAGTCATTCTTGCAAGGAGATGGAAACAAATGACTTTACCAGAAATAGACAAATGGAAAGAAAAGATGTTGGAATATGCAAATATGGCTAAAATGACTTACTTGATGAATTTAGATGATACGCAACATGTCGAGCAATTTAACGAGAAATGGTTACCATGGTATATGTATATGTCTTCAAATATTTAATTTTAGCTCAATCTCTCTCCTTTTTATGTGAGTAGATGTTTTCTTCATGTATAATGTACTTGGTTTACCCTAATGATGATTACCTTTAGAGAAATTGACCATGGTTTATCTTTAATGCTATTTTATTTCCTACTCTCTTTTTTCTCATGTGAGTGGCTGTCAAGAATATATCTTGAATAGAATAGAAACCAATATTTTGAATCATTGGTAGCAAGCCCAATCTCTGTATTACGTGTGTATACTATTGATTGAGATAATATCGTCTATCGCAAACGGATGCAAAAATTCCTCCGTTCCCCTTTTTCCCCTTCTGTATTCCTTAAAACACAATAAAAACTTTAAAAAAAACCCCATGTCCAGCCACATGATGCCAGGTAACTGGAGGTTTGGGGGCACTGCTGTCAGCCCAGATGTGACGCCAACCAAGCCAATCTGACGCACAGGGCCAATCCCGACGACAACAACCAGGCATGCCACAAAGATACACATACCCGCATTTTTCCCAAGGAAGGAAGGCCTCAGACAGTGAGAGGTAGAGGGTTTGTTATGCACCCAGATCCTCCTGTCTCTGCAGTTCCGCACAGCATCACACAGCTCACCAGGTGGAAACTGGTGCTGCAGCTGCCTTTCATCGTCACTGGCTCTCCTCTTCCCACCTCCCACCTCTGCAAAGAAGAAAGTTACAGGGTACACACTTGAAGAGCTTCAATATTCTGCTAGCCACTCTGTGGGTTTCTGCTGTGTAACGCATGTTTAAAATGCTGCCCCCTATCCTACTGCATCCCTTTCATCTCTGAAGAGACAAGGAACAGTCTTGTTGCAGCTGCATCAGTCTCAGCAGCATGCAAATTTGGTGTGGGTTGCATATCCAAGAGGCTGAGTGAGTGTGCCAAGAACCTCCTTCAACATTCTCCTGTGTCGCATGGCCATGAATGGTCAATGGTGGCCTCAGTGTGCTTGCTGGTGTGTTCCAGGTGACATTAGGGGTTGGGGAGAGGAGAGCCAATCTGACCTACCACTTCTTTCTAATGATGATGACTTTTTATGCCTGGAAGAGTGTTTCACCCAAACTTCCCAAGACAGGGCCTGAGGAGATGCAGGCACAAGCATGTGCTCACCTCAGTCATCCTCAAAGTCCAGAGCTGGGAAGCCAAACAGAGGCAAGTTGATCTTGATGAAGACCAACTGCTCTGCATGCCAGGGTGCCAGGCATGGGTGATGTGGGCAGAGCGTGTCGCCCAAATGGGAACAAAGCCACTCACTCTGGATGTTTGTCGGAAAGCAAGAGAGGAGCCTCTGGGCCACTAGAGAGTGGTCCAGCTAGACCAACTCCTTCATGGCCCAGTAGCTCAGCAGACTCATGGACTGTGACTAGTAGGGCTCTGCAAGGTACTCCCTCACCATCACAGTCACCGAGTCCTGTCTAGAGCGCCTCTTCGTCCCAGAGGGGCCAAGTGCCCGACTGATGAGCTCCATCTCCATCCTCATCTCGGTGGTTGCCCCGGGGGGGGGGGCACAGCAGGTTGGGGGAGGTGGGGGACAAGCAGGAGAAAAGTTGCTTGGGCCACCGCCTCCCCCTCCCCTGGCAAGGTCCCCCTTTCAGCTTGCATTTACTGCTCACGCTGGGAGAGCTCGTCTCTCCAGTGCTGCGGCTGGTCTGCCCGCTCCAGTCTGAGCTCATTGAAATGAATGAGCTTGGAATGGAGCACTCTCCTTAGGATTGTGCTGTAAGTGACCCTTCAGCAACCATGCAGAAACCAAAATGATCTGTTCCACCTAAGTGCTAATGCACTTTTTTTTTTACCATTTGAAGTGATGCTGTGTGTGTGGAGGGGAAGTTGTGGTAGCCAGGGGAGTGGCATCCTCCCACAGATAAGCCACATGGATAAAATAACATCGGACTCTGTGTGACTGTGCTGAAAGGCTTCACAGTGGTGATGCCCGTGCGGTGGCTAAATGTTTTCTGTTGGTGCTCATTTGGTCTGCTGTTAAGAAGGGTTTTTGTCACAAAGTCAGACGTTACTCTTAGCACATCTGAACTGGGTCTTAAACCGACACTGGAAGAGCAGCATGTGGGCTTTTAAAAATGGTTGTGAAAGACTATGTTACCTTTTAGGATGTTGCTGGAAATCACAGGACCACTCCCCCATGGTGTTTGATACGGTAAACATATTGAAGCCATTCTGGGGAAAAAAAAAAAAAAGAATGGCCCAAGCCAATCTGTGGGAAAAAAATCAGCACAGAGGGTTGCTCAGATTATCTGGAAGGATTTGTTTGGATAATTTGAATACCAACCTTATAAGGTCAGCATAACTGTTTTTGAAGTAATTAAAGTTAATTACAGAACAGTTTTTGTTACAGAATTTTTCCAATATCTTCAGGTGAGGGCAAAATTTCTTTCTGTTCAAGTCTCTTCATCTGTTATAACCTTCCTGTAGCATAGAAATTCAGCCCCAGGCACTGTTTGTGAGAAGAAAGCTTCCTTAAATCTGTTTTGTTCTCTCACACATTGGAGAAAAATCATCATTTTTTTTGTTTTTTGAACATTAAGTTTCCTAGACCTACACAGACTGTTTTTTGACACCACTAGCACTTAAGCTGAGTATTTTTGACATGACAATAATAACTTTGTTTTGTCTAGAGATGAACAAATAAATTGGTATAAACCATAACTTTGTCTTCCAAAGCCTGAGAACTTTCTGTCTATGAAACATTCCAACACAGAGTATTTTAATGTATTTATAACCCACATTTTTGGTTGTTATAAACCACCAATGCAGCTAATAAAATAATTCCAAGATCCAATTTACGCTAATACAAAGTAAAGCCACAGCTATTAAAACCATTAAGCAAAGATTAAAAAACAAAACGACCCCCCCAAATACATAAATACAATAAAGTGTTGCTCTGCTCTTAAATTAACTTAAAAGCCATCAGGAATTTCAAAAAGTTTTCAGTGGTCTGGGTGGCCTATAAGGATATTGCTTGTATATCCAGTAGGGAGGGAGTTGATGATTAGAACTAACGTTTTTGATATTGAATATACCCATGATGGGTAGCCCATTCCTGAAGGTGGGGGTACCTGCGCCACGGCCATGGACAGCACAGCAAGGCACAGCTGAGCCACTTCCTAAGAGGTTTGCCATAATGCAGCCAGCTCAGCAAATTCAGCATGTTAAACAAAATAACAGTGAAGTGGACGTCGGCGTGGGTGTGCCGGTGCTGAGGGGGCAGAGCTGGGGACCAGGCTGCCATGCAGGCATGCAGCTACTGGGAGGCCTCAGGGAGGCTGCAGCAGGTAGGGGTGGGGAGGGGGCAGGACTAGGCAAAGCATCTTGTGGGACAGCCACTGCCCCCACACCTCCCAGTGTTACAAGGAGGACACTGGAGGCTGGGAGAGGGGTGAGACCAGGCAAAAGAGGACAGAAGACAGCCCCATCTGGCACCAAAGAAGTATAGCAGAGGCCAGGAGAGTGGTGGGAGAGAGCTGGGGTCAGATGGGTTCCCCCAGCCACACAGCAGGCAACTGTGTCCAACACCAATAACCCCACATGCTGCAGCAGCCATGGGGGGGGGGAGATGAGTCCACAACCACAACCATTTGCCGGTCCCAATCCCCCATCCTGTGCTGTGGGTGCGACCCCCCAAAATCCTTGATGCCCCAAAATGTCAGATGGCAATGTGGGCTGAGTGGTGACAGGGGGAAACAGGGAGGGCTGGAGCTATGGGGGTGCGGGAGAGAGACCAACCAGGGCTTACCCTGAGAGGTGTACCCAAGCCACTCACAACGGCTCTCCATGCCCTGATGATGGGGAGGTGGGTCCCCCTAGCTCAGAAGGCACTGAGTGGGTTGCTGGGGATGGGCAGCCCACTGGCAGGGGCGACTATTCTCCCAGGGTAACACTTGGTGCCCCCATTCCATTCCAGGTGGCCACCCTCTTGATTGGTGGATGCCCCTCATTCTGTGCCACAGCCCCTCCCAAACTTTGGATGCATGGGCTTCCCCAATATGAGACCCCACCCTCCTGGGGCTCTGGCCACCTCTAGGTCCTTTGGGAAGTGTCCCCAATATGAGACCCCACCCTCCTGGGGCTCTGGCCGCCTCTAGGTCCTTTGGGAAGTGTCCCACAGTGATGATGATGAGGTCGGGTAGCCAACCTCCAGGCGGTAGCTGGAGATCTCCTGGGTTTACAACTGATCTCCAACTGCAAGTGATCGGTTCCCCTGGGGGAAATGAGTCCACGACCACAACCATTTGCCGGTCCCAATCCCCCATCCTGTGCTGCATGTGTTGCTCTCAAATTTACAAAGTATGAGCCAAGGGTAGACAAATTATCAGCATGCACACAACAGCAAAAATCACATTAATTGTTCAAAAAATTTGACGATGTCTTCAAAGATGTCACAAAAATGGTGAATTACATCATGGCTCGTGCTCTGAATTGTCGACAGTTTCCAGCACTTCTTGAGGAGGTTCAGGCACAGTATAATTGTTTACTTATGTACAATAATGTCCGGTGGCTGAGCAGAGGAAGAGTCCTGGAGAGATGCATGCCAAATGCAAACTTTTACCTTTCAATAAAAAGTTGTTTGTATCATTGAAAGCTCTGTTATTGTGTTTTTCTTTTAATGCAAAATATGTGAATGTATGAGTTGTTTTTTCTAAACTAAAACTTCAGTATTCAGGTTAAATTGCCGTATTGGCATTTGGCTATAAATAAGTGGGTTTTGGGTTGCAGTTTGGGCACTCAGTCTCTAAAAGGCTTGACATCACTGCTATAAAGGAAGCCATGGCCTTCAGTTTGCAGGACTTGAGCAAGGCTGTTAACAATAGGATGTTTTGGAAGACGTTGATTCATAGGGTTGCCATGAGTTGGAAGTAACTTGACGGCACTTAACATACACAAAGATTCTTAGCACATCCCAATGCCAAGACTCTTCATCTCCATTTTCCTATGGTTTGAAATAAATCCTTTCACAAAAAAAGTAAACCTTTAGGGAGACAATGACAGCATATGTCACTATCAATTTTTTGTTCTTAAAATGTTTGACTTCATTAGATAGATCCCATGGCTGGAAAATTTTAGGTTTATACCGCCCCCCCCCCCTCCAGCAGAGAAAATACATTGTATGTTGTTTAGCAAAGAAAATCTATGGCAAGAGAACTTTTGAAAACTTCTTTGAGTGAGGTTTTCTATTAATTATGTATGCAGCATTTGGGAATAAAGAAGCAAAACAGAGCGCCCCACAAAAACTTTTTTTTAAAAATCCACAAAACATTGTGTACTGGTTTGAGCAGAAAAAAAGAAACCATATTTCCAAAAATGATATTTTGAAATCTCCATGGGGATAATCAGTGGGAAAATATTTAGTATCACAAAGGAGTTCATGGTAAATATACAACTTTCTGATGTATATAAATGGGAGCAATCCCTTTGTAGCAGTTGACTTCAAGGGTGGTTTTTTATTGTTTTGAAGAACAGTATTTCAAGGTAAAGAATTACAGCAATAAAATTATTGATAAGATTATTGACATCTGGAAAAGACACTGAAACTAACTGACACTGACACCACTAACAAAGTCATTATGGTATAAACCTTGGAGGGCTACAGCCTTCAATCAGAGGCAGTAGATGCATCCAATGAAGCAGGCACTAACCCATGAAAGTTGATTCTGCAGTCCATTTGTTGGGGCCACATTTTTTGATCTTTGTAGATCTTGCACATTTTCTGGTGCTGGGCTAGATAGAACATTGTTACAATCCCTAATAAATTTTTAATGTAGAGTATTGAAGAGAAAGAGTTGTAGTTCAAAATATTTGAGTTATTAGAGGGAGAAGGGGGCTCTCTTGGCTTGTGGCAATGAGGCTGGGTGGCAATCATGCCTCATAATATTTTTCCCTTCTCAAGCTGTGTAGGTTCTGCAGCTATACCTTTTCTTTTAGGAATTAGTCTGCACTGTTTTTTCCCCCTGTAAACCTTCCTACTGCAATGTGCTTTAGATGGGGTTGTCCATGAAGAGTGTTCAGAGTCTTCAGCAAGTGCAGAATGTGGCAGCTCATCTCTTTATTGAAGTATGCCATGTGCTCTGCAAGCAGTTTCTGAATAGGAGAATGCAAATGGGAACGCCTGTTCCTGACAGGTATACCGTGTCTTCACGGTACCCAGGATGTTGTACATCTTTGTTGAAGGGGTAGAGCCTCTCAGGTTGCTGTGTTATGGCCTGGTCCATGGCAGCGTACATGACATATTGGGATTCTCTGGCTCCCACTGTGGTGGGGTGGCTTTACCACCCCATAAGTGGGAGGGTACTTTCTCCCAGACTTTCCCAGTCAGCTCACAGCATAGTCAGGATAGTGTGCCACTACCCCAGGTACAATCAGTCCCTCTTTCTCATGGTATTGCTTAAGGGTGACGCCACAGGGGTCCCTTTCTTTAGCATGCTGTGTGGCAGGGCGGTTGGGTAAGGAAAACATTGAATTTCTACAAAGCACAAACTCAGGGTAACTACAAGGTCTAGGTACACTAAGCAAAATAAAGAAAAGTTACTAACTATGTACTTATAATCCATGGAACATATGGTATTTGATGGTTGCATGGTGCCCCCCAGCACACCAGCAAGTATCCTCTAGCATCATTCTCCTCTATCATCCCTCATCGCAAACACACACATGAGCAGGCGAGCTGCTCTCTGCAACCAAAACCTGCCAACCAGAGGTGGACCCAAACAAAAGAATAGCTCCTCTTTTCAGACCCCTCCCCACATGGACTCCCAGGGCCTTAGCCAATCTGGGTGCCAGGTCCTGGGCTCAAGCCTACCAGAACATGTACCCTTCAATCAAGAGGTGTTAACACATCAAAGAGCTAGTGTCTTTTCCCTTTAGGCTGTAAACGATGATCTCTATCTGGAAGAATACATTTTCCCATACTCTGCTTGTCAGAGACACCATTCCACCATTCCATCTCCATAATTGTCACAGCATATGTAATGTTTTTCCTGCCAGGTGTTGAGCTCCTGTGGCTTCACTGTTCTTTGGATAGGAGGATCCTGTGCTTTGAAGAAACATGTTCTCACTCTCTTGCTCTGGGATGGGGCCCCGTGTAGGCAGTGGAGAGCTTTGCCTCCTTTGGGCCACCTTGGCCCAGGCCTTCTGCCGTCACCATTCCTGCAGAGTGAGTGGGTCCCCTGGGGGGCTATGTGCCTGGGTTCATGTCCTGCCCAGCAGAGGCCTGCTGACTATTTCAGGGGCTGATGGCAAGGCCTCCCTTGCAGGCTCAGGCTGGATGGTCTCTGGTGCTGCTGGACCATTGTTTGCAGGCTCCTCAGTGGCATCAGGCTTTCCCTGATGGTCATCCTCGTCCATCAGCCTTGACTCCTTGGGGATTTTTAACACTCTAAATAAAACTATTGTTTTCTCTTAACATAAACAGGGTTTATTTAGAAGCATAACAGTGTAACAATTTGTGTATGATTCATAAGCAAAATGATTTCAGATAGAAGAAGAGTTGGTTTTTATATGCCAATTTTCTCTACCATTTAAGGAGAATCAAACTGACTTACAATCTCCTTTCCTTCCTCTCCCCACAACCTTCCTCTACCTTGTGAGGTAGGTGAGGTTGAGAGAGCTCTAAGAGAACTGTGACTTGCCCAAGGTCACCTAGCTGGCTTCATGTGTAAGAGTGGGGAAACCAACCCGGTTCACCAGATTACAGTCCGCCTCTCTTAGCCACTACACCATGCTGGCTCTTGATACAGTTCTCCTCCTTTCTCTATAGTCCCTTAAACAGACCTAGCCACAAAGGCTTATTGTCTCACTTATATAAATTTTAATAAGGTGCACATGTAGATTAAAAGCATAAATTCCTAGTAAAGGCAAAAACTTAAACATTCAGTATATACAAACATAAACAACTGCGATGTACAATCTTTCTTTGACCAATATGAGATCCCAAAAGAACCAGAGGCGTTTCGGCCTGGATAGGCCTTCCTCAGTGGTCAATATAAACTTATAACTTATCACACATCCTAATATTATAATCATAACATAATGGGCAGTAAGAAATATCTAAAAGCCCTTCTAGTACAGTGAAGCTCCCTGTGAATTTCTTTATTTCTTATACGTGAAAACCTGGCTTCACTGTTTCACCTTCTGGTGTATGATGGGTTCTTAAGGATGTGGATGCATCAAGCAGTGTATTCGGTCAAAATGGGAGGGTTCTCACTTACCACTTAGTAGGGTTGCCAACCTCCAGGTACTAGCTGGAGATCTCCTGGGATTACAACTGTTCTCCAACTGAGATCAGTTCATCTGGAGAAAATGGCTGCTTTGGAAGGTGGACTCTATGGCATTATATCCCATTGAAGTCCCTCCCTTCCCCAAACCCTGCTCTCCTAAGGCTCCACCCCAAAAATCTCCAGGTATATCCCAATTTAGAGCTGGAAACTCGACCACTTAGGCTAATAACATCCACAAATCTTAATTTCCTAACTTGCCACTTAGGCTAGTAAGTTTCACAAAGATCATAGATTTCTTTCACAGGACTTCACTCGTCACCCACTCAGCTCTCTTCTGCTCACACACACTGAACTCTCTCTCCACAAGCCAGTGTGCCCTCTAGAGTACAGCTGCCATCTAATCATAACACACTTCAACCACCCATCCAATCCCCCTCTTTCTTAGTCTTGAGGCCTACATTTTAATCCACAGCACTGTACCTATAAAACACCACATTAAATCACAGAAATAAAGCACACATAGCGAAACACCGCAGCATATCTTGCCCACCTGCCCCTCATCCCACAACACTCACCTTCCGTAAAACTGCATTGCTCCTGTTTGTTTATTTCAGCTGCTTGCGGAAACAGGCAAGATCAGTTCTCACAGTATATACTCATAAATACATGCTGGCTGCTTTATGATAAGGTGCCAGAAAGACGTCCTCAAAGGAGTTGACCTAATTAATTCTGAATATATGAAATTTCATACTGGAGCCTAAAGATTCAAAGGCAATACACAACTGCCTTTTGCCTCTCTCATGGTGCTGTTTGATCGTCATGATTTGCCTTCTGTTATTTCAGTCAGGGCTCAGTGGGAGTTGACCAAAGGATTCTACCAGATCAGCATAGAGACAGCTATTTCCCTACTGCTTTAATGTTTCTGTGTAGGTCCAAGGCAAAACAAAAGGGGGGGGGAATTATTATTGAGGATGGAAAGAAGATTGTTGGGGGATTTGGGGTAGAACTGGGATAAGCAACTCTTCCTCTTAACTTTTGGTAACAGCTGGAGGGGAGAGAAGGGGCAGGATGGTTGGATATTTTGGCATGAAAAGAAAACAAATCACTGCTCATGTCTCCAGAGATTCATTCCTATTAATCATCAGTACAGGGTGATGAAAGACTGTGAATTCTGTTATATGTTTTGTGAGGCCACCATATGCATAGTTGCACAGTTCCTTTGTAATTGTAGGTCTTGGTGTGATGATATTCTAACCAAAAGAAAAAAGTAGTGTGCCACATCTAAATAAATAATGGACCTCTTTAATGTAAACACTTGCCTTGAAGTATTTTAATACTCTTCTATGAAGCCAAACTAAAGGGGAAATTTCTTTGGCACAATGTAGCAAAAAAAAAAAAAAAAAAAAAAAAAAAAAAACCCTGGACACAATTTATCTAATGAATGCAACTAATGAGAAGGCCCATAAATAATATTGTGCCCGCAAAGGTTTAGTTCAGAAGGTCTTTAAGCAAAGTAGTAATTAATTACTATGGAGGAATTAAGCACATGTTTAAATTTAGGAATGTGCTTAAATGTTTAGAAGCACAGTGATCTTGATGAATGAATAATCACCACCAAAATCAATGAAACTTTTGCAGGCACAAAAATATTCTTGCAGAGTGGTGATTTATGTATTAAGCATATAAATTCTTTGAGCAGTGTAAATTTTTAATCTAGGCAATCTATTACCCTGCTTTTCTCCCTGATAGGGACCTCAAGTGGCTTACTACAATTTGTAAGTATAATTTAAATGAAGAATTAAAATCAAATAAAGTACAACTTTATATAAATTTTTATTTGAATTGTGTTTGGGCACCAACGCTGCTGCAGGCAGGCCAACTCTGGACTCTGCCACCAAGTGGGGTGAGGCTCAGGGGAGCTCAGACCTCACCGGGAGGGCTGCCTGGGTGACGGCAGGGATGGGCAGGCCTCAGAGCCCTCCCAACGCTGGTCAGCACCCGAAGGCCCAGGGCCCACTGATCAGCTGATCAGCGGGCAGGGAACCATCGGCAAGTGGGAAGCCACCACCACCAAGGAGGAGGAGGAGCCAGGGGACCTGGGTGCAGCCCCCCCCCACTTCCCTGAACCCCGGAAGTCTGGTAGGAGGACAGGGGAGGGGCGGGGGCAGCGCCAGTAGCAGCACTTACCTCCACTCTCAACCTTGCTGCATGGGGCGAACACCGCCCCCGCCCCCTCACAGCAGGCAGTCTACCAGAGACACAGGCTGCCAATCTGGGAAGAGGACCAGTGCAATGCCAGCACACAGCCAGGGTAACACTGGTTAGCCGAGAGGGATGGGCAGAGGAGCAACCAAGGAGAACAACTCACAAGGAGCCTCAGAACAGGAGGTAGCGCCAGGCCCCGCCCTCGAGTGCACCAGGAAGCCCAAGGTAATTGGGAAAATGGAAGCACCTGGGGGGAAAGGGGTGGAGGATGGAAAGGGACAGGTGGGGGAGATTAGGGAAAAGGGATAAATAGTGAAGGGAAGGGCCAGCCGAGGAGGATGCTGGACAAGAGTCTGGAGCCCAGAGAGCTATTGCTAGGCAAAAGTGCAGGGCAGAATAGATGCCAGGAGCGCTTATTCAACATCGCTGCCCAGGTCTGAGTCTGGCCCAACCATGACTGAGGGAGGGTTACAGGATGGAGGTAATGGGGGAAAGCCCAGAGGCAGGTGCTCAGGCGCACACATTGTTTTAAATGTTTTATACATACTCCATCTTAAATGCTTTTTAATGTCTTAAACATTTTAATGTTAAAATGTTTTGGTGTTTGCCGACTTGGGTAAAAAGGCAGCATAGAACAAACTGAAATAAATAAAATTTAAAAATTCAAATAAAGAGGACAAAACAACATCCTAGGCAGCTTCTGGATCTAGTGGTCTGGTTCATTCAGGGGCCATGGGCTGTGACTGAAGAGCCCTTTGGCTACTGCCCTTTAGCTCATGCCTCTAGTCACGCCTAGGCTTTTACCTGCAGACAGGAAGGAGAAAGAAAAGCTTAGCTTTAATATGATACGGCTGGCAGACTTGCTGTCAGGTGGCCCTTCTTGCAAAAGGTACCTCTGGCCAGACTCTTTCCTGTGGACAGGAAAGGAAAGAACTGAGGAAATCCTTCTGGGGAAACTCCATGTACGTAGCCTTGCACTGAAGAAGCAAAACAAAACAAACCACTGGTGGTTGAAAATGACCAGCCATTTGTATTTGTAAGCTGTTACCAATAAAACTCAGCTCTATAGGATTTTGCAAGATAAAAAGCAGAAATTAAAGCCTACCTAGATTATCTTTATTTGGTATTAACAGAAGTGTTTTCCAAAGAAGTACATTTCACACATATGTTTCTTGCAATTTGGAAACTGGGAGATAATGCGAAGATTTGAGAAAGGCACAATTTAACCCCAAAGCAATTGTTTATGTTCATTTCTTTCTCTTTCCCAATCATCTTTTTGTAACCATCTCAGGCAATTTGTGTGTTGAAGCATAAACTGTAATATAAAGGTTTTGATGTCATGAATTACATTTTTTTATAACTGGGAATTATAGAAAAGTGTAAATATGTCCTGAAGCTCTCAGAGATGCTATTAGTTTGCAACCTGTTTATTATTACTGTTCTTATTTAAATTGGAGTAAGAAAATGGATAAGCATCGATTAAGTAGGGTCTGTAATAAAGCTTGCACCAGACAAGATGTTAAACAGTTTAGATGGATGCTGTAGAGTTAATGTTTAATAGCATGCTAATTTAATTGCAATGAGTCCATACAGTCCTTGCCAGGTGGGCAAGTTGGAATCTATTTAAGTCACTGGAAAACCTGTTACTATTTGGAAATAAATGCCCAGGTGATGCTATTTCTGTGATGGTGACTGACAAATTAATTACAAGGGATCTCCTTTTAAAACAAACAAATATGTATTTCTTAATATAAAGGTATACAATGTCCAACACAGAATTATCTAGAGGAAAATCCATCTAAGGTTAATACAAGAAAGGGGAGGAAGAAATGCAACACAACAAGGCAAAGCTCTTATTGACTGGAGCAGGTCCTTTATAAAAAGGAGGTGGGTGGGTAGAGGCAATTATTCAGGGTTACACACATATCAACATTGTCAAATAGTACTCACTTGAAAAAAATCATACTTCTTTTCTAAGGCAATAAGAATAGTCTGTGAAAATGTAAGTCCAGAACCAGAAGTCATTTCAGCCTTCCTTCTTTACTCCACTTACTGGGCCACTGACTTAGAATCATAGAGTTGGAAAGGGCCATGCAGGCCATCTAGTCCAACCACCTGCTCAATGCAAGATCAGCCTAAAGCATCCCTGTAGAGGGAGACGTTGTTGTTTGTTTGTTTGAACTACCAATTCAATGCAAACCTTGCTCATTTACTCCTTTCTTCCTCAGCCCCTCCCTTCAGCCCAAGGCAGACCTATAACTGTACTGATAGCCTAGCTGGAGGATGGGGTGATGGAGATATCACTGCAGCCAATAGCAGTAAGAAACACTTATCACCTAAGGTAATGGTGTTACTTTTTACCCAGAATCCCAACATCTTGAGGTCCAGAAACCATCCCAGAAGCTGTACTTTCAGACTATTAAGTTTATTCAGAGGGTCTTAGGCCTGATGGCCTCCACCACGACCGTGGTTCCCTTTGCCCGGTTTCATATGAGTTATGGTTCTTGGCTAGCTTCAACCCTAGTGTGCACTTGGCCCACCATCATTTCTCGGTTCCGAGAAAGGTGGTCAAGACCTTAAATTGGTGGTTGGAGACTGACAGCTTAGACTGTGGAATCCCCTTGGGATATTGGTCACCCCAGTATACTCTTACCACTGATGCTTCCATGCTGGGTTGGGGGGCTCATTGTGGTTCTCAGAAGGTTCAGGGCCTCTGGGATAGGGAGGCCTCTTGCCTGCACATCAGTGTATTGGAGTTGCGTGCCATCAGATTGGCCCTTATCTCATTCTCAGATATGCTACGGGGCTCCAGGGTGTTGGTCCAAATGGACAATACTGTGGCCATGTTTTACCTCAACAAGCAGGAAGGCACGGGCTCCAGGGTGCTTTGCCAAGAGGCCATCATTTTATGCTGGGCAGCCTTAAATCAGGACATTTCTCTCAGGGCCATTCACATAGCAGGGATACGAAACACTTTGGAGGATCAACTCAGTCGTTCCGTCCAGACCAACCACGAATGGTCTATCAACAACAAGGTACTGGTCCCTATATTCCGGCTATGGGGGCACCCCCAGATAGATCTGTTTACAACATTCCAAAACAGGAAGGCTGAGCTGTTTTGCTCCCTGGAAGGATGGGACCCGCGTTCCCTGGGCAATGCCTTCCAGTTAAGTTGGAGGGGCCACCTTTTCTATGCATTCCCTTCTTTCCCCTTGCTTCAAAGGGTGTCGGGCAAGATAACTGCAGACAACACGGACTGTATTGTAATCGCACCTTTTTGGCCCAGACAAATCTGGTTCCTGGAACTACTACACAGATTGAAAGGGCTGTTCCTACATTTTCAGCAGCTGCTGGTCAGATGTGCATCATGATGTGGAGCGTCTACATCTCACAGCATGGCACATCAGACCTCAGAATTAAGCCTGTTGCAACAGGTGAAGGAGGTCATCCTCCAGGCTAGAAAGCCCTCCACCAGATATTCATATAAAAATAAATGGGACAGGTTTTTGAAGTGGCTGGAACCTAGGTCCTTATCCCCATTTTCCTGCCCTCTCCCTGTAGTCTTGGGCTACTTACTTGAGTTAACTCAAGGTGGCCTGGCTGTAGCATCAGTCAAGGTTCATCTGGCTGCTATTTTGTCATTCCATGACCCCATAGAGGGCTCATCCTTGTTCTCCAATACTGTGGTGAAGCGTTTTTTTGAATGTTTATCCCCCAAATTCCAGATTGGTCCCACAGTGGTCCCTCTCCTTGGTTTTGGCTCAGTTGCTAGGGCCCCCGTTTGAACCTTTGTTCTCATGTGACCGGGCTACTCTTTCACAAAGGGTCGCATTCCTAGCGGCAGTAACTTCCACTAGGAGAGTGAGTTGGCCGCACTGAGAATTGATCCACCATACCCTAAGTTCCTTAAAGAGAGGGTGGGGTTGCATCCTAGTTTAAGATTTTTTACCAAAGGTAGTGTCCCCTTTTAATCTAGCATAGGACGTCACATTGCCTGTATTTTTCCCTGAGCCTACATCAGAGGCAGAGAAGGCTCTTCATTCTTTAGATGTAAGAAGAGCCCTACTGTACTACATTGATAGGACAAAACACTTTAGGAAGGATAAGAGATTATTTGTTATGCGGGGCGTAAAAAGGGCAAGGCTGCATCCTCGCAAACCATCACTAGGTGGGTGGTGGCTGCGATTGTTTCTTCCTACAAGTCTGCAGGGAAGCGGTGCCCATTGGAAGTGAAAGCTCACTTGGTACATGCCAAGGGTGCTTCAGCTGCATTCCACAGGAAGATCCCATTAATGGAGATCTGTCGGGCAGTGGCTTGGTTCAGCGGGGACACCGTCATTCATCATTATGCGTTGGACCTGCAATCCAGAAAGGAGTCGGAGGTTGGTCGGGCAGTACTGCAGTCTTTGTTTCAGTAGATTTGCCACCCCTCCCAGTACCATGACCAGGCCGCCTCGGTTCTCCTCTGTCTTCCCAACTCCCTTCCTGTGTGAGCTCATATTCCCCAAGCCCCCGGTGCCTCCCAATAAAGATGATCTTGCTCCAGGAGGGATGTGGGTGCCCATGGAGGGGGAGCTTCTGCTGCCGCCTCCATGGCAGACAGCACTTGGTGGCTATACTCTTGGGAGGCTGAGGTTCAGCACCTGGCCAGCTCCCACAGTGGCTGCAGAGTGAGAAGGGGGGTTGAGAGGGCATGTCTCTGCGTTGCAGTGCTGGCAGCTCCCAGCCACCCTCACGGACATTTGCATGGAGGTGGTGCCATCCCCCTTGCTGCCCACCTGTGCGGACTACCCCTACTTCCCCCAGGTCTCAGGCCACCATGACATGTCGGTCTGCCATGGTCACACAGGCGGCTCCACTGCCACTCATCCCAGCCTCATGGGGTCTGGCCATTTTCTGAGCTTGGATGTCCCACACCAATGAAGCTGGGATGCCCGAGTCCTGCATGGGCATGGGAACAGCCATCTGTACAGATGCATCATTCCAGTGTCTTGCCCCAGTGGCAGGATACTTTTAGCCAGACCCAAGTCAAAAAAGGGGCTGATGGAACTATCCGTCGGCCCCTCCCCTACCCACCAGAGGTATGCTAGCTCCTGCGTGGCACCTTTAAGCTTGGAAGCGGCAGCCCCAGTCCCCTTTTCAGGGGGTTCAACTTTCCCTTGGTTGAAAAACAGATCGAGCAGTGACCCTCTCCCTGAGGCCCAGGGCAGTCCATGGCCCCCAACACTGGGAGCGCCCAATGCACGAGGTGGCTGGGAGGTGGTGGGTGACAGGTGCAGGCACTCATGCATGCATGGCTGCCAGCTGTAGAGGCGCTGGCAGCTCCACCAGAGGTGTGGGTCCTGGTGGGGGGCCAGGAGGGCAACGTCCGAGCAATTGAGGGCACATATGACATTGGGGAAGGCGAAGAGGGTGTGGAAGGTTGGCCGAATGAGGAGCAGTCATGCCTCCACAGTGGGGAAATGGGCATTGCTGCCATGGTTGGTGACCATGGCATCCAGGAAGGTGCGGGTGCCGCGCCATGCCAAGGAGGGGGAATCCTCCAGGACATCTGTCAACACTCCATGGATGCTGCCGGTGGAAATCACTCAGACAACAGCACTTTGTGCCGGACAGGGATGGCCCTAGAGTAGGACCCTGGTGAGCAGTAGTCACCTCATCACGGTCCTTCTGGAGTACTGGCCTGTGCAGATGGAGGCAATCCTGTCCCTCAGTGTGCAGGAGCCAAAGGGTCCTGACTTGTGCCCTGTACCTGCGGCCCTGACGTCGGTGCCATCGGCCGTGAGCCACCCACCAGTGCAGAGCCACTAGCAGGTGGACCACTTGCAGATGAGGCAGGGTCACTCCAGAGAAGATGAGACACAGGCAGGATGGCAAGATTGCTCCCGCTGACTCCTTGGTAACTACCCTGGCATTAATGACAAGTGAAGGTGTGGTGCTTGGGTGCGACTGGAGGTCGGGGCAGTGACCGGGGGGAGGGCCCTTCTGGCAATGCAGTGCCCTCTATGTCCACTGCAGTTGTCTTTGTTGCCGCTACAACTCCTGATTGTGCCCCACACTTCTCCTGGCCTTCCTTTCCCACCCTCACTCCATCCCCGGCATCCCAGCCCCGACCTTCCAACAGCCCTGCCTGGCCTCGGGCTGCGCGATGGTGGCCCTGCGCTGCTGCTGCCCCACACCTTGCCCTCTCCCTTCTCTTTTTGCTTTTATTTTCCTTGGCTGCACATGCTGCTGCGAGGCCCCTTGGGAGGCCTCCCGGCTGCGCCATTGCTGTGCCTCTCCCCACCACTGCGCAGCGCCTGCGGCCTCAAGCATGTGCTGGGAGTCCGGGTTTGCCAGGGAGGACGGGATATAAAAATGATTATTAAATAAATAAATATATTTACCTACCATAAATTGCTATTAAAGTTTTCCCATAGAGATAATCATTTGTCTCCAAATATTTACATTATTTAAGTTATTAGGCCTTCATGAATAAGCTAATCTCACCATGCATGAAAAGTCCTTCACTTTTTCTAACTGTCTGGAATACTAGAAATCTAAGCCTTCTTCTAATGCTAGGCAAAAACCATAGAGCAATGAGCAAGTACAATACGAAGTCAAATACCTCCGTCCTTTAGAACTGATGCCTTCTCTCATATTAATGTTATATTATTATCCAAATATGACATATTTGTTTTCTACAGGCATATCTTCAAATATCTTTTGGAAAGTAATAAATAAAATAATAATAATAAAAGAAAAAAAACAAGGTGTGTGTGTGTTTCCTGTCAGAAATGGTAGGAAAAATATATATATTTCTATAGTTCTTCATGGGAAATGTTAGGTTGCAGTTGTCTTCTGTCCTTTTCCTATTGGGCCTTCCTTGGAAGGGAAGTTGTCTGCCCCAGTAGGTCAATATCTAATTACAATAAACAATTTTACCTGTTCTTCAGTTCTGAGGTAATCTATATTTCAATCCAATTTTTTGCTATGTAATTTACTCAGTGGCATAGCTAAGCTCTTATTTTCTACTGCTCTATAAATATAGATGAGAAACAGGGCTGTTGATAACATTTAAAGAAGGCAAACAGAAGCACAACAATTCTAGGCACATCTGATAGCTAAATCAGACTATGTTATGGTAATAGCAGCTCCTTCTGTTTTACTGCTGGCTTGAGATACTAAAGCAGAATGCAAAGATTATTTTCCAATACATTTTTAGCATGACTCATCCCTTTCTACTTCGCGTGGTTATATATGTGTGGAGAGGGGTCTATATGTGTGGGGAGCAGTTTAAAGAGCCCTTTCCATGTTCTTCACCTTGCTACTGGGCCTGCAGTATCCTTGGTCATCAATGGGAAGGAGGATTCCCAGCCTTCAGGTGAGGCTGGAGATCTCCCAGAATTACAACTGATCTCCACAATGATTACTGCTCAATAATTCTCCTTCCTCGGAAGGAGTTTGCTGCTGTTTTTCTGGAGGTCAATCTGATAACTCTCTGACAATACCTGGTGTTTCCTTCACAAAGAGCATAATGGGAAATTGGCCTTTAATCATCAGGCAAATTGAAGTTATGTCTTCCTGAAGAATGGATGGGTGCCTAACTGGCAATAGGTGCATTTGCATTTGACTATCTTGCTATCAATGAGGCGATGAGCAATGACATGGATAAATCATATAGCACTGAACCAGTTCCCCTACACACACAAAAAGAGACATAACTTTTACTTTCTCCAAGTATTCTCACCTCTACTCCAGGCGATGCCTTTTAAATTCAGATTCAGTGCTGAGGCAATGAAGGGCAAGTGTCCCATCATAACATTCAACAGTTTTCTTTTTGTGCTTCTGAAGCCCTGTTCTAAATGCAGAATCTCAACTGCTTTCAAAATGTTTTGAAAATTAGCTGTTAGGGTGATGTGTAAAGCATTTAAAATTCCTGTTATCCCTTGAGTCTGAAATCACGCATAAGTCACCAATTACGCTCATCCATGTTTAATGGGTAAAAGATCAGATATATTTGAACTTCATTCAACTGGTGCACTGAAACTATTAATGGATCTTGACTTTTCCTTAGGCTTGAAGCTATCAGTTTGTTTCTTTTTGCATTAAACTTTCTGTTTGGTATGTCCCCCCACCCCTCTCTTGCTATTTAAATTATTGCTATGTGTCAAGATGCTCCAGTAGAAAATGTTGCTTAATGTTCTGTGATGGCATATTAGTGTAGAATGCATTTGGGATAAATTAATGGCCCAAAGTAGCCTGCAATCTCTACTTCAGGCTTGCAGTGTTTGTGTCTCACCAAGACAAATGCAGCCTGCCAATTCAGTATGATGGTCCATCAGGAGCTACATTAATCTTGCTGACTGCCTGGGACTACAAAAATGAGACAGAAGTCTGACAAGCACCTGTCAGGCCGCAACACATTTTCCCTTGATATGCATTTGTCTTGGTGGGTCAAAAGATATATAGTCCTGCTTTATTTGTAGTTGTTTTTTAAAAGGTATACATGAACACATGAAGCTGCCTTCTACTGAATCAGACCCTTGGTCCATCAAAGTCAGCATTGTCTACTCAGACTGGCAGCGGCTCTCCAGGGTCTCAGGCAGAGGTCTTTCACATCACCTACTTGCCTGATCCCTTTAACTGGAGATGCTGGGGATTGAACCTGGGACCTTCTGTATGCCAAGCAGATGCTCTACCACTGACCCACGGCCCCTCCCCATTTGTTTAAGGTAAGTTTGTATAGGTTTCCTTTTACTGTAATGCTTTTGTTGTTTCCTCTTGTTTTATCCAGCAAGTAAAAAAATAATAATCTTGTTTGAAATTCGTATTTTGGTTTGTGATTCTGCAAACTGGGGCCTTGCATTTTTATTTACAAGCAGCACCTGCAATATTTTTGTTAGATTTTTGTGTAAAATCTGAAGTCAGTAGAGTGCACAAAGGCTAACTCCAATTTTGGATAGGATAGAGTAAATATTGGCTGTTTCCACAACATTCACTTACTGCATATTATCCTCGTGGTCAATCTGTGAGCTTTGGCTGTGTTTTCAAAATTTATGTCTGCATTTTGCCTCTTTCATCGTTGTATACAGCTATCCAAGAGTGTATTTTTTCCCTTCACACACTTTCCAAAGAAGGAATGATATGTTCCATGGGGGAGTGTGACATCATTTGTGATGTTGGTATGCCCCCCCCTGCCCCATTTTTGTTTGCTCTGAGCATGCGTTGCAGCAGTGGTGCGCTGTGCATGGGTTTCTTTTTTGGAGTTCCTCATCAGTGCAAGTCAAGCAAGCAAGAATTTTATTCATGCTTTCATCAATAGAAAGAGGACAGGGCCCTCCCCAGCTTAAATCCCCTGTAGCACATGCATGCCACCACATTCCCTTCTCCCCCCTCCAGTCTTGCCCTGTGTGCGTTTGAATGAACAAACATATTTTAAAAAGAGAGTGAGAGGGGAGCGAGGGTGGAGGGAGTGAATGTGTGCAGACAAGCTGTTCCTTAGCTGGAAGCTAAAAGAGAAAGTGGTGGGGGAGAAGAGAGAAGAAGGCTCGCTAAATTGGGATCAGCGTTGCACAAAAGAATCCCTTCCAATTCCACCCTTCCACTGAGGCAGAGTGAAAAAGCACTCACTGCAGGGCAGGGGGGAGAATAAAATTTGAAATGCGGGGTGGGGTGGGGAGACGCTCCTTTTATAAAAATTGCACCAGTGACAGAGAAGCAGCAGCTGCATTTTCTCTCCATTTCGTCCAGGACCAGCAAAAACGGCCCAGATTCACACTACGGCAGGAAAGACAATGGGGAAGGGATAGCTAAAACCACTTTCCTGTGCTGAGGAAAGCAGGCTCCTCATTCTGATACCAGAGATGTGTTTGTGGTTTTTTTCTTCTTCAGTGAAAACGGGGTGGCGACAAAAGAAGCATAACTGGAGGGAGCTCTGTGGTGGCCAAATGGAAGACAAAGCAATGGGGGGGGGGGGAGAGAGATGAGAAACTGGAGGGATCCTGTGCTGTTATCTCCCCCTTTCCCCAGAGCAGCATCCCTCTCTTGGCCTCACGAGAACAGCCACACAGAGCCCCATTCTCTTCTAGGCGGTGTGTGTGTCTTGTCCCCCCCATCCCTTTCCAGCCCTACACACACATAAAAATACATAAATCAACATGCAAATAAACGGGGAGGATTATTCAAACTCTAACATTATCTCTTTACTTAGTTATTTCGTTATCTCATAAAAAGTTAAGTGCTGGGAAATGGATGATCGAAGGAGAGGTGAAGGGAGGGAAGGGGAGGGGGAAACAGGAGTGACATGGGCAGAAAAATGAATGCCGTCTCAATCCTGTTGTCTTGGAAATGGAGTAAAGAAATATATTGGTCTATAAGCATTTGTTGATAACACAGAGATTAAATGATTGTGAAACATTTCCAAGACCAAATGGAGGGGAAATGGTGCGGACACAAAAAGATAAGACATTTCATTAAACATTACAAATAATTAGTGCGGAAACGGCACATGGTGGCAAGGTGGAGCAGAGTGTGTGTGCGTGTGGAGGAGGTGGGAAAGCAGGAAGGAAGAATGTTTCCCTGAGATTAGCAATCTATGCATCAAAGGGATAGTGTCAGAGCAGTAGAGAAAGGATGCCCAGTGCCTGAACCCCTCTATCTCCCTGACTCTCTAGTTAACTCCCCCTCTGAAGTCTGAGGTTAAGAGATAACACAAAGTCCTTAATTTCCAAAAATTTTAGATGGTTTTGCAAATAATAAATTATATGTCAGCTAGTTTGACCAAAGTGAGAGTGAAGGACGCTTTTCACAGCAGAGTTAGAGATATTTTAGTAGGTGTCACAAAACAGGGAAGAGTATTCACCCATGCAAGGTGAAAGACATTTCCTTATTCACTAAGCCTGAGCACACAGCTGACGGTTTCCAGTACTTCTTGGATGTTGACAGGCAAAAGCAACTTCTGTGTAGGGAAGAACCAATATGTCTGTTTTCATTTCATCTCATTTTTGCTTGATATCATTGACAATGGTTTCGATCTGCCTCAATTTTGAGGCTTGTTTTACACCATTGTGCGACTGAAGCAAAAAAACATTGCAAGCACATTACTTTTCTCAGGAACATTTTTCACGAGAAGAAAAAAAAGGTTGTATAAATAGACTCATGGGTTCATTTCTCAAAAGGGAGAAGTGAAAACAAATGGGGATATTTAAATCAAACCAAAGACCTTTTGAAATTTGGTGTCATGTCTACTTCTATGTGATAAATTAGATCAAATAAAGAATAGGTGTGATGGGAAAGTATTTCAATAAGAAAAATAGTGGCAGTTCATTTGTATGAAGTACAAACACAGCTCTGCTCTTACCCCTTTGGTTGACAACTGTCTTCTGGATGAGACACAGATGGAGGAGAGATACAGAAAACACAAAAGTGTCACACTTCTGGATTCCTTCACATCTCTGTAATGTCTGAAATAGAAGTTTAACACATCTTCAGCTTCCCCCCTTTAAGTTGTGTAAGAAGCTGATATGGGGACTGCTAAGCTTGTATATCTCCCCATTTTACTTAATACGTTATGGAGGACTGCACTACCAGGAGGCTGTACTACACTGCCTATTGCAGGATAGGTTTAGAATGCCTTTTTACGACGGGCAGAATCAGGACTGCACCTCCAGGTTTTGTCTTTCCAGTTCCTTTCCATTTCTGCACATTGTTAGTCCAGCAACAAGCAATAAAGAACACTTTTCTTAAGCTTGAAAATATGTTTTTAAAAATGAGTAGGAGTTTAATTTATATTTTAAAATGAGTTTTTATACCAAGCTGACAATGGCATCTTGCAGGAGAACCGGGGAGTTTGATCCACCCAAATGTAGATTGGCAGCAGTATGTAGAAAGATTAGGGCCAAAAACGCATGGTCCCTTAACTCACTTTATTCCCTGTTTCAGCCAGGATCAAATTGACCAGGGCTGGGGGGAATAATTTACGCATTACCTTGAAAAGCAGGGACGAAACTGTGCCAATCGATCCATGTAAACAGAAAGTACGAGAGAGATGAAGTTCCTGTTTAGTTTGGCACACACCCCACGCCCAGTGTGACTGGTCATTTCAAATTGACCAATGAGGGCCTTCCCTGCCCCGGGAAATGACCAATCACCGGGGGCGTGGGGTGTGTGCCAAACTAAACAGGAACTTCATGTCTCCCGCACTTTCTGTTTACATGGATCGATTGGCACAGTTTCATCCCTGCTTTTCAAGGTAATGCGTACAGTTTTTCCCCCAGCCTGGGTAAATTTGATCCTGGCTGAAACGGGGAATAAAGTGGGTTAAGGGACCATGCGTTTTTGGCCTAGGCCATGATTTTAGAGCAGCTGCAATCCCAGAGCAGAACAGAGGGCATCCTTTTTCCTGTATGCATGCTTCCTCTTGATGATAAGCATGTTGCAGCCTAAGAAAACAAGGAGACCAAAGTTGAGCAGAGTCACAAGAGATCTTAACACAACCTTAAACCCGGAGTCTAATGTTATTAAAGAATGTTTTAAATCTTGTAATAGGGTGAGAAAAGGAAGAGACTATATATCTGGATATACAACTGAGCTCAAAAAGCAAACTGAATACTGCTTATTTGGCAGTGTCCTGGAGTCAGTGTTTATGGAGTCAGTGATGAGAAAATTCAAAAGTATTTGCTTCTGTTGAGGAGGAGTTTGTTTCTCCTCTGACTGCAAGCATAAAAAGTGCCTCAGTGTTGTAGCTGCCTAAAAAACCAGACAGCCAAAAATTGTAAGATAAAAGCACAACAAGGCAGAAAAGGAGGGAAGTAGAAGTCATGTAACCAAGGCGAGGGGGGCAGATGTGGTGGTTTGCACTGGGTGGTGTGAGGAAAACAGATTTATAAAGGTAACTGTAGACTCAAATGATAATATCAACAGGGTAAAGTGAGTGAGTCCACTGAAAAGCATGAACAAAAGGCTGCTTGAATTAGGGAAATATGCAGTGTATGTTCTTGTGGAATGTGAAGGACCACAGAGGAGTGTAATATAAAAGACTTACAACGCATTCCTGAGAGGAATGCCTGTGTCGGGCTTAGGAGGCAACCCAGCGGCGTTGCCTCCTAAGGAGGTTTCGGCAGCACCGAAACCTCCGCCGTCTAAAAGGTATGTATGATATCATTGACACCTAAAAGGTGCCGTATCTCGGCCAAAAAAAAAGGGGTGTTCCCAAGCCAAAACGGCTCAGGAGGCTAATGTCAGCCCCGCCCCCTGGCTGGCGCCGAAACACCCCGGGAATGCCTCCTGGGGTGCCGGAATGCCTCCTGGGTCGCCGCTGCAGCTCGTGCTGGTGGCTGGATGCCAGCAGGAGGCTCCGGCGGTGTCTGGGCCCAGCGCTGCTGTGGCGGCGGCTGGTGACCGGTGCCTGGGCATGCACACCAATGCTGGGGCCACTAACACCGGTGTGTGCCTTCCGGGCGCCAGCGTTGTGGGCCCTTGCACCAGCGGAGGCCTTCGTTGGCCTCCAAAGGCCTTTGGGTCGGGCTGCCGGCGCAGCTCAGGCATGGGCTGTTATACTTAACTGCTGGTTTTTAGGTTCTCAAAGGGTGTAGCTATTTTTTTAAATCCCCAACTCAGTAGCCTTTGGTGCATCTTGAAACCTGTCTTGCACTCAACATGATATACTCCTATCAAGTTTGCAGTCCTGTATTTCATATTAAGACCTAGAAGCTGTAGACTGGGGCCTTTTCACCATGCTATTAAAAAAATTGGCCATTCCTTATCAATTTTTTAAATATTAAAAGCCAACCTGATGGTGCATTCTGGGAAACTTTAAAGTTTGCCCATTGTTTTGTGGTTTGTCCTGATAAACATACGTTGTGTGGATTTTGCTGTCTGAGGAAAAGGGTAGCTATATGGGACATCCAAGGTGTTCCTTCTTCAGTGTTCCAAGATGGGCTATGAAATGGACTGAAGCAAGACTTTGTATCCCAGAGGGGTGTTGGCAAAACACTTCAAAGTCCTCACATTCCATTCTGCATGCCTCCAGAAAGAACAGTGAAACTACATTTAGGTTGGGAAAATATGTTATTTCCTTAACAGGGGTTTCAGAATTTGTAACACCTGTAGTGCAGGTAATTAAGCCATTTCCACCTTTGAGGCCTACACAGTCACAATAAATCAGCTGTCACATTGTGCTTTTGACTTACTTCTGACTTGTGAGCTTTCTTGTGGCCTCAAATTAGTCTCTGGAAACACAGCAGCGGAGCCTCTGGTCTAATCTAATGAGGCAATTCTAATGTGTAAGCAGGATGAGCCTATTTTCCCCATTTACGTTGCTGCCCAATGCAGGTAGAATTGCCTTAGCATACTCCAGAAGACCAATAAATGAACATAAGAACATAAGAAAAATGCATGCTGGATTAGACCAAGGCCCATCAAGTCCAGCAGGCTGTTCACACAGTGGCCAACCAAGTGCCTCTATGAAGCCCACAAGCAAGATGACTGCAGCAGCATTATCCTATCTGTGTTCCACAGCACCTAATATAATAGGCATGCTCCTTTGATACTGTTGAGAATATGATGCATCATGACTAGTATTCATTTTTAGAGGGACGAAAACCAAGTTGCCCCCATCTAATCCAAATCATGCCTTGATGGTGGCAGCAGTACCCTGTTGACCCTGAGCCAAGGTTAGGGTTGCCAATGTCCAGGGGCTCTGGAGATCTCCCAGAATTACAATTGATCTCCAGACTAGAGAGATACATTCCCTGGAGAAATAGGCAGCTTTGGAGTGTGGAGTGGACTCTGTGGCATCACATTGCTGCTGAACTCCCTGCCCAGATTCTGCCCCCAAATCTCCAGGAACTTCACAACTCGATGTTGGCAATCCTAGCCAGGGCATTGTGAGGGGATACTGGAGAGGGCCAGGCCAGGCCAGGCCCTTTTTCTTGTCATGTGGCAATGCTTCCAACAGATGGTGCCAAGTGCCATGCAGTGGTGTCAGAGGGGGTAGTTACAGTACCTTTATTATATTGTGTGTGTTTAATTTATATCAGAGACCAAACATCATAAGGAAATCAACATTTCTAATATCAGAGATTTGTATTGTTTTAGGATGAGCATGCTTCTTAAAGAATAGATTGTATAATTCTAAACATTTACAATAGGAAAGCAAGATCATAATTCAGCTGTAGACAGGTATAACTGGGTGTTGATATGTGAACAAAGCACCAGTGAAACAATACTTGTTTTGATCATTTGTTCAGAGGGGGCTGAAGGGGGCTGAATCTACATCCTGCTCCCCCACTTACCTCTAATCACATGATCAGTTTACTTGCAATTATAATGGATAATTAGACAATTTTTTAAAGTGTCCAATTATGACAACTTTTAAAAAGTAAATTTGCCTGTATTCCGAAGGATTTCTTTGTTTTTATATCTATTGGGTGACCTTGGTGAGCAATTGCAAGAAGAAATACTTAAGGAAGTTTATTATAATCATTTTGAGGATATTAAAATGAAGTTCCAGAAGACCTAATAAGTATGTAACTGGAAGCCGAAATTTGCATACAAATTTGAACGTGATATTTCAAAGCTTGCAAACATCAGTATATATTAAGATGACAAGCTGTTCTTGTGGATGTGCAGGCTTTGTAAAAATTCTGAGCAGTTGAAAGATGAGAAACTATATATGAATTTAAGCTTTATACTGATACGTATTGCATTTGCCCAAAATTACTCTCCCGTTTTTTTTTGTTCTTGCACGCAGTTACCCATTCCCCACCTGTTCAATGAAAACAGAAAACAGAAATATCTCTGAAAACAATATACTTGTATATTGCCCTTGGCAGTACAGAAAATAGAATGATCTAAAAGAGTTTTGTGCAGAATATGAAACCCTTTATGAAAATTTGTACCGGTATATGCATGGGCCGTAGAGAGGCAAACCCACAAATTATTTAACATGATGTACTGGGGTTAAATCTTTTCTTGTTCATTTTTTTAAAAGCTTCCTTAAGTGTTCACAACTGCATTTTGAAAGTTCCTGCAAACGAAATCGTGATGAATCAATGGAGGAATTAAGTACATGCTTAAAGTAATGCCAGTTAAAAATAATGAAACTTAAAAGGGCTTTACTGCCCCAAATGTACATTCAAGGGCTTGTAAGATCAGGGCCGGATTTAGGTTTGATGAGGCCCTAAGCTATTGAAGGTAATGGGGCCCTTTATATGTCCAGCTGTCCTTTGTCAACAACAAATTGTCGCTGTTTTTTGTAGGCACCCTATATATAGAAATGAGCAAACCAGTGATATTTTAGGGAGCAGGCTATTAGGGGCCCATTACTTACATTATAGGAGCCTACACAACACAAAACACTGTTGCTGTATGTAGGTTTTATTTTATTTGTTTTTTATCATTTATTTTGGAAATGTACATCCAGTTTTTTTTCCTTTACATTTTTTTGGGGCCCCAAGAGAGTGGGGCCCTAAGCTATAGCTTGTTTAGCTCTTACGTAAATCCGGCACTTTGTAAGATGGAGATGTTCCACCAGGCCTATGGTTGAGGGCAGTGACAGCATATACACTAGCTGACCTCCCTCCCTTCCTCTCTTTTTCTCCCCCTCCTTTTCCTTTCTTTCCCTTCTCCTTTTTTCTTTGTTTTCTGCTGAACTGAACCAGATTTTACATCTCCCCATTCTTCTTTTTGGTCTCCCCTACTACTCCTGGAAATTAATGTCCCTGCATTGTAATTGATGACTCCCTTTTTATATTGGTTTTAAAGTGTAGTAGAGGAAATAGTAAGGAGCCCTGTGGCACAGAGTGGTAAGCTGCAGTACTGCAGTCCAAGCTCTGCTCACAACCTGAGTTCGATCCCAACAGAAGTCGGTTTCAGGTAGCCAGCTGAGGGTTGACTCAGCCTTCCATCCTTCCGAGGTCGGTAAAATGAGTACCCAGCTTGCTGGGGGTAAAGGGAAGATGACTGGGGAAGGCACTAGCAAACCACCCCATAAACAAAGTCTGCCTAGTAAACGTCGGGATGTAACGTCACCCCATGGGTCAGGAATGACCTGGTGAGTGGGTCAGGAATGACCTGGTGAGTGCACAGGGGACCTTTACCTTTAGAGGGCACTGTCTTTTTACCTAGGATAGGTTTTAGAAGGCAGTGGTGCATCCGCTCTTAAAAAGACCATCTTTAGATCCTAGTGATCTGGCCAACTACCACACAGTGTCAAGTCTATCTTTCCTGGGTAAGGTAGTTGAGAGATCAGCAGCTGAACAGCTCCAGGCATTCCTGGAGGACACATTGGCTTTGGACCCATTTCAGTCTGGCTTCTACCCTGGCCATGGGATGGAGACAGTTCTGGTCACCCTCACAGACTATCTCCGTGGGGGCTGCTGATTTTATTTGATCTTTCAGCAGCCTTTGATTAAGTTGACTACGATCTTTTAGACCACTGCCTCACCGATGTTGGGATTCAATGGCTGCACTCCTTTCTCCAAGGTCGGGGACAGAGGGTAGTGCTTGGGGAACAGGCATTGTTGTATCACCCCTTAGTGTGTGGGGTCCCACAGGGAGCGATGCTTTTCCCTATGTTGTTTAACACCTATATGTGTCCCCTTGCCCAGCTAGTCTGTAGTTTCGGGCTGGGTTGTCACCAGTACACTGATGATACCCAGCTTTACCTGTTCATGGACAGCTGGCCTGATGCCGCCCCAGACACACTGGCCAGGTGCTTGGAGGCCATGATGAAATTGTTAAACAGAGCCAGCTGAAGCTCAAAGATGGAGGTCTTCTGGCTAGGTCGGAGAGGATTGGAGGTGGGGTTCAAAATGCTGCAGCGCGGGCACACATTCAGCCAGTGCTCTGACAATTGCACTGGCTCCAAGTGGAGTACCAGATCAGGTTCAAGGTGCTGGTTTTAATCTTTAAAGCACTAAACAGTCAGGGTCCATCGTATCTATGAGACTGTCTATCCTGGTATGTCCCTAAGAGAGCATTACGCCCTGTGAATAACAACCTACTGGTGATCCCCAGCCTGAAGAGTGCCTGGCTGTCCTCAACTAGGGCCAGAGCTTTTTTAGCCTTGGCTCTGGCCTGGTGGAACTCTCTGTCTAGTGAGACCAGGGCCCTGCAAGATCGAATGCATTGCCGCAGGGCCTGAAAAACCAAGATGTTCCACCACTGCCAGGCCAACAGTTGAGGGCAGCTTTCTTTCCTTCTTTGCTCCTATGACCCATAGGTCCTGAGCAGTTATTTCTTAGAGGAAAATAAGATGGAGAGATATTTGGCCACAACCAATGTTATATTTGGATCTCCATCAGCAAAAAAGGGACTATTTTGTCTCTTGTTATGGAGGTAGGAATTCTCACCAATATGGGTAGGCATATCAGGTCCCTCTTCTTCTTTGGCGGGAGGTTTTTAGAGTGGAGGTGTGTGTGTGTGTGGGGGGGGTTTACACCCGGAAGTGCTGCATTGCAAAGGGCCGGTTTCCACTCAAACTCCCAGTTTGAGTGGTAAAGGCCTGTTGCGATACGGCACTTCCGGGTGTAAAACACATCACAAGGGGGCATTTTCCACTCAAACTCCCAGTTTGGTGAATATTGGGTCAGGGGGTCTGATTTTATGGGGTTTGGAAGGGGCTGCCCCCCCTTTGCAATGGTTGTCAATGAAGGAGGGGGCGACCCCTTCCAAACTCCATACAATCGGACCCCCTGACCCAATCTTCACCAAACTTTGGGGTTTGTGCAAGAACAGTCCCTTCAAGGTACACTGTGAATTTGGGGGGCTCTACCTCAAAAAATGACCCCCCCAGGGCTGAATATTTTCGGGAAACCCAGAAATAAGCCAAATGCCCATATTTACCAGTATGGGTATTCAGCTTATATCAGGTTTCCCGGAATAAATCGGACCCATAAACCCGAAATTTAATGACTTTTTTTTTTTGCACAGTCTTATTGGCAGGTCATAAAGTGAGCAAGTTTGTCTTTGTCTTAATACATACCTGTTTTGTTTTATTTGAGTCAGTCCTCTTATTCATTCATTTTTCTCTTCTGTAAATTTCAAATATGCACTGCAGCTTATTTTCCTTACTTATCTTTCACATTTCTAAAGCCCCAGAACAATATAGGCATTTCTCTGAGAAATAAGCGAAATTATTGTCTGAAACTATTTCACCGTGTCTAAACCTGCGGCAGAGTTCTGCTGCTATGTATTATAGAATCAGCATTATCCTGAAAACAGATGGTCTGGTGGTACTTGAGTACTTTCATGGAATTAATTTGAACATTTTCAGTGGCCTGCATTGTATGTACCACCTGAAAAAGATTTCCTTGGTTTTTAATATCCTTGGGAAAAAAAGGTTTGTGATAGAAATTGCCTTGCCATAAATGGTTGGGTTAGCTGCCGCTTCACATAAAAAGTTTGCTATTGCAACATGCTCCCAGTTCTATTTTCAAGTGGCTGCCATGCTTCCAAATTCACAAGGATCTATCATAGTCCAGTGTAGCTAAAGTTTAGCTATCACGGGCAGCAAAGGAAGTGGTGATTGAATGGCGCTCTCTACCCAACAACATAAAAAGCTTGCGTGTCAGGAAAAAAAAGCAGGGCTGGAACTCTTTCTGTGTATAGGAAACGTTGTTATGGAGGGTCATTCAGTCACACGAGCCCCCACTTGAAATCTGTATTGGTACACTCTGGAAACCATGTTATCTACTCTTTGTGGAAATTAAACTAATCAACAACCAGCTAGTGTGGTATAGTGGTCAGAGTGTCCGACTATGAGCTGGGAGATGAAGGTTCGAATCCCCACTTTGCCAAGGAAGCTTGTTGGGTGACCTTGAGTCCGTCACACTCTCAGCCTAACTTACCTCACAGGGTTGATATGAAGATAAAATGGACAGCAGTGTAAGATGCTTTTGGGACCTTGCCAGGGAGAAAGGTAGGCTAGAAATGCACTAAAATGTGTTTTAAAAATCAGGATAGAGTAATGCAGATGAACAGTTGGTACTATGCTTATTGGTGAAGTCTTGACTATCAGTATCGGGGTCATCTGAGAAGCTTAACTACTACTACAATGGTGTCCCTAAATGCAGCGATATGGGGATGATGCTTATTCAGTCCTTTGGGAAAAAGTAAAGCATTGCCATGGATGACATTATTGCAATGAGATTAAAACCTGTCCTGTAGCCCCCCTAACCAACATGGAGCCCATGAATGTGAGAGCACAATGTTTCTCTCGGTGTGCATTCCCTGCAAAACACAGCACCTCCCTACCCAAAAAAGCATGCACACGGACCCAGAGACACTTTATATTACAACGTACTTTTTGCTGAACTTTGTTAACAAGATGCCGTCCTCTGACTTCATAAACAGGGGCAATTTAGCATCCAAGCAGTTGCTTTGGTCACCAAATCAGCAGGTGCATTGTGGAAGAGGCGCTGATGTGTGTGGCTTAGAACTGTTTTCCCCTCCCAACCTGCCTGCTTTCAGTTAACCGGGGGGAATCTTTTTAAAAAAAAGAAAGAAAAAGAAGAAGATATGTCTACATGTTTGTTCTTGAATAATTTCACCACTATTTCCTCATCTTCATAGGCCAATGTGCTAGGCAATGTGGAAAGCAAGTTCTGTCAGCAGGCAAGGGTTGGAGCTGTTGGTTGCGCTAAATTTCATGAGGAGCATAATCTCCTAAAGATGTGAGTGCAATTGTGTCGATAAAGGCACAGGAGAAGGGCACTGTAGTTCTTCTGAGTTAGTGGGAATGCCAAGTAATCTTTTTAAAAATCCATTAGATCCAATAGGCTGATGCAAGAGAACATATACACTTGGGCACCTGAAAGACTAATGCTCATTCTATGTAAGCGTAGAAACAAGTTTCTGTGCATGTCAGAACTTGAAGCTTTGGCATTGATATAATTTGCTGGTCCAGGAACTGTGGGTGTAATCTGACGCACATTTGGATGTACATCAGAATGCCAATGCCGTGTATCCACACTGTGTTCAGTAGGATATGCATTTGAATGCACATCTGCAGCCACTCTGTGGTGCAACTAGCCATGCATAAATACCCTTTTAAAGAGCTATTTGAGAATGATCAAGTAACCCTCTGTTTATGTATTGATTAAAAAAAGTCAAATCTCGTCCTCTAACTCTTGGTAGGATTGAATTTGTCAGTCTCTTTCCCGATTTTTATTGAAGTAGCTTTTAAATACTTTAAGAAATAGAAAATGGCAGATGGAAATGAAAAACCTGTCTGACAAGTACTGTCGGCCCTTCTGCCTCTTTCAATCTGCAAAATATTATAGAGACGGGTTTTTTAAAACAGGGTTTTTCTTTTTAATATCAGTTTAGTGGCAATAGCAAGACGTCTTTCACAATCAACATGCCTTATGATGTAGAAGATATAACAGCTTTCTTTGCAGTCCTCCAAATGCCTTTCTAATGCATATATCTCATCCCATTGACTTTGTGCAGTAGTGGGAGATGGCAGCAAAACTCCTCTGAGTGGAGTGCATTAATCACAGCATTAATCACAGCAGAAAGGTTAATTCTGTTTTGCATATGCTGTCAGATCTCCTGTTACCTAGGTAGTTGGTGAATTGATATCTGTCATTGTTCCCTTAACAATATTATGCCAGTCTTGGACAAACTTACAAAGCAGGCCTGTTCCTCACACTCACATGGACAACTCCATATAACAAAAGGATTATGTGTTTTATTTTAGAAATTATATTGATAGATCTTGCTACTTTGTAATCCAGGTTAGATATTTGAAGGCTGTCTCTTACACATGGCCCTGTGTACCAACTGTGGTCTTCTACTTGTTATTTTTAGTTGTTTCCTTGCTTAAGATGACCTGCTTACTAGAGATTCTTCCTCTTCTATAGTGTCTTCCATCTTGTGGAACAGGCTTCTGAGTGGTGACAAGGATGTGCTATGTTATTTGCCCTGACCTGGATGGCCCAGGCTAGCCAGATCTTGTCAGATCTGAAAAACTAAGCAGCATCTGTCGTGGTTAGTACTTGGGTGGGAGACCGCCAAGGAAGTCCAGAGTTGCAACATAGAGGTAGGCAATGGCAAACCACCTCTGAATGTCTCTTGCCTTGAAAATCCTATGGGGTCTCCATAAATGGGCTGTGAGTTCCTGACATGTTCCACTACCATAAAATTTTAAAGGGTCTTTAATGAGGTCTAAGATGCAAGTGTTTTCTTGGGGAGGGAGGTAGATGGATTTTTGCTGTCCTTTGCATGTTTTTAAATTTTGGAATTGCAAGTCATTTTGAGCTACAAGAGAATGGAGGGATGTAAATATTTAATTAAATAAATATTCTACTCTATTTATGGCTGCCTTGAAGGTGGCTTGGAAACAGCACACTAGTGCTAGATTTGCTGATTGTGCTGCCAACTGGTTTCTGGACTCAGTTGAAGGTGTGCTTATATGATCCTTTAAAACCTTTAGTGTCTTGGGTCCACAGTACCTGATGGTCTGCCTCCACCCATATCAACCTACCTAAGCTCTGAGATGCTGCGTTCCTGCAAGAACTACAGTGCCTTGGCCTTGCACAGGAAAGTCTTTTTTGCCATTGCCTGCCTGCAAACTCTTCAACTCCCTTCCCACAGGAAATAAGAGCACTTAAAGAATTTATATATGAATTTCAGATCCAGATTTTGAGTAGAGCACTGTTTTAATTATCTCAATTTTTAGGGTGTGGTGTTGCCGGTTCAGGATTATTTTCCTATGTTTTGGAAGACAATTATATTTAAGCTGTTACAGAGATGGGTTTTAATTTGCCCTGCTGTGTTGTAAAGTTTATTGTTTTGTGTTTGTATTGATTTTGCTCAAGACCTTTGTTCAGAGGAGCATAAAAATGAAAGGAAACAATATTTGTCACTTCTCCCTAGCTCTCCCCTGGAGGCCCCAGGAGCAGTGAGGAAAGGAGGAAAAGAGAGGGAGCCAGCTCTGGACTTATCATGTTGGCATGGTCCCCAATTGAGGCTTCTGCCCATAACCAGCATCGGAAGTGGCAAAGCCCTCTCAGCAGCCAGAAAATGGTGTGTAGGCTCCTGGACTCCCATGAGAGTTGTCTCCTGCTGTAGCTGTTTCCTCCCCAGAAACTGGTGGAGTGGCTTTTTTTTTTAAATCAGCAACTGAATAGTATTATATTGATATTAAAGCATAGCAAAATGTGTATCAGGTTCTTCAAATCCCCAGCTTTCATTATTTTTAAACACCAAAAGTCTCTAGCTCTCCACAAGGAAAGGCCCTAGAGAGTTTTTAGCAAAATAAAAGCTGGGAATTCAAGGAACCTGATATACTTTTTGCTGTACTGTTATATCAATATAACATTATTTAATTGCCAGTTTTTTAAAAAAGTCCATGGTGGTGAAAGGATAGGGCTGCCAGGTCGCTCTTTGCTACCGGTGGGAGGTTTGGGGGTGGAGCCTGAGGAGGGCAGGGTTTGGGGAAGGGAGGGACTTCAATGCCATAGAGTCCAATGGCTAAAGAGGCCATTTTCTCCAGGTGAACTGATCTCTATCAGCTGGAGATCAGTTGTAATAGCAGGAGATCTCCAGCTAGTACCTGGAGGTTGGCAAAAAATATATAACAGCAGCGTTGCCAAACAGTAAACAATTGCTGCAAAGAATGAATGTGTTATATTATTCAAAGTTCACAGTGAATACAAATAATCAACAATTAAGTAGCATAACCAGTTGCAAAACAACTCAAACAACGTTTGAGTCTCCTATAATTAGGAGAAAATAATAGGGAGTAGTTCATATGCATTGCATGTTTTTCTCCACTATGTGGCAGTCAAGGATATGTCGATCCAGCCGCGTTCTTCCGTCACCAGGATGAGGTACGGAAAAAATGTATATATTTACATTCCTGTTGTCTAAGGAGCAAATCTATATCAACCCTATCCTGATTAGATTTAATATAGCGCCAGTAAAAGCTATATTATATTAATCCAGTAGAAGCTTATATGAAGAGAGGGATACATTTAAATTTAGAAATGGATATATATAGAGAAATTATTGAATGTAAGGAGGGAGAATGGGTTTTAAGAAGTAGAGAAGAACTTAATATTAAGGACTGGTTTTTGTATTATAAATTAAAATATATATTTAATAAAGATAATCAGCTTGGATTTAATAAAAATAAATCCAAACTGGAAAAAATATTAATAAAGGGAAATAAAGGATTGATAGGAAGAATATATAAATTATTAAATTAAACTAATTTAGAACAAGAAAGAATTAAACCAGTAATGGTGAAATGGATGAAGGAGTTAGGATTTCATATTGATTTGGAAATATGGGAAAACTTATGGAAAAGAGAATTGAAATTTACAATAACTAATGAAATCAGAGAAAACTTATATAAAATGTTTTATAGATGGTATATAACACCTGTGATGATATCTAAAATGAAAAAAGGAGATATGGATTTATGTTGGAAATGCGGAAAGGACAGAGGCACTTTTATGCACGTACGGTGGATATGTAAAAAAATTAAAAACTTTTGAAAAAAAGTTATTAGGGAAACTAATAATTTGATTAATGGCAGAGTAAAAAGAAAACCTGCATTTTGTTTATTGGGAATTCTACAAAAAAATATGAGTAATAATGACAGGGTTATTTGTCAATATAGTTTTGCTGCTGCAAGAATTGTAATAGCTAAACTTTGGAAGCAATGAATAAACCTTCAATTTGTGACTGGAGAGAGAAATTATGGATGTAAGGATGGCCAAATTAATGGAATTCCTACATGGAAATAATATAGGAAGAATCTTTAAAAACTTGGGCAAAGGCAGTCACATATTGGGATAAACTGGTAAAAATGGATTTTACTACTTTAATTAGTGAGTTATAGAAACTAGTTTTAATATTTTTATATTTTACTGTCAATAGATATTTTCAAAACTGTTTAGACACTTCTTCGGAAGTCGGGTGCTGGGTCACTTTTTTAAGGTGAGTGGTAGGTCGAAGGGGTATCTTCTTGAACCTTATAATTTCGTAACTACGAATATACTAATAAGTATATATAGATACTCTTTTGTATTTTCTTTTTTTCTTTTTTATATTATTATTATTGTATTTGTTTGTTTTGTTTTATGTTATAAAAATTTATAAAAAAAGATTTAATATAGTGCCATAATACAAAAAAGACAAAGTCTTCATCTCCATGGTTTTTCTCTGCGAAGTGCTGTGTCATTGGTGCCTCAAAAACACGATTCCTAATTTGCGATCGATGTTCACCGATCCTATATTTAATCACTCTATTGGTCTTGCCCATATACCATAATTGGCATGAATATTTCACTGCGTAAATCAAATTTTTGAGTCACGATTATTAAAGCTATTGATTTGGAATTTATAGCCAGTAGTTGGATTGGTAAGTTCCTTTACAGGTAATAAGACCTTACAGTAAGAGCACTTTCCACATTTAAAATTTCCTTCCGGGAGTTGGCAGCCTGTGTAGATCGTGGGTTTTTATTCACCAGAATATCCGTAATAGATCTGGTTCATTTGTATGCCAGTCTAGGAAGTTGCATACATCCAGGTAAGTATTGTATCAGGTGCCAGTATTTTAAAAGGATCCCTCTAATTGCTGGAGTCATTGAGGTGTATTGTAAGGCAAAAGAAAGCCTTGGCTCATACTTTTTATTTCTGTATGTTAGAAGTTCTGATCTTGGTTTGGATCTAGCTCTTTGTGTTGCACGGTTGATTACCTTATTAGGATATTGTCTTTTTAGTAAATCATTCTTTAATTGTTGTGCTGCTTTCGTAAAGTCCGTATTGTGGGTTGCATTTCTTTTGAGTCTTAACATCTGACTATATGGAAAGTTGTTTTTTAGGTGGGGGGAATGGAACGAACTGTAGTGTAATAGTTCATTCCTATCCACTATTTTTTTATATGGGTGAACAGCTAAACCCCCATCCTCTTTCTTAAATATTACAGTATCCAAAAATGAGACTTGGTTATAATGAGATTTCCCTGTAAGTTTGATATTCGGGTCCTGCTCGTTTATCCAGTTGTTAAACTCATCAAAACTTGTTTTGTCTAGCATCACCACTAAAATGTCATCCACATAACATTTGTAGAATAGTATTTTATGTTTATGTGGGTTATTATCTAAGATGAACTTATGCTCAAAGGACACCATATATATATATTTGCGATGCGCTCCCCATAGCCACTCCCCTGATCTGTAAGTAAAAATCATCCTGAAACATAAAAAAATTGTGTTCTGTTATTACATCCAATAAACTTAATAGAAAGTGTGTGGGTGGTTGTGGATCAGGATGGGAGTCCAAAAGATCTTCAATGATGTATCATACTGTGTCTGTTGGGACTTTCGTGTATAAAGCATTTACATCAAGCATTCCCAGGATGCTGTTTGAAGGGACGATAACACCTTCAATTTGTGTTATACGATGTCCTGTGTCTTTAACATAGGATTCAGTACGAATGCTGTACTCATGCAGAAAAGATTCCAGGTATGTGGCTAGAGGGTGTAATAGTGATTCTATGCCAGCTATTATTGGTCTGCCTGGAGGCGGATTAATCCCTTTGTGGATCTTGGGGAAGATGTAGAAAATGGGCATTTTGGGAAATTTATTATACAGATATTCTGCTACCTCATTAGTGATATAGTCAAGAGAGGAGGCTTCATTCACTGCTGTGCATAGGATTAGCTGGACTTCTTCAGTAGGATCTCGTGTCAAAATTTTATAATGCTTTTTATCATTTAATTGTTGCTGTATTTCTAAGTTCAAGATTCTCTTTTCTTCCGATAATATACGTGCGGATAAGTTTATGATTAAGTCATGGGATTCCTCCCTCCCCTGCGCCTGCGAAAAGGGCAGGGGTTGCCTCTTCCCCTACTGCATCTGGGTCTAAGATCATATTCTCTGCTAGAGGATCTCCCTGATATGCTAGATGACTCACTATCGTACCTTCTATCCTTTCCCCTCAAAGATTCTCTATGGTTGGGTTGGTTGGAAGCTTATTCGTTTGACGAATTGTACCAGGGATACACAGTATCCATGGTATAGTCATTGGTGTCACGCTCAAGTTTTTTTGTCTTGTAGGATCGAATGCTATCCTTATATGCTTTTAATTCTTCCATTTGTTTGATTTTGTTTTCAAATACAGACACTGAGATGGAAGATTTAATCTCCTCCTTGATTTTAGTAGTTTCGTCTTTAATTTTGGTGACTTCAGTATTTGCCTGTCCTATTATTAAGGTATAGCACACACTAGTTAGCCTGCCGTACTGTGTGTTGGCAAAAAAAATATAACAGCAGTGTTGCCAAACAATAAACAATTGTTGCAAAGAATGAACATGTTATATTATTCAAAGTTCACAGTGAATACAAATAATCAACAATTAACTAGCATAACCAGTTGCAAAACAACATTTGAGACTCCTATAATTAGGAGAAAATAATAGGGAGTAGTTCATATGCATTGCATGTTTTTCTCCACTATGTGGTGGTCAAGGATATGTTGATCCAGCTGCATTCTTCCGTCACCAGGATGATTGTCATAGTTGTTTTGAAATTGACAAATCCTTTCGGTGCCGTTCTTCTACGTTGTTTTTTGCCCTGTTCATTACAGAGATATTGGGGTGTGGGGTGCAGATGGAATTACTTTAGATTTTCCCTTTAGAGATGCCAAATAACAGCTGCTTCCCAGGCTGGCTTTCTCTCTTTCTGCCCCCACCCCACCCTGAAACCCCTGGAATTTTGGGAGTGTTTGGGGTTACTTTAGGTATCCGTGATCCTACCTAAAACAGTTGGTTTGGGGTATAATTCTAGCTTGGGTAGATTGAATTTACTGATTGTGGGACAGCACCTGTTGGTTTTGATGTATCTTATATTTTTATTTATAATTTTTAAGAGATCTTTTCCTCTCTAATTAGTATTGCTGTAAGTTTGCTACTTTTATTGTTAGCTTCCTTGTGGCCTTTTTTTGATAGAGAAGGCTCCATATAAGAATACCAAATTAAATAACTTTTACAAGTCTTTCTTCTCTTCATGGCAATGGATCTATTTGTCTGTGCAGAATTTAAATGTGCAGGTAGTAACATGGAGAAAAGAACATGCTTCCATATCGTAACATCAGAAAGATTGAGGTATAGATATACAATGCATAGATCAGTCATTTACAGTCTTATATATACGTTTTTTTTTGCTGAATTATATAACACTTTTAAAAGCAATCAGTTGGTTCAACAAAAGATGTAGTTTCCCCTGTGCTTTGTTTCTCATTTTGGGGAATCTGTACAGCTATGAATGCATGGGTTTTTCATTGGCATAGGGGGTATTCTCACATGCAACTTCCACCAAGAGGGCACAGGACTTCTAGTTTTGCACTCAGGATGGGTTCACGACTATGGCATATGACAGTGCTTCAGGGCTTCTGATTCGTGTGATGAGCAACACTTCCTTGAGTCACAATGTCTTGGGAATGGCATGGCAACAGATGCCCATGTGGAAGTATTGATCCAAAAAATGGTGTCTTCATGCAGTCCTGTCCAGGCAAGGGCTTGTATCCTACAAGATGTGCGTATGAAGCAGCACTTTCCTGCTTCCCCCTCTTGCTGCAGCCTGCTGACCCCTTAAAGTTTTTGTTCTGAGAGTCTATAGACCCTTGGGAACAGCATAGGGGCAGAGTGGGGGATGGGGGAGTTGGCAAAAATCACCCCCTTTTCTGACAACAGAAGGCCCTTCTATCATTGGAAATGGTGAAAAGTGCCGTTAAGTTGCAACCAACGTATGACGACTCTTTAGGGTTTTCAAGGAAAGAGATGTTCATAGGTGATTAGCCATTGCCTGCATCTATTTAGTGACCCTGGACTTCATTGTGTGTGTGTAAAGTGCCGTCAAGTCGCAGCCGACTTATGGCGACCCCTTTTTGGGGGGTTTTCATGGCAAGAGACTAACAGAGGTGGTTTGCCAGTGCCTTCCTCTGCACAGCAACCTTGGTATTCCTTGGTGGTCTCCCATCCAAATACTAACCAGGGCTGACCCTGCTTAGCTTCTGTGATCTGATGAGGTCAGGCTAGCCTGGGTCATCCAGGTCAGGGCCTGGATATCATTACTGGTCTCCAAATACTAACCAGGCCCACCCTGCTTAGCTTCTAAGATCTCATGAGACTGGTCTAGCCTGGGCCATACAGGTGAAGTTTGGAAGTAATTGCTAGGATATGATCCTATGATTCTGCATCCTCCTAAAGACAAAGCTTGCTTACTGTTAGGACCGCTGAAAAGGATCTGCGAAATCAGGAGAACCTGCTTTGTACTATACTTCTGAAGTTGCAATGATATTTTCACATTAACTTTTTTAAAAAACATGTCATCACAAACTGACATGAAGTATCCACAGTATGTTGCAGTCAATTTTTGTGATCAAGAATTTCCCAGCACTAGCAACCAGGAAACATATTTTATTTGTTGCGATCAAGTAGCACTCAGATTTGATGCTTAATTAGTATAGAGACTTACAAAAAAGATTCCTAACCTCCATCTAATTGAGACCTGTCTTCCAGACCCTTGGCATGTCTTGATCCCAAAATGCAACCCAAAATGTTAATTGTTTCTGAAAGAGGCTGATGATGAGGTTGCTTTCCTTTCAGTAGAAGGAAATTGATGCTGCGAGTTAGCTTTAGGCAATTCATCCTCCCCACCCCATCTCACATGAGATTATTAACTGGATGGCTAATTAAGATAATTATCTTTTCTTTTGTGATTACCTACTGTTGTCTACCTCTGCATTTATGAATTAAAAAAGCCTTCATAATCAGCATACGTTTTGTTAACTTGCAGCACTTCTTAGAAAATATAATAGGTTATTGTCAGAAAGCCAGCCAGATGGTACAGAAAAAATTAACCTAAATGTGGAAAGCATGACATAATATTGGGAAATGTTTGCATCTGTTTATTTTTAAAAACATTCCTGGTCCCTGCCATTTATGCATCCCTGTTTTGTTGTGCTCTCTGGGATGATTGTATAATTGCCATTTTGAAGATTCCTTCATTGCCAAGCATGTGTGGCTCATGTTGCATGACCTTGTTCTTTATTGCATTTGCATCATTTGATGTATACCGAGCTGCCAATCGAATGTAGGAAAACTTTTGTTTAATAGAAGCAGGGGATTTAATGCCTAGAGGTATAATGTAATACCAGGAAGTATAATGTATAAGGGTGTCAGGAGTCAGACATGCTGTCAGCGCAACTGGAATTGTGTCAGCTTTGAACTGAAGAGAAGGAGGCTAATATACAGTGCTTGTGTTCCAGCTTTTCTCATTGGGTTCTACATTCTTCACAGCTTTGAGCCCACACAGAGGTTCTTTTCTGGCTGTGCCTACTTTGGCATCTCTGTTGCAATGCATGGTGTGCATGCTTTCTCCAATTTGCCTCCATGACCAGTCCACAAACAGCACCTGCCACTATGGAATTGGTGCACTGTAATGACAAATCATGAGAGGTGACTAAATGTACTTGTATATGGCCTCCTCTCCCCTCTCAAAATTGTTTGCTTTTTGAGTATGCTCAATAGTAAGTTTCCAGTAGCATTTACATCTAGAGTTCTCTGTATCTCTTTTTATATTTGGCAAGAAATTAGGAGGCTGAAGTTGGTTCCCAGTTCGTTCCCAGTTCCTCATTCACATTTCCTAGTTACTCTGCATTATATTAACCATAAGTTTTTTTTAACTACTTAAAAAAAACCCCAACAAGAACACAGAACTTGTAGGGGGGACTGTTGTCTTCCATGGTGTGATGTAAAGGGATCACTGATCCATTTGCAGTGGTTGCTGGTGGAAACTTCGTAAATTATTTTTCTTTGGTAAGAAAGTGAGCAGAAAATGCATACAGGTCGCTAGCACTTTTAGAATTCGAAAGAGGATGAAAGTAAAAGTCGTATTTAAGTGTTTCCCCCCCAAGTTCAACTTTAGGGAAAATGTTGCACAATTGTTTGTTTTGGTTTTCCTATATGACATGCCACATTGACCACATGAACACATATAGCTGCCTTATACTGAATCAGACCCTTGGTCCATCAAAGTCTACTCATGCCAGCGGTAGCTCTCCAGGGTCTCAGGCAGAGGTCCTTCACATCACCTACTTGCCTAGTCCTTTTAACTGGGGATGCCGGGGATTGAACCTGAGACCTTCTGCATGCAAAGCAGAGGCTCTACCACTGAGCCACAACCCCTTCCTGTTTGTTTGGCTAGTAGTTTCACTATTACCACCCGCTTTACGAACTGGTGGGACTTCCTCTGCTTCCTTTGGGGGCATAGGACAGGACACAGGTCTTTTAAGCATGGGTTGGATCTTCCTGCTTGGACCTGGGTTCATCGCACATAAAAGTAACCTGGGTTGGGAGAAACGGTATGCATTGGCTTGAATGATCAGGGACGAAACTGTGTCCTAATTGAACCATGAATACAGAAAAACAGTCTCCCAAGCTCAAATCAAGTCCCACCCCTTTAAACGCTGCTCTGTAATTGGCTTACTTCACAGTGCTCCCCATGAGAGAAGATTTCCTTCCCCCCAGACCCAACTGCCACATAAAAAAGCATTTTAAGGAGCAATCTGAAAGAAGGGGGGGGGGAGAAATCCAAGCCTCGTTTTTAAAAAGCCTTTCTTTTGCTAAGAAAGAGCTCCAAGGTAGCAGGAAGCAGGAAGCACTTGAATCCCCTCGTCACACTGCTTTGTGATTGGCTGTGAGAGAAGCCAATTTTCTGTTTTCCCTGTTTAGCCACTTTGCTGCTTTGAGGAGGGGGTTGGAAAAGGGTGGGGCATAATGGCTCGGGGAAGCTCAACCCGAGAACGAAGTATGCACGCTCTATGACTCTGGAATGAGACAGGATTAACGGTTTAATTCGGGCCAGAAGAGGAATGGGAAATGCTGGGTTCATTTTGCGTTGAAACAGCGTTGAGCTTCCAGGAATGAGGTATTGTGCATACTGAAAAATTTGATCCTGGCTGAAATGGGGAATAAAGGAGGTTAAAGCGACCATGCATAAATGACATCAGTCTTTAAGGTGTCACTGGACTCTTGTTTTATTTTGCTGCTACATACAGAATAACACAGCTTCCCACTTGGAATTATCACAAGTTATAGATGGCTCCCTTAAAGACAAAGAAAGCTACCTGGTACTGGACATAACCCAAGACATCACTACAATGCTCGCTGATTTCAGAGGACTTGCTTACACTCAAATGTTTAATGACCCTTAAAGAATCCATGTTTTCCCCTGACATGGTATCCAGGCTGTGAATGAGACAGGATAGTAGCACTGGCATTAGCTTCTTTGTAGAGGAAGTCTTTCCATCCTTTTCTTCTGCTTCTTCCACTTTTTTTCTGACTAATTTTTATAATTAATATTAATTTACAAAATGATTTGAATTGAATTGCCCATATAGCCTTAGAGTGTGCCCTGTTTGCTGGGTGTAAAGTTTGTTTTAAAATATATTCAGAACACAGCTTGTTTTTAAAAGAAAAAGCTAACCTTGAATGCTGGGTATGTAGAAGAGGAAAGTACACCTTTTAATAATTAACATCTATGAATATTCATTCTAGAATTATATTTACTCGTTATATTTTTAAAAGTGCCGTTTTGTAACTTGGCCACCATCTGTGTTTTTCATCCTCTAACTCTTTCATGTATTGAATTTGGGTGATAATCATCATGGCAATTTGATGTGTTTTTGAGTAACATCAGCAAATCATATCAAACAGATTGCTTCCAATCATTGTCCATATGGCAAAGTACAAATGAATGAAATAAAATATTTCTCTCTCACACACATTAACCTGTTAAAGGTGGGTTTGGAGGGAGGGAGAGAACACTTTGACAATGTGGAAAATAACATACCTACCTATTTTGCTGCCTAAGGGCCTAACTATATGTGACAGTGTCCATGTGTATAGTTACAGGTACATGTGACTGTCATGGAGTTTGGTTAGACAAGTTGAGGTGGAGAACATGCTCAGTGAGAGGGCAAAGCGATACTGCTGTTGCCATTTTTGTTAAGCATGCCCTCTGCCTCCACCAGTATGCTATGAAACAGCAAGCAAGCAGCTTGTGCGACATCCATTCTTTCCTCCCTGTCCCTTCCCTTCTTACCCAGCTTGGTAGCAGTGCATATGAATACACACAAAGTGGCCTTGTACTGATCCATAAGAATTGGTCCATCAAGTAGAAAAAAATTGAACCGCTTCAGAAATGGATCTCAGCAGCATGGCAAGCAAGGGAGCTGAGGCAATGTCTGTGGCATGTTTCTATTCCTACCTGAGGGTAACAGCAATTACACTTGCGGCATGTGTAAGTTGGTAGTTCTTCTGGAGGAGAAGATACAGAGCCTTGAGGCACTCTTGTCCACATTCCATTTTATAAGGAAAGGTGAAGAGTTAATGGACAGAACTCATGAAGCACTTTTGAGGGGGCAACTGGAGGAGGAGAGAAAGGTATCTCAACAAATAGAGGAGCAACCAACACAAGGCCTAACAGAAGCCTAATAGGTAAGAACCTTCAGCTCTACAGCTATGGTTAAAATTTGAGGAAAATGTAACCCAACAAGTTCCTAACAGGGCTAGCTAGTGTCTCTACAATGGCTGAACAAAAACAGAAACCTTCTTTCACCAGGTTTACATGTTCATCATAGGTTTTTGTATAAATCAATATGATATCCAAATAAAACACCACCCCTTTAAAAAGCAAGTCATGTAAACCCTCGTTGATTATTTGCATGTAGACACTAGGTGCCCCAGAAAGACCAAATGGCATGACCAGATATTCAAACATTCTGAAACAGCTGGAAAAGGCAGTTTTCCATTCGTCTCCAACTCTAATCCGCACTTGGTAATAAGCTTCGACCAGGTCCAACTTGGAGAAAACACGGCCCTCCTTGAGCTGGCTTAAAAGATCTGGCATCAATGGAAGGGGGTAGACGTTAGTCTTGGTGACAGCATTGAGCTTATGAAAGTCAATGCAAAGCCGCAGGTCTCCCGTCTTCTTCCGCACGAAAAAGGATGGTGCCGAGCAAGGGGTGGTGGAGGGTCGAATGAACCCACGGGCTAGATTTTTATCCAAAAACTCCCGTTACACAGCCTTTCTATGGGTAAGAAACCCATGGCCAGAGGAAACCCAAAAATTCCAGCACTGAAACTTTGAAACAGCAAGCAGTGAAGAAACTGAAGCAGTGCCCCCCCCCCCAGTTTAGCTTTCATTGATAATGAAAGCCAGCATGGTGTAGTGGTTAAGAGCAGTGGACTCTAATCTGGAGAACCGACTCCTCCACATGAAGTCTGCTGTCTGACCTTGGGCTAGTCACAGTTCTCTCAGAACTCTCTCAGTCCCACCTACCTCACAAAGTGCCTGTTGTGGAGAGGAGAAGGGAAAGCGATTATAAGCCTCTTTGAGATACCTTACAGTAGAGAAAAACAGAGTACAAAAACCAAATCTTCTTCTTGTTGTAATATCTTGGGCCAGGATATTCTGGTTCCTTTAATTTTTGGCCCTGGAACTCCTATGATCATCCTGAAGCTGGTGGACAATTTTAAGAAAACTAGTTTTATTTTCTGATGAGTTATGCCTGCCACAAATTGAAAGACAGATGGATGTGTGCATTCTTTTAGTATTATAGATACATGGTAACAGCCAGCTAAGTGATTTGTTTTGTCATATTTGATTTAGATCAGGGTCATATGAAGGTAGGGTTGCTAACACCAGGTTGGGGAATACCTGGAAATTTGGGAGGTAGAGCCTGAGGAATGCAGGGTTTGAGGAGGGACTTCAATGGGGTATAATGCCACAGAGTCCACCTTCGAAAGTAGCCATTTTCTCCAGGTGAGCTGACCTCTGTCACCTGGAGATCAGTTGTAATAGCAGGTGTGATGCATTGCCACGGCACCCCCTATTGTTGTCAGGCCCACCATGACATAGAGCCCTGGCAGGCGCCAGCTTCCCAGGCCTCAGAATTGGAGAAGTTAAGCTAGGACCACTTTCCTTGGCTCTTTCTCCCGGCATAGGGTGTTTTGGCTTCTGCCCAGCACACCCGGCTGCCTTCCTCCTCCTCGGCCTCTTCCTCCGCCCTGCTTTTAAGGGCCTTCCTCCCCTTCACTCCTCCCCCGGCCCAGCCCTCAGAGGGCATTTAGGGGCCCCCTTCCCCTTTTCCCACGCTCCTGCCGATGTGCTCGACCTTCCAGTCTCTCCCTGGGCTGCTTCAGCCCATCCTTGTCTCCCAGACCGAGAGCTGGCCTCTACCCATCTCTCCACTGGGCCCAGGCGCCAAGCGCAACTTGCGCCCATTCGCCTGGTCGGCCCCAGGAAAAATTACTTCCTGACCCAAAGTGGCAATCGGCACTACCCTGGGCATGCAAGAAAGGGCCATGAGAGTCAAAAACTGATACAAACCTTCCTACCTTCCCTCCCATGATCTGCCTAAGGTCATAGAATCAGCATTGCTAGATGACCATCTAGCCTCCTCTTAAAAACCTCCAGGGAAGAAGAGCCCACCACTTCCCGAGGAAGCCTGTTCCACTGAGGAACCACTCTAACTGTTAGAAAGTTCTTCCTAATGTTTAGCCAGAAACTCTTTTGATTTAATTTCAACCCGTTGGTTCTGTGCCGACCTTTTGGGGCAACAGAAAACAACTTAGCACCCTCTATATGACAGCTCTTCAAATACTTGAAGATGGTTATCATATCACCTCTCAGTCTTCTCCTCTTCAGGCTAAACATATCCAGCTCCTTCAGCCTTTCCTCATCGGACTTGATCTCCCTCATCATCTTTGTTGCCCTCCTCTGGACACAATCCAGCTTGTCTACATCATTTTTAAATTGCAGTGCCCAAAACTGAACACAGTACTCTACATGAGGTCTAACCAGAGCAGAGTAAAGCAATACCATCACTTCTCGTGATCTTCTGTTGATACAGCCCAAGATCGCATTTGCCTTTTTAGCTACCGCATCACACTGCTGACTCATGTTCAGTGTTTGGTCTACTAAGACCCCAAGATCCTTTTCGCACACACTACTGCTAAGACAAGTCTCCCCCGTCCTATAATAATGCATTTGTTTTTTCCTACCTAAATGCAGAACTTTACATTTATCTCTGTTGAAATGCATTTTATTAGTTTTAGCCCAGTTTTCCAGCCTGTCAAGATCATCCGGTATCCTGGCTCTGTCTTCTACCATATTTGCTACCCCTCCCAATTTAGTATCATCTTCAAATTTAATAATCATCCCTTTATTCCTTCATCCAAATCATTTATAAAGATGTTGAACAACACAGGGCCCAGGACAGATCCCTGAGGCCCTCCACTAGTCACTTCTCTCCAAGTGGATGAGGAACCATTAACAAGCACTCTTTGGGTGTGATCTGTCAACTAATTACAGATCCACCTAACAGTAATATGATCTAAACCACATTTTCCCAATTTGTCAACAAGAATATCATGTGGAACATTATCAAAACCCTTACTGAAATAAAGATAAATTATGTCTACAGCATTCCCCTGATCTAGCAAGGTAGAAACTTACTCAAAAAAAGAGATTAGATTAGTCTGACATGACTTGTTCTTGAGAAACCCATGCTGACTCTTATTAATCAGATCCATCCTTTCTAAATGCTCAAGGACTGACTTTTTGATGATTTGTTCTAAGACTTTTCCAGGTGTAGACATCAAGCTGATGGGTCAGTAGTTACCTGGTATCCTTCTTTTTCCCCTTCTTGAAGATGGGGACAACATTTGCCTGCTCCAATCTTCTGACACCTTATCTGGTCTCCAAGAATTCTCAAAAATAATGGACAGAGGCTCAGAAATTACATCTGCAAGTTCTTTGAGTACCTTTGGTTGCATTTCATCTGGCCCTGAGGTCTTTGTTTCATTTAAAAAAACTAGATGTTTATATTCTAACCCTATGCCAATCCTAGACTGCAACTCCTTTCTCATATCATGAGCAGTTCTGCCCTCTCTTCATCTCCTGTTACACTTTCCAGTCCCTGCAGTGGGCTTATCTTGTTCTTATTCTTACTCTGAACACAGGAAAAGAACCCTTTTTTGTTGCGTTTAGCATCTCTCGCTAGCCTAAGTTCATTCTGTGCTTTAGCTTCCCTAACACTGTCCCTACAAGCATTGGTTATTTGTTTATATTCATCTTTGGTTATAAGGCCCTGCTTCCACTTCCTAAATGAGTCTTTTTATTTCCCAAATCTTTAAAAAGCTGTTTATGGAGCCACCCTGGCCTCTTTAGGTTCCTCCCATTTTTCCTTCTCATAGGAATAATTTGTGACTGTGCCTTCAGTATTTTGTTTTTAAGAAACTCCCACCCCTCTTGAACTCCCTTCTTCTTGAGTTTTTCTGACCGTGGGGTTCTACCAGCATAAATTTAAGTTAATTACAATTTGCTTTCCTAAAGTCCAACCTATATATCTGACTATGTGCAGCTTTTCCTTTGCCCAAGATTGTAAATTCCAAGATTACATAGTCACTACTACCCAGGGTGCCCACCTCATCGACCAGTTCTTCCCTGTTGGTGAGAATCAAATGCAAGATAGCAGACCCCCTTGTTTTCTTCTCCACATTATGGAAAATGAAGTTGTCAGCAAGATATGTCAGAAATTTATTGGATATTGCATTTTTATCAGAATTGGACTTCAAACAGATATCTGGGAAATTGAAATCTCCCATGACCACTGTGTCCCGTCTCTTTGTAAACTTTGTAATCTTGTATAGGAGTATCTCATCCAAGTCTTTTGCCTGGCTTAGTGTTCGATAGTAGACCCCCACCATAATATCACTATTATTTCTTCTTTTATTTTTACCCATAGACTCTCGACTGAACTTCCATGCTCAGATTCATGTACTTCACAACTGTACACATCTTTGACATACAGTGCTACTCCTCCCCCTTCCTTATCTGTCTATCTGTTCTAAACAAGGTGTACCCCTCAAAGTTAGCTGTACTTTTATTATTATTTATTCAACATATAGGTTGATGAAGTCAACACAACTATCTTTTGGCTGATGAAGTTAAAATATTAGTGAAAACATACAAGATTTATTCCCGAAAAGCATTTCCTCAGTAGTTGCAGTCCGGGTCTCCCTGGCTCCCCCAGCTCCCTGCCGGAGCTCTGTTTGTATAGTTGTTAGTGATACCCATTGGGTTTGTTTGTTCACTTACCTTGCATTGTACTATTATTATTGAAGTATACTACTTATTTGAATGGTAAGCTTAATATAGCAATTCAATATAGCTATTGCTGTGATTTGATTTCTTGAGCTCCGTGCTGTTCTTTCTTTCCTACAACTTACTGTTGCAGCATAGGTGTTTTTGTTTAGTTTGGTATAAGCTGTTGGCTTGTTTTCTCTTTCCATGCATGCGTGGAACTGAGAGTAGCAATGAGCCTGTGCTCACTTAACAGACTATTTTATTTTGTATTATTTAATCTCATCATTGTTTTGTCTAGATTTTGTGGTGCTCAGCTGATGCTGAGCCAGTCAGTACTTTGATATTAAGGAAAATAGTTTTTGCTGTTTTACCTAATTTCTTAAAACTCCTTAGTATATTTTAGTTCAGAAGTGTGTTGAAACTTGTTAGTCTGTTAGTCTGGAGGTTTTCAAGGCTTGGCTTCCTGTCTTGAAAACCTCCAGACTAACAAAGACTACAGTCAACAATAGCCATGCAGATTAGCTTTGGATTTCACACATTAACAGATCACTTCAGGATACAATGGTTCCATATTAACATACCACACCCTCATTAGCACATTATCTTGATACTTACAGGACAATGGTTAGCACAGTACCTTTGTTACTTTTTGCAGGACAATGATTCAGCTCAAACCCAACCCCTTTCTGACTATATATTACTCCTCCTACACACTTGACACTGAGAGACACTGTCCTTCAGTGTTACTCCTCTGAAGATGCCGGCCACAGCTGCTGGCGAAATGTCAGGAAAGAAAATTCCAAGACCACGGTTACACAGCCCGGATAACCTACGAGAACCTAACCACTTCAGTTGTTAAGTACTGGTTAAACTTTTTACTTCTCTACCTACTTTGAGATAAAGGTATTTTAAATGCCTGTATATTTATTATAGAGTGATTGCCACTTCAACTTGAATTAGTCTATTGGCTTCTTCTTCACCAAATATGTTAATTTTGACATCAGTGCAAAGTCGAATAATTTGGTAATCCATTCCGATGTTTCTGGAATCATTGTAGCTTTCCAGTGGGTTGCATATGTGATTCTGGCTGCAGTTGTCGCATATTGAAAGAGTTCTTTATGAATGGGATTTATTTGAGCAGGTATTACATCCAACAACATGAATTTGGGATTCAGTTCAAAGTTAATCTGTAACATGTTCTGAATTTCCCTATGTATTGATTTCCAATATTGTTGACTTTTTCCCCCATGTCCATCATTGATGATAGAAAGTTCCCTCCATTTCAGAGCATTTCCAGCAGTTTGCTTGATTTGATTTGCACATCTTTTGAAGATCTTTCGGTGAGAAGTGCCATCTGTAGAACATCTGATACCAATTTTCTCTCATGAGCTGTGAAGAAGAAAATTTTATTTCCGTGGTCCAGAGTCATTCCCAAACATTCATAGGGATCATCTCTCTGAAGTTTTGCATCCATTTAATCATGCAAGTTTTGACTTGACTTGGTGCTGTCTCATAAGTCAATAAAAGTTGATAAAAGTTTGTCAACAAATAGTCTTGTGATTTTATTACTATTTGTTCAATCTCCATTAACTTTCTAGTATTACTTTCACTTTGATAGTCTTTTCTTAAGCAATGTACTATCTGGTGATAGGCAAACCATGTAGTATTTATATTTTCATTTTGGAGCTCTTGTAAAGTCATTATTTTACCATTTCTTGTCAACAAGTCTCGATAAGTTACATAATCATTACTTTTCCTGTTGGGATAATCCATTTATGCCTCCGTTGGTGACATTAATGTGAACGGGGAAGGGCTGAGAATTTATTTTAGTGAATCCCATATCTTCAGAAGATGTCCTGTTATATTACTTTCTTACCTTATGGGGTCAATAGTCTTGTCTCTTTTTTTCCATAAGAGGTATTGAAAGCCTCGATTCATTCTGCCTTTTTCCAATCTGAACTTCCTATCCTCCAGATGCAATATCCAATCTGTTAATGATACAAGAGAAGCTGCCTGGTAATATAATTTGAGGTTTGGTAACGCCAATCAATCTCATTTTTTTCCCATCTTGTAATACGCTAAATCTCATTCTTGGTTTCTTCCCTCTCCAAACTAATTTATTTATGCTGTGTTGCCACTTTCTGATAATGGATGTCTTTATGCAAATCGGCAGTGTCTGAAACAAAAAGTTCATTTTAGGTAGTACATTCATCTTAATAGTTGCAATTTGACCCAGCCATGATATTTGCAGCCTATTCCATCTTTCCAAGTCTTGTTCAATTCTTTCCCATAAAACTTTACAGTTCAAATCATAAAATGAATCTCCTTCTGATGGAATATTTATTCCAAGGTATTTCACATTTTTGTTAGTTAAGGGACATTGTAGTATATTTAGTAATTCTTGTTTCGCCTCTTTTGGCACATTATACAAAATCGTGGAGGTCCTTCAAACCATGAAGGTCCTTCAGCCCTTTTAGGACTACACACAGTTGCTCTCATCTGACACTGCAACGCTGGCTTTGGTCATTCCCATGACACAAGTACTTCATGAGAAGATGGCTGAGTTTCTGGAGCCAGCTGAAGGATGTGTAGACTACATTCCAGCAGTGTGCATGCTGGGGCTGAGGCTGCAAAACAGTGTGACAACCTGTCTTGAGCCTCTCACGAAGCAGCTGGTCTACATGTTGGCAACCATGTGAGATCCATGCATCAAGGGCAGTATTGCCAAGCGAGCAGACCAGGTGGTGCATTGGAGAGACAAGCTCTCCAAGCATGTTCAGCAAATTCAAGTGCAAAGGGGGATGTTGCCAGTGGAGGAAGAGGTGGAGGTCCAAGTTGTTCCTGTGCTGCTTGTTCCCTACTTCCCCCCCCCCTGCCACATCCACCCCGAGGGCAACCGCTTAGATGACCCTGGAGATGGAGCTCATCTGGGAGGATGAGGCTCATGAGACAGGACATGGCGGCTGCAATGGTGAGGAGCCCTATGAGTTGCAGTCCACAAGTCTGCTGAACTACTGTGCTATGAAGGAGTCGGTCTGGCCGGATTTCTCTCTAGTGGCCCAGAAGCTCCCCTCTTGCCCTCCTCCAGAGTGAGTGCATTTTTCCCCATTTGTGTGACATCCTCAGCTCACATTGTTCATCCCTGGAATCCTGGCATGAAGAGCAGTTGGTTTTCCTCAAGGTCAAGTTGCCTCTGTTCAACTTCCCAGTTCTGGACTTTGAGGGCAATTGAGGTGAGCACATGCTTGTGCCTGCATTCCCTCAGTGACTGTCTTGGGAAGTTTGAGTGAAACACTCTTCCTGGAATAAAAAAGTCTAAATTAGAAAGTAGTGGCTGCCCAAACCAAATTTGTATGCTGAGATTAATACAGCTGCACCAAAACTGTTCTTCATCTCTTCAGAGATGAAAAGGACACAGTATGATAGGGACCAGCATTTTAAACATTACATAGCAGAAACCAACAGAGTGGCTAGCAGAATAATGAAGCTATTCAAGTGTTCCCTCCTAACTTACTTCTTTGCAGGGGTGGGAGGTGGTTAGAGGAGAGCCAGCAATTATGAAAGGCAGCCGCAGCACCACAGTTTCCACCTCATGGGCTGTGATGGTGTGCGAGACTGCAGAGAGAGGAGGATCTGGGTGCATAATGAACCCCCTCCCTCTTACTTTCTGATAGGGCTGTCAATTCAGTTCGGCCCGAACTGAAAATCAGCCGAATTTCCCTTGATTCGGCGGTTTTTAGTTTGGACGGATCCGAACTCAAAACTGGCGGGCAACCGGGGGGGCCGAATTCAGCGAGTTCGGGAGTTCGGCGAATAAATTCGGCCAATTCGGCCGTCAGTAAGCAGCATAACCGTCAGTAAGCAGCATTCTCCTCCCCCGGCCAATCGGTGGCCAAGCTGGGTCTTCTTCTGGCCAATCAGTCAGGATTGAGTGCTGGAGGAATCAGCTGATGTGCGGCCGGCCGGGGAAAGAGAGAGAGAGAGAGAGGGAAATCCTCATGTGTGTGTGAGGGGGTGCTTGTGCACATTCGCTCCTTTCCGTGGCTGCAGGGGGCGCATTTTTTGGGGTACCGACCCCAAACTTTCAGGGGATATTCAGACAGGTTTTTTTAAGAGACCACCCAAGTTTTGTAAACATTGGGTCAGGGGGTCCCGAGATATGGGCTCCCCCCCTTTTTCTTTCCATGGCTGCAGAGGGCGCATTTTTGGGTGTGCCGACCCCAAACTTTCAGCGGAGCATCAGACTAGGCTTCTTAAGATACCCCCCAAGTTTTGTAAACATTGGGTCAGGGCCCCCCGAGATATGGGCTCCACCCCTTTTTCCTCTCCCCCCTTTTCCATTTTCGTGGCTGCAGGGGGCGCTTTTTTGGGGGTTCAGCCCCCAAACTTTTGTCATAGCTTCAGAGAATCCCTCTTAAGAGACCACCCAAGTTTTGTAAAGATGGGTTCAGTGGGGGCTGAAATATTGGCTCCCCCCTTTTCTCTTTCCATGGCTGCAGGGGGCGCATTTTTGGGTGTGCCGATCCCAGACTTTCGGCGGAGCTTCAGTCAAGGCTTTTTAAGAGACCACCCAAGTTTTGAAAATATTGGGTCAGGGCCCCCCGAGATATGGGCTTTCCCCTTTCCCCTATTGGGATGAATGGATCACCCTCGAGAGATGCATACATATGGATCTTATATTGGATGCAAATGGAATCATATTGGATTACCCAGCCTCCCAGCCCCTCCTGCTGGAACAGAAGACAGCCACAGTAAGACCCCTTTGGGGGCTTTAATCTATATTTTTTCTTTTCTGTGTGTGTGTGGGGGGGAAAGCAGAGTCTGTGTGTGTGTGTGTGGGGAGGGAGCAGTTTCTGTGGGTGGGGGGGGGAAGCCAAAGGGGGCTTTTGCCGGTTCTGCCTGGGGTGTGTGTTCCCCCTCCAGTCTCTCTCTCCCTGGTTTGAGGGGGGGCTTCATTTTTATTCTTCAGGTTTTTCCTCATTCATAAGATCAGTTAGGTTATTGATGCTTGCTCAAAACTGGTTTTCAAATGGTGACTTAAAGAATGCATCTGCCTGGTCCCAAGTCCAATGCAAAAGGAGACATTCCACCCCCTCCTGCTCATTATGCATAGCTAGCTGCCTCTGTCCCTTTCCATGGTATGCAAACTCCCAGGTGTCAGGTGTTGCTATGCACTGTTCAAAGGTTTTGCATTGCGTGCTTGTGTTGCTTTGCAGTTGTATTGTTTTGCAAAATTCTTCACACCTGCCCCGCCCTTTGCATATTTGCAAAGGGGTTGCTCTGCAGTTGTGTTGCTTTGCAAAGTTCTTAGCACCTGCCCCGCCCTTGCTCTCATCAGCTGTTTGTCGGGCCGGGAGCTTTGTGCATGGGCGGCAAGCTCTGCGGAGAGATACACATTAAGGGTGGGGGGGACCCCTTTCAGGGCCCATATCTCAGCCCCCCCTGACCCAATCTTTACAAAACTTGGGGAGTCTTTCAATATACGTCCTTTGAAGCTCTGCTGAAAGTTTGGGACCTCTAAGCCCAAAAATGCCCCCCCCAGAGCCGCGGAAAGGCGCGGTTGTGTTTTTAATGGCTTTATTCGGCCGATTTTTTTTCCCGAACTTTGAATTCCCGCCGAATTGAACGGATCCGAAGTGGGGGAGTTCGGACTTCGGCACGTACCGAACCCACAAGGGCCAAATTCGGCCGAATCCGAACTGTACCGAATTTTTTTTTTTTGACAGCCCTACTTTCTGAGTCCTTCCTTCCAAGGGAAAAGTGTGAGTATGTATCTTTGTTGCGTGCCTGGATGTTGTTGGGTTTTGCCCTGTGTGTCAGATTGGCTTGGCACCACATCTGGGCTGGCAGCAGTGCCCCCGGATCTCCAGCTACTTGGCATTGTGTGGCTGGACATGGGTTTTGTTGGGTGTGTGCCACCAAAGTGTGCCTGGGTGCTAGTGTTTGGCCTCCATCCTGTGCATGGTGTAGGATTGTGGTTTTATATGGGATGACAAAAGTTCCCCCACTTTTGATTGTGTTGTGGTATGTTGTGTTTCAGGGTTTTGGTAAAGAGTTGGTTCTGTTAGACTTCTCTATGTGGTTTGTTGTGCTGCTGGATTGGTGTCTGGTTGTATAGGGCTTGTGTGAGTTCTTGGGGAGGGAGGCATTGGCCTGTGCTTACTCACATGCCTCTCCCCTTTTCCATTGGAACTTTATCATCATTAGTGTCAATGTTTGTGTGTGTTGAGTGTCATCAAGTCACTTCCAACTCCTGGTGACCCTATGAGTCAATGAAGAAAGCTGATAGGAAGAAAGTAGATACCTTTGAAATGTGTTAGAGGAGAGTGTTACGGAATATCTTGGACTTCCAAAAAATAATAATCAGTAGGTTATAGATCAAATCAAGCCTGAACTGACCCTAGAAGCTAAAATGGGCCCATGTAAAGCAATAGACCTGTCCTCCCATTGCTTTGCATGGATCCATTGAAACCAATGATGAGAAAGTTGGCTTGGCAATTCCCAGCACATATTCTTTGCTGTGAAATAAGACCACTGTAGTCTATGGGGATTTTTAAAAAGAGCTCATGTGGGGGCATTTTTTAAGTTAGAGTTCCCAAATTTTCAGGGTAGCTTCAAGGGACTCTAATTGCATGACCCCAAAGGTTTGGGTTAGAGGGTCCAATTTTATGGGCCCCCAAAGGGGTCGCTCCCATTCTCCGCAGGAAAACATTGTGAAGTTTGCAATGTTTTCCTATTGGGAATGGGGGGTGACTCTTTGGGGGGCTATAAAATTGGACATCCTGAACCAATCTTTGCCAAACCTCAGGGTTCATGCAAGGAAAGTCCCTTGAAGCTACCCTGAAATTTTGCAAACTCTACCTCAAAAAATGCCCCCACAGGAGCTTCGAAAATATCTCAAAGGCTAAAATGGTCCTGAATGTTTTTGGTAAATCCGAAAATAAAGCTGAATACCCATTTACTGGTATGGGGATTCGGCTTACTTTGGGTTTACCAAAAAAAAAAATTCAGGCTTAATAAACCTAAACCTGAACTTTACCTATTAAAAATAAGGGGGGTGAGAAGGGGGGATAGATGGCTGGCAGATCATGAAAGGAAGAAAGCAACATGAAGAAGGAGAAAAGTGAGGGAAAGAGTTAGCGAAATTAAGAAAAAAAACAAAAGTTTTTTTTTTAATTTTGCTACCACACACTAACAGGGCTACCCCTTTGCAAGACCTGGCTCTGCAGACAAAGTATGGAGCTAAAAGAAAAGGGAAACTATAGACTGCTGGAGATAATGAACTTAAAAGAAGTCTGCATCCTGGCAATGACTAGCTTGTCCTGGCTTGTCTTGCCTTACTCCAGTCCTGGCTTGGCTGATGGATTTAGCAGGATCTGAGAAGCAAAGGTTTCCCTCAGCCTCTTTGTATAAACTCCCATCAAGCGGATTCAGAACAATTCCTGTTTGCAGTGCCGGGCCTTCCTTGTGCCCCAAGTGCCCCTAGTGGTGGCAGTGTGGAACTAAATTAGAAGTGAAAAAATGTGTTCCATGAATGTAGCATGGCGCTGGCTTCAGAGGCCCTCCAGCTGATTGGACCCTGGGAATTTTGCACACATACCCCCAGCAGCCCTGCCTGTTTGTAAGAACTTGGTCTTTTTAAATTCCTGTTCAGACAATAATCTGTAAAGAATACATGTGTGTGTTTGTTCATGTCTATGTGTAAATCTGGCATTGTATGGAAAGTCTAATAATATATAAGGCATCTCTGCATAGGCTATGTACAGAGAATCTGTACCTTCAGAGTATGGATGTGGAGAAAGCCTGCATGTATACAATTAATATATGTGTGGGCTCTGTGCAGAGGTTTGGGATGAATTTATAGGGATCAGGATTTTGGCACTTATCCCTTTTCCATTAATTCATTCTTCTTCAGTTTTTGGTGTGAAGGGTGATAGCTTTTCTCTTAGAGTGTATTAACATCTCTTGAATCAAGAAGTTGTTTCCAACATATTCCAGAAATGTACTTGACAGTCTGAAGAAATCCTTCATGGAAACATTTCCTAATTGAGGTAACAATGATTTAAGTTTCTTTTAGCTATGAAACTTTTATCCCGCTATGCCTGATTCTCACACACATTACAACAGTTTGTATCAATTTGGACTGAAAGCTGTTTACATTTTGTAGCCATTGGAATATGTGTTTAATGTTTAAAATGGAGGCAAATTGAATTTGTTGCTATAGAAACCATATATAATACCTGGTTTCCTAACCTAGACTTATTAAAAGTGAACTTCCTTTTTTCATTTGCACCTCATAGTTCTATTGAGGAGGAGAAAAGCTGGATGTTCAGTACTTTTTTCAAACCAGAGCATCTGCCAGTTCATCCATAATCACATGATCTTCTAGTTGTCAAATGTCATTCATGCATTGGAGTTTTACCTGAGGTTCATTGTACGCTAGATCCACACTTTCCTGTTGCCAATCTATGCACCAGCAGTCTCAAAACTCAAATAAAGAAGCATTGGAGTCCCTGCACCTTGAAACGCTGCTTTGTAATTGGCTGTGAGAGAAAAGTTGTCCCCCTGCAGAAATCCAAGTGCCATGAAAAGAAAGCATTAAAAAACAGAGCTCTCTAAAAGAAATGGGGAGGGGGCAAGAAACCCTAGCCTCATTTTTTAAATCCTTTCTTTTGCTCAGAAAGAACTCCCTGGAAGCAGGAAGCATTTGAATCCCCACTCCTTGGTGCTTTAGTTTTCACAGGAAGGTGTTGGCGCTGAAGTCAAGATGCAAGTACCCAATCAGAGGTTTTAATTTGTTGGGCAAAGAGCAGAAGCTTCAGGAATGGTGACTCAAGAGTATGCCTGTAACTACCAAAACCATTTGGAAAAGTCATCCCCAAGATCTTCTCAAAAGAGCAATCATTTGCCAAGGGGAAATCCTGAAACACAAGGATAGTTGGAGTGCACAACATGATATTGTGAGTGTTTCTTACATTTGTATGCCACCCTCCCTCTAATATGTTCAAGGGAGCTAACAAAACCAGAAATCAATCAATACAAAACCCCGAGGGGCTGTCGCTTTCTTCAGCATCAGGCAGTTGGCAGACAAGTCACTGCAGGAAACAGGACTAGTGGAAGGCTTTCCTTGGGCTGTCCCCTGGCTGAGGCAGTTGGACTTCAATTTTCCATTTAGCTGGTAGTTTAGAGGTTTCCTATGTTGTAAAAGAAAACAAAGAGCAGAAAGCTGGTTGCTGAATGTGATGGCAGCTGTGGTTGTTCATGTTCCTTGTCAAATCATGGTCTTAAATCAGACAAGAGAGATTGCCCCTTAGCAGACAACCAAAAAGGCCCTCAAACGTGTCATAGCTTTGCTTCTAAGTCAAGTTTGCTGACCTCTGATGCTTGGCCTGTTTTCAGCTGCAATGGTTTCTATGAATGAAGTTTTTTTTTCTTGCTTTGTGTTCTGTCTACCAGGTGTTGTAGGAAAGTACGTGAGGAATACTAGAATATCTTAAGTGATAAAGCTGTCTCCCCCCTTTTGTGCTGCACAATGTGATTGACATGAGACTTGCGGCAGATTCAGAGAGAATAAATAACCAGGTGTGGAAGGCATCTAGTGGAGAGCTGTACTTAAATGCACTCTTGCTCAAATCCCCTCTGCTGTGCACGGATCACAAGCAAAGCCCTTGGGTTTGCTGAGTTTCTGTGAGACTCTCCGAGAAGTCATAGCATTTGCATTCTCAATGAGAGGGATCACAAAGGACAGGGCTAACTCCACATACATCAGCATCAAAAGCAGGAAGAACACAGAAGGCCAATTTGTTTGGCATTGAAGAGATGGCACCAATTCAGCCTCCAAAATAGCTGCAGTTTCCCAGCTGAGAAGGAAATTATGCCCTGCCAAGGCACAGCAGAGAAGATGGTAGGATCACTGTTCCCTCATTGTCTTTGAAAGAAAAGATGAATGGGTTAGGTTTGTAAAATATGCTATACTTAATCAAGAATAAAATACCATGAATTGAATATGTTAGGGGAGTCCAGGCCTTGATTAGGAATAGCTGTTGAGGGGCAGTGCATCTCTGAATACCAAGGGGGAAGACCACGGGGGAGGATTTTTTTTTGTCAGGCTTGCTTGCAGGCTTTGGTCAGGACCTACCAGCTCCTTGAGCCTGATTGCTCGAAGTATGAAAGGGGCCCCCACCACAGACCCCAGCAATTACTGCAGACAGTATAATTTTAATTTTGTTTTTTAAATTCAGTTTTGTAATTTTTGTATGCTCCTTTGATGCTCTAACGTAATTGTTTTATTTGCTTGGATATTTTTATTTCTGTTTTTCCTGCCTTGGCTGTTTCATTCATGTTTCCTTTTATGTTTTATGCTTTTGTGTGTTTTATTACTGCTGTAGTTACAATGTGGTTGCTTGTAATTGTTTTTAAATGTGTAAGCTGCCACAAGTGCTATCTTGGCAGAAAGGGGTGGGGACAAATTCTTTAATAAATTATGTATACTGGGACCAGGAAGACTTGGCTCCCTCTAGTGAGGACCCTCTCCCAGTCACTACAGCTAATGCCCTGACTTGTGGCCCCAACCAATCTAGGCAATGTGGTATACACCCCCTTGCCTTATGGCCTATCCCCCATTAACTCCCTGTACTGTAGGAACAATGATGCCAGTTAGCATCCCTCCCTCCCCCCTCTAGGTTGTCTTCTGTTGCAATCCAGGAAGACTGCACCAGCTGGCTGTTGCATTCCAGGAAGACTGCACCAGCCATTGGCCACATGGGAAGTTCCAGTGAGCCTTCCTATTGGCCACTCCGAGGTGCCTGCTCCCTCCCTCCTGCTGCCCTGGAAACCAGCCAGGGGGCAGGATTAGGAAGAAAAGAGATAGCTCTCCTTTAAATGCAACAAGGGCCACAAAATGGAGACTCTGCAGTAGGCGTATAGCCGAATATCTATTCGGCTTTTTTGGGAATCACCTATTTGGCTTCGGGTAGATTCCTAGGTTTTGGTATTCGGTCTACCTGAAACCCAAATATTGCTGAAACAGCTAATTTTGGGTTTATTTTTGGTTCGGTTACATCGATATGCACAACCCCAGTACTTAGCCACAAAATGTTGACCAACCTGTAATTCCAGATGGGCAGCCTTGTTAGAGAAGAACCTTTGGATGGGTTCATACTTGTATATTTATCCTTGATGATCTGCATGTGTGAATTGGCAGTCACAGATCCCAGTACTGAAAGCAATAAGGAATCCTGTCAGAAATACACTGAGCTGTTCACATGGAGTTGGTTCATACATTTGACTACAATTAGTCCTGTCTAATAATCAAATATTGAAAAATCACATTTTCTGCACATGTATGTAAATCAGCCTTGTGCCATGCTTATTATTCCAGATATTTTTGAGTAATTCACCAGCTGATAAACAAATCTTTTTCCTATCAGGTAAAGGTAAAGGAAGTCCCCTGTGCCAGCACCAAGTCATTACTGACCCATGGGGTGACGTCACATCCCAATGTTTACTAGGCAGACTATGTTTAGGGGGTGGGTGGATTGCCATTGCCCCCCCCAGTCATCTACCCTTTACCCCAAGCAAGCTCATTTTACCAGCCTTGGAAGGATAGCAGGCTTATTACAGGCTTTGACATATTAGAGCACATGAACATGGTATTAATGTTGTACATATGCAGAATTATTCAAGATAAAGCCCAAATACACATACAAAAAGCAAAGAATACAGCAGAGGTTTTAATTTCCTTTTAAAAGGAAAAGAAAGCCTGGATATTCTTGCCATTAGGGCTGTCAATTCGGTTCGGCCCGAACTGAAAATCAGCCGAATTTCCCTTGATTCGGCGGTTTTTAGTTCGGGAGGAACCGAACTCAAAACTGGCGGGCAACCGGGGGGGCCGAATTCAGCGAGTTCAGGAGTTCGCGAATAAATTCGGCCAATTCGGGGCCGTCAGTAAGCAGCATAACCTTCAGTAAGCAGCATTCTCCTCCCCCGGCCAATCGGTGGCCAAGCTGGGTCTTCTTCTGGCCAATCAGTCAGGATTGAGTACTGGAGGAATCAGCTGATGTGCGGCCGGCCGGGGAAAGAGAGAGAGAGAGGGAAATCCTCATGTGTGTGTGAGGGGGTGCTTGTGCACATTCGCTCCTTTCCGTGGCTGCAGGGGGCGCATTTTTTGGGGTACCGACCCCAAACTTTCAGGGGATATTCAGACAGGTTTTCTTAAGAGACCACCCAAGTTTTGTAAACATTGGGTCAGGGGGTCCCGAGATATGGGCTCCCCCCTTTTTTCTTTCCATGGCTGCAGAGGGCGCATTTTTGGGTGTGCCGACCCCAAACTTTCAGCGGAGCATCAGACAAGGCTTCTTAAGATACCCCCCAAGTTTTGTAAACATTGGGTCAGGGGGTTCTGAGATATGGGCTCCACCCCTTTTTCCTCTCCCCCCTTTTCCATTTTCATGGCTGCAGGGGGCGCTTTTTGGGGGGTTCAGCCCCCAAACTTTTACCATAGCTTCAGAGAATCCCTCTTAAGAGACCACCCAAGTTTTGTAAAGATGGGTTCAGTGGGGGCTGAAATATCGGCTCCCCCCCTTTTCTCTTTCCGTGGCTGCAGGGGGCGCATTTTTGGGTGTGCCGACCCCAGACTTTCAGCGGAGCTTCAGTCAAGGCTTTTTAAGAGACCACCCAAGTTTTGTAAACATTGGGTCAGGGCCCCCCGAGATATGGGCTTTCCCCTTTTCCCTATTGGGATGAATGGATCACCCTCGAGAGATGCATACATATGGATCTTATATTGGATACAAATGGAATCATATTGGATTACCCAGCCTCCCAGCCCCTCCTGCTGGAACAGAAGACAGCCACAGTAAGACCCCTTTGGGGGCTTTAATCTATAATTTTTCTTTTCTGTGTGTGTGTGTGGGGGAAAGCAGAGTCTGTGTGTGTGTGTGGGGAGGGAGCAGTTTCTGTGGGTGGGTGGGGGGAGCCAAAGGGGGCTTTTGCCGGTTCTGCCTGGGGTGTGTGTTCCCCCTCCAGTCTCTCTCTCCCTGGTTTGAGGGGGGGGGGGCTTCATTTTTATTCTTCAGGTTTTGCCTCATTCATAAGATCAGTTAGGTTATTTTGATGCTTGCTCAAAACTGGTTTTCAAATGGTGACTTAAAGAATGCATCTGCCTGGTCCCAAGTCCAATGCAAAAGGAGAAATTCCACCCCCTCCTGCTCATTATGCATAGCTAGCTGCCTCTGTCCCTTTCCATGGTTTGCAAACTCCCAGGTGTCAGGTGTTGCTTTGCACTGTTGCAAAGGTGTTGCATTGCGTGCTTGTGTTGCTTTGCAGTTGTATTGTTTTGCAAAATTCTTCACACCTGCCCCGCCCTTTGCATGTTTGCAAAGGTGTTGCTTTTCAGTTGTGTTGCTTTGCAAAGTTCTTAGCACCTGCCCCGCCCTTGCTCTCATCAGCTGTTTGTCGGGGCCGGGAGCTTTGTGCGTGGGCGGCAAGCTCTGCTGAGATACACATTAAGGGTGGGGGGGACCCCTTTCAGGGCCCATATCTCAGCCCCCCCCCCGACCCAATCTTTACAAAACTCGGGGAGTCTTTCAATATACGTCCTTTGAAGCTCTGCTGAAAGTTTGGGACCTCTAAGCCCAAAAATGCCCCCCCCAGAGCCGCGGAAAGGTGCGGTTGTGTTTTTAATGGCTTTATTCGGCCGAATTTTTTTTCCGAACTTTGAATTCCCGCCGAATTGAACGGATCCGAAGTGGGGGAGTTCGGACTTCAGCACGTACCGAACCCACAAGGGCCAAATTCGGCCGAATCCGAACTGTACCGAATTTTTTTTTTGACAGCCCTACTTGCCATATTTCTGAATTATTCTGTCAAATATTTCAGTTTCAGTGCAGATTTGCTCACTGCACTTTTCCTATTTCAGTGTCAGTGCATATTTGCTCACTGCACCTTCCCAAGCTGTACTTTTCCTATTTTTTCATGACCTTCCCCTTTCAATGGAGAAGAGCAAAGCCCCCGCAGCACTTTTTATATTTTTTAAGCTAAAGAGCAGCATGTTTGCCGCACTTCCTGCCCTTCCAATGACTTCAAGTGCAGAAATACTCTCCATTCCAATGGTATTCAATGCTGACTAAGATGTAATGATGTAATGTAAACAATAGATTGTATTTTATGATTTACACATGAAAACAAGATGCTAGAAATTAGTGAATGGGTTCAATCTCAACATATTTTTCTGGAGATGAGAATGATGGTAAAAGTGATTATATAAAGTATAACAAAAATAAAAACTGACTGTTTAAGAAATAGCATGCTTAGCCTAGAGGAAGTGGATGTCCATATATGGCCATCTAAAGTAGAGCAACTGAGCATGTGTAGTAACATTCCTAAAACAGTGCAGCAGCACTGTTACTCCAATGCATGGAGATTTTTTAAGACAGCCCCTTTTCAAAGTGATTGAAACAGTATAAATACAGGCAGGGAAAGGGCTAGAGCTTCAGACCTCTAAGGGAGTCTCAGAAGATGGTATTGGTATGTATGGCTTTACAAATATATTATTCTAGAATGTGAATTAGATACTTTGAACTAAATCAGACTTCTTTAACTGTTATATTTTAAGTGTTGGATTTTAAAACTGAATAGTATGTAGAACTTGCTTGCTGTACTGTATACATTGTTAATGAATTTTAAGACTTTGTAATATTTATATACATACATATATATATATACAATTACATTGGAGCACATCAATAAAAAGACTTACTTTTTATGTGAGTAAAGTAGTTGAGTCCTGCTTAGTAGGTGACTAACTGAATAAGATAACATACCACTTCTCACGAAGGGGTCATTTCTAAGAGCATAGTCACTCGAAAGGCCCTGACCCGCTTCAGGCGGAATCAACCTTGAGCCAGCTACCTGAAACCAATTTCCATTGGGATTGAACTCCGGTCGTGAGCAGAGCTTTTGACTGCAGTACTGCAGCTTGCCACTCTGCACCATGGGGCTCTTATTTTCCCTATCAGAAACAAATCTAATAGAGCCACATGTTTAAGGTAGCATCTCTAGATAACTTAACAGTAGCTCTGTCTTAAGAAAATGTGTTTCATCAAGCTGAGAAGGCCATTGCATTAAACTACACACATCTCATTAGTGTGTGTGTGTGTTAAGTGCCGTCAAGTCGCTTCCGACTCATGGCGACCCTATGAATGAAAGTCCTCCAAAATGTCCTATCTCATTAGTAGTTTGAAATTAAAATGCACTGCCATTCAGGAAGGACCTGGGTCTTTGCAGCAGTGATAGAGGAAAGAAAGAATGGCAAGAACATTAGCTCACTCCCTTCAGGATTAATTAATTTGCCAGAAGCTGACAAATATATTTTTGAAACAGCTGTAGGCAAGTGTTAATTGCAGATTTATCTTTCCTGCTTTTGAGAATGTTTCAGCCCAAATTTAAATTGGTTCAACTTCTTCTGAAACTTCAGTTCTGCAAGTTGTGATCAAGTCATTTACTTATGTGATAAGGAATGAAGAAAGCTAATTTAGAGTGCCTGTGCTTAGATCAAAAGGGTGGCTATAATTAGGAATGTGGCTTTCTGGTCCTTTCAGGCCATACTGTATAGCACATAGATGCAGTCTTTCTGTTGTGTTGATTGGATTTTGACTCATGAGCACAGAGTAACTGTGAAAATAGGTGGTAAATAGGTGATATATTAGAAGGCTTTCAGCTTCTTTGTGGCTCAAAACAACCATTGTGGCTCAAAAACAACTAAAGGAGGAAGTGCCAGTGTCCCCACCTAGGGTTGCCAGCTCCAGTGTTACGGGGAATGCTGGGGTCTCCAATATTTAATGGGGGAATTAGCTTATTTTTGACAGAATTTAGAGAGCTAACGAGAGGCTTGATTTAAAGCAGGGTCTTGGACCTTTGTATACAAGGGATGAGCAAATCCAGAGGAATAAAACTAGCAGGAAGCAATTTAAACAGTAAAACAGATGGTCTTTAATAAGGGGAAAGAAGGGGTATACACATACAGAAATAATGCAGTAATTCAAACACACACAGATTCCTAATAGAGATAGGGCAATTGGATTCTGTAGCATCCTTCTGAGGTCCAGAGAGAGGTTCCAAGGAACATAACTACAGCCAGGAGTCAGCAAAGGAAAAAGTAGACTGCACTCACAGCACGGGGCAAAACGCTTGGATCCAGTAAAATGCTTACAAAGTTGCCATTGGGAGGGCAGTGATATTTATACTAAAATTCTGCCTTGAGGCAGGGTGACTCACCAGACAGGTGGTCTTGGGTGTTCAAAGGTAAAATTGCTTGTCAAGTATTTGGGTGTTATAGGGAGAAAGGATGGGAGCTAAACTATTCAGAAAGTGATAGGATTATTGATGGCTGGCAGGTATTGAGCCATTATGGATATCAAGCAGCTGTCAGGAGCTGGAGGGTGTGAAGGGGAAGAGGAGGAATTAGAAGATGGGATTAGCCTGGTCCCAGGCTATCCCAGGAGAGGAATTCAGGGTGTGACAGGGGAGTGCCATTGTCTCTCACTCTGGTTGTCAGACAGATCTTGATAGGATGGCCACATTGATGGTTATGCAAACGCCCCAATGTCTAGCTCTTCCATGGCTCAAGGGAGATGCAGGCGAGGCTGGAGGTCAGTATTTTCCTCCACTACTGTGCAGCCACATCCAAGATGGAGTTCAGGTCACTTCCTTTTCTGGATCCATATCACTGCTTGCCATGTGCAGAGTCCTGCTGGCTCCATACTGCTTGGTCCAAGGTAGTGTCTGGGTTACTTCCATGCCTTGGCTTGCTGTGTTGTAGGCTCTCTGCATAGTCCCTTAGTACTGCACACTAGTACATATATGCCAGGGAAGCTAGGTATGGGAGGCTAGGGTCACACCAGGTTGGGAAATACCTGGAGATTTTTGGGCATGGAGCCTCAGGAGGGTGGGCTTTGGGGAAGGGAAGGGCTTCAATGATGTATAATGCCATAGAGTCCACCTTCCAAAGCGGTGATTTTCTCCAGGTGAACTGGTCTCTGGTGCCTAGAAATCAGTTGGAGGGTGGTAATAGAGGGTAACCCTATCCACACCTAATGATTTGGCAACCACCAATGAGAGTGGAAGTAGAGATACAAGATGGAGTTTGGATGCAAGGTGTGGGAATGAGCATAGAGAGATAAATACTAGAATAATACCCCCACACACACACACATACAACTTCCAGTTTTTGTTTAGTCTGTGCATGATTTGTCTGCTGTATGGGGTTGGCTCTGCTCACTCCAGCAAAAAAGAAAAAGTGGCACAATTTAGTGGATTGGACAGGCCATAGTTGGTGGTACATGATGACAATATGCGGTGTAAAGGAATTGCTGTGTGCTACTTATGCTATACCTGTATTTTGACTTAGTTACATTCCATGTTGGGTCCTCCCCCCCCCCCAATACTGTTTAAGTGATCTTCAGGAATTCATGGCCAGGAAGATGCCAAGGTCTCCTCCTTCCCATTTTCCTTTTAAGCAACAATGGGTTGCTCTAAATTTCCCCAATCTCCTTGGATTTCCTAGTTGTAATGTTCTGTTATCTCCTTTCCATGATAGGGGTCCCTTTATTCTGGTTTCCACTTTATTTTTCATTTCCTGAAATAATTTCTAGGAATGATTTGAAATTTCTCATTATCTGCCTTTCAGCCTGAAAATCCCAAATTCCACTATGCAGTTTCTTGTGTGAGAACGGAATCCACAATTCTTTATTTTTGAACCATTGTATGTTTCCTTGCACCAGATTTCCCCTATAAAATGTATCAATTTTTCAGAGCTGTTTGTGCATCAGTTGATCAGCCTAGTATACCAAACATATACATACAGTATAATCTAAACATGTATCAGTTGTATTTCAGACCTGTAATGTGCTTATATGATACAAATGAATCTTTGAAACCTACAGTGACAAAATTATTAAAAATATAGAAGTCACTAAATAGGAAACATGTGCACCAATCAGAACTAGGGCTGTTGAAAAAAAAATTCGGTAAAATTCAGATTCGGCAAAATTCGGCCCGTTTTTATTCGGGAAATGCCGAAGTCTGAACTCCCTCGCTTAGGGTCCATGCAATTTGGCATGAGATCCAGAGTTCGGGGAAAAATTCAGCCGAATAAAGCCATTAAAAACACAATCGCGCCTTTCCGCTGCTCCGGGGGGCATTTGTGTGGGTAGAGGTCCCAAACTTTCAGCGTAGCTTGAGGGGACCCTTCTTGCAAGAACCCCCAAGTTTTGTAAAGATTGGGTCAGGGGGGGTTGAGATATGGGCCCTGAAAGGGGTCCCCCCTCCTTAATGTGCATCTCTGACAATGGGGGTTTGCAATTAGCAGAACTTGCCGCTCACTCCCGAAGCTCCCAGCCCCGACAAACAGCTGAGCTGCGGGGAGCAAGGGCGGGGCAGGTGCAAAGAAGATGGAACAGAAGACATCCACAGTAAGACCCGTTTTGGGGCTTTTCTCTATAATTTTTCTCCTGTGTGTGTGTGGGGGGGGGGGAGCAGAGTCTGTGTGTGTGTGGGGAGGGAGCAGTTTCTGTGGGTGGGGGGGAAGCCAAAGGGGACTTGTAAGGCTCTCCATCGGGTTCTTCCCCGACTACTTTGTCTCCTCCTTCCTTTGGCACTCTTATCTCACTCCTCTGACTCATTATCTCTCATCAGCTTCTTTCGGCTCTTTTCCAGTTCTGGTCTCCAGATCTTCTGTCATGCTGTTCCTTAAAGCCTGGAACAGCCTCTGTTTTCCCTTCTTCACATCTTTCATCAATACCCACTTCTTCCAAAAAAAGCTTTTCTGTTGCTTTCTTAAAAAAAAAAAAGAGCATAGTTCACTGTCAATTTTTACTTCCCAGTCTTGACAATGTATCGCAGGCAAGCAGAATCGATGAAAACTGAACACAGCCCACCATTCATGTATTGCAGCCAGCCAGATGCTTGGACAACTTCCCTATCTATGCAGTTCAAGACAGGCAGAAAAAATAGGTTAATTTGGTAGTTCACAATAAATGTACAGTGGGGTGCTTTTGCCTAGTGAATTGCACATTGAGTAGGCCTGAAGAGAGTCTGTGTGGTGTAGTGGTTAAGGTGTCAAATTAGGACCTGGGAAACCCAGGTTCAAATCCCTATTCGCACCATGGAGGCTTGTGGGTGACCTTGGGTCAGTCACACAGTCTCAGCCCTGACCCTGGCTGGTATTTGGATGGGAGACCTCCAAGGAATACCAGGGTCATGACATGGAGCCAGGCAATGGCAAACCACCTCCAAAGATCTCTTGCCTTGAAAAATGCCATAAGTAACCTGTGGCTTGACAGCAAAAAAAAAAAAATGGTTCTTGTAGGTTATCCGGGCTTTGTGACCCTGGTCTTGGTATTTGAAAATACCAAGACCACGGTCACACAGCCCGGATAACCTACAAGAACCAATGAACTCTGACCCTGAAAGCCTTCAGCAAAAAAAAAGTTTATACATTGACCTTCTGGGACTATGTTGCATCAGTTAAGCATCTACTATGCTATTATTTCTAAATCAGGATTTTCTGCTTCTGAACATATAATAACTGGTTTTGTACGTGTACCTACCAAGCAATTGGCACTGATAATTTATCTGTTGTTCCCCAGATCCTTAAAACTTTTTGCTGCTTGTTCATCCCTGCATTGGTGTTTGCATTCCTCCATTCTCAGAGACAGCTCTTAAGGAAGCTAATGTGAGATGCCTACATCTTAGGGTATGACATATTTTTATCAACAAAGGTTAACAAGATTTATTTATCATAAGCAGTAACTAAGAGTAAATTCTTGAACAGCACAGCACTGTAAATGCAACTCAAATTATTGATTTTCAGCAGTTTCTATCCCATGATTAATTGTTTACACAGTGTTCAGTGTTAGACACCTGATAACACATTATTCTTAGTGTTATGACAATATTCCCCACTGACAGCCTTTAGCTGTCTACGCTGTCTCCAGCAGATTTGGCACACATTTCCTGAATGTTTAATCTTGGCTTGTTTTTCAGGAGTGGTTTTTTTTTTTCAAATGAGGATTTAGTTAGGAACAGGAAATCACAGATCTTCTCTACCAGAACTGCATCGCTCTGCATGATTAATTTCAGATTAATTTCAGTCTGTACCTGTACATAATTAATGGAATTCCGTTCTCCTCCAATTTTTTTTTTAAATATAGTGTATATGCAGTGTGTGTTCATGAAACTGACAAGACTTAAGGCATACCCTGTAGGACAAATTGGTTGGTAAAATATTAACAGTGTTTGTAAAGAGAAAGATATATTTTGTCTTGACCTCACCTGCTTGGTTTAAATGTGAATATTTTATTTGTATAGCAGTTCTCAATTTCCCATGACAGGGCAATTAATTCTGAGGCTTTTATACCCCTAAAGGCTTGTGTACAAGTCTCTGTTTTGCACTTTTTACTCTAGGAAAGGAGCCATCTGTCTTCACAGCACAGTACAAGTCAGGTCTAGCTATCCCTTAAAAATATTTTCTTATCCTGAGCAGATTATATCTAGCCATAAATTAGAACAGGTCCATATAGCTTGTGATTTACCCAACCAAACACAGCCCACCAATGATCTATTGTGGCCTGCTGGGTGCTTAGTTCCTCTCCCATTTTTCAGTCCTAGCCAGGCTGCAAAAACAGAAGGAACCCTTTTGGATTATTGCACATAATTCATGAGCTGCTAAACATGAAGAACATCTCCTGCAAGGAGTTTTTCAGATTATGAAAGGAATCTGTTTTGCAGTCAGAACATTGGAGTGGAGTGGACTTCCGGGGTGTGCTCCGGGGAGGGCGGACACGCGGAGCCTTGTGAGAATAAAGCATGACATGGAGAGATGTGCTAAGAACATAAGAAGATACCTGCCTGATCAGACCAGTGGTCCATCTAGCCAAGAATCCTGTTTGACACAGCTGTCAAGCATTTGCTCTGGTAGGGTTGCCAACCTCCAGGTACTAGCTGGAGCTCTCTTGCTATTACAACTGATCTCCAGTTGATAGAGATCAGTTCACCTGGAGAAAGTGGCTGCTTTGGCAATTGGACTCTATGGTGTTGAAGTCCCTCCCCTCCCCAAACCCTGCTCTCCTCAGGCTCCACCCAAAAACCTCCCGCCAGAGGCAAAAAGGGACCTGGCAACTCTATGCCCTGGGGATGGCCAACAAAAAAGGAACACAGATCAAGGCCTTCATATGATATTGCCTCCTAGCACTGGGCTGCAGAGTATTACTGCCTCTGAATGTGGAGGTTCACTTTATTCATCATGGCTAGTACCCATTTAGTACTACCCTCCATGAATCTGTCATCCCCCCTGTTAAAGTCATCCATGCTTGTGGCCATCAACTACCTCCACTGGCAGTGAATTCCACATAATTACACATTGAGTAATAGGGTTGCCAGGTCCCTCTTTGTCACTGGCAGAAGGTTTTTGGGGCAGAGCCTGAGGAGGGCGGGGTTTGGGGAGGGGCTTCAATGCCATAGAGTCCAATTGCCAAAGCAGCCATTTTCTCCAGGTGAACTGATCTCTATCAGCTGGAGATCAGTTGTAATAGCAGAAGATCTCTAGCTAGTACCTGGAGGTTGGCAACCCTATTGAGTAAAGAAGTATTTCATGTTGTCTGTCCTGTACCTATTATCCATTAGCTTCACTGGGTACCCCGTCCTGTTCTAGTATTATGGGAGAGGAAGAAAAAACTTCCTCCATCTGCTTTCTCTACCCCATGCTTAATTTTATAAACCTCTATCATGTTCCTTATTAGCTTTTTTTCTAAACTAAGAAGTCCCAGACTTTCCAGCTTTTCTTCATAGAAAAGGTGCTCCAACCCCCTGATCATCTTGGTTCCTTTTAGTTCCTGACCAGTGTATCCAGAAACATTTGTTTTCTGCATTGCATAGATTTTCTTATTGTGACTTTCTGAGATAAAAACGTATGTGTTGCTATTTTTATTATAGAATACCAACCTGTATGTATATCATTGTAAGGCCCTGCAAACCAATAAGAAGTTCTTGGCAGAGGGAGAGCTCCAGAATGTGCAAAGTACTTTACCATTAATGCTGAAGTAAAACAGATGATTCACATTTTATTTGTCTGGAGTTTTTCTCCTTTGCATGAATAACTAGTGAGCACTTAGGTATTCAAAGTACCATTTGAGGTCACTGGAATCATTCGCTTTTGGAAGCAGTTTCCTTAATGATCAAGTAAGGGGCTGCAAAAACTGCCATTCCTGGCATGTTCTGTAAGACAGTTTGGCATAGTGTGACATACATAAAGCTGAATGAATTTGCATAGAATTGTTCAATTTCAATACACAGCACAATCATTTATTTAATCTGGGACAATGAATTTCCAATGAATTGCATTCGCAGTTATCCTCATGGTCCAGAGGACAATCAAATATATTACAAATGTGAAGAATCAGCAATGTAGGAGGCAACCAGACATAAAAGGGGGAGAGACTGAGCTAAGCCAAGCAGAAAATGCCTTCCCCTTGACCTGATTTGGCAGTATCTTCATTGGAAGCTAAAGACGCTTTCCCTATGGTGGAGGCAATGCATCCCTGGGGAACAGATACACATTGCCTCCTTGGCCTGTTGATCAAGCTGGGTTTCAGATTTGCATAAACCCTCTAGAGGATACCTGAAATCCTAGTGAGACAGAGACTGCAGCCTGCAACTAGTTTTTGACCAAACATGTTTGCAGAGTCCTGTGGACCTTTTTGTCTTTCACTGATTTAGTTGGGAGCAAAAAAGTGCAGATGCTTTTTTGAAACTGTGCCCTTTGTAACTTGGATGGGACATTTCTTGCTGTATCTTGGATTGGACCTTTTCCATATAATTTATCAGATGGGACAGGGTGTGGAAGCTGGAAGGATCTTATTCAGATCAGGAAGGCCCTCAATTTTAGGAAGGACTTAGATGCAGGTGCATCTGAAGGGATATGGATCTCTGTCTTTCTGGAGCTCCTATGATCCCTGATGTGGACATACCATGAATACTTAGCAGAGTCTGCAGCCTTCCTGAAATCTGTATATTCCCAGTTTGGGAGTCCTTTCTATCCTCCTTTGCTTTTACTAAATAGAGCAGTGTGTGTGTGTGTGTGTGTGTTTGTTTGTGTGTGTGTGTGTGTGTGTGAACACGCACAGAAAGAGCCAAGAGGGTGCTGTCCAGGCTGGGGTGGGGTGTTTTGCCCATTACTTCTTAGAGCTAGTGTTTATATGTCTACTAGTCTTTACTCATGCTTGACCACCTGCCAGTTCAGCTTGCATCTTTCTCAGTCATTGTGATTAGGAAGTCAGTTGTTCAATGGGATGGTCAGAAGTATCCAGATTAATTCAGATGTATCCATTTACACTGCTGTCTCACAGCTGCTACTTCCCCATCTGTGACTTACTATGTTGTGCCTTTGGTGTCTGCCCTTTAACCTTGTAATCTTGCAGTCACCTCTTGATACACACAGTACCACTGAGTGTGCAAGTACAAAAGGTAGACAATGTATCCTTTCTAGAGTTAAAAGATGCATCAGAGTTAAAAGAGGCACAAGGACAGAATTAAACTGGGCTGCTTCTTTGCTTGGCAAATAGATAATTTCAGTGACCCAGCTGTGCCCCCAGGTGACCCATGAGGCACACTGAGATACCTAAATAATAACTCTGAACTCAAATTCAAACAGAATTTTTTAATCCTATGCTTTTAACAATTGGGGGAGGCAGAGGCATACAAGTAGTAGGAGATAGCAGGAGCAGCAGCTGTGATAAAGTAGTCTCCCTGAGATATGGGTCTCTTCTCAGATGATTAAGAAGATTTTGTTGCAGACTGTGCAAGAGGGCAAGATTCTGCAAACCGTGATGCACATTTGTTATTTTTTTATTACCAAGTCATGACCTGGCCCTATAACACAAGCAGCAACTGGCCAAGTGCACAGGTGTTCAAGATTAATTTGAACAGAAAATACTGAGGTAATCCATTCAGGAGATTGTCTTTAGGGTTGCCAGGTTCCCCCTGGCCACTGGCAGGGGGGCGAGGGGGTAGGATTCCCAGCTCCAAGTTGGGAAACTCTTGGAGATTAGGGGGTGGAACCTGGGGAGGACAGAGACCTCAGTGGGGTACAATGCCATAAAGTCTACCCTTCAAAGCATCCATTTTCTCCAGGGGAACTGATCTCTGTAGTCTGGAGATGAGCTGTAATTCCAGGAGCTCCTCAGGCCCCACCTGGAGGCTGGCAACCCTAGTTGCCCTCCTTTGTACTTTTTCCAGTTCTGCAATGTCCTTTTTGAGATACAGTGACCAGAACTGAACACAGTATTCCAAATGAGGCTGCACCATAGCTTTATACAAGGGCATTACAATATTGGCCATCTTATTTTCAATCCTTTTCCTAAGGAAAGGGAAGGAAGGCCTATATATTGCCAAAAAACCCTAATAGGTACAACGTATTGATATGCATTCTGCTTACAGAGGTACTTTGTCCTCCTCCTTCTGAAATTTCTTGGGAATTAGATTGTACTGCAACAGGGTCCCAAAGTGCAGTTCTTTGCTTTTCCTTTAAGTGCATGGTGGCACCTATTCAATCATATGCAAGTTTGATAACCCTGACCTGCTGCTTGACAAGGCTACTGTGATTTTGAAAGTAGCAGACTTCATTTGGGGAGCCAGCAAAGCAGCCAGTCCTGCTGCTGAATCCTGTCTGTCACACACAGTAAGCAAGTTGTAGATTCATTCTAGTCTGCCTTTTTGTGTAGCATTATCAATGTAAATGTTAATGCAGGTGTTGGGGACTCAGATTCATTGATCTGCCGAGCTCTTATTGGCTCAGGACCCTGGAATCATGGATGTCCGTTTAGATTACTGGGATGGGGAAGATTGTGAGGAAATCTCTCTGATGGGATGGAGTTGACCTGTATAACACATAGCATGATTAGAGATTCTTCAGCTTGGCTGTTGCTTAATAAGGTGCAGTTGGTCTCCTGCTCGACTCTTTGATATGCTAATTTCACTCAATCCAAGCAGAGAAGCAATACATCTGCTTAAGTAAAGTAATCCCTTGTTTTGCTCTTCTGTATTTTGAAGAAAAGAATTTTGTCTGAAGAGCCTGTTTGCACTCACATTTTATACTAGAGAGGGCTGAGGGTGCTAGGTTGCATGCTTTTTTAGAATACAAGCTCAGGTTTCTCATGTCCCCAGAGTAAGGGCTTGCTCAAGGTCTTCATTGTTAGGGTTGCCAAACTCCAGGTGATGGCTGGAGATCTCCCGCTATTACAACAGATCTCATCAGTTCACCTGGAGAAAATAGCCAGTGTGGTGTAGTGGTTAAGAGCGGTGGTTTGGAGTTAGGGTTGCCAGGTCCTTCTTCTCCAGTGGGAGGCTGTAGCATGAATGTGTGCATGCGCGTATGTGTGCGCATCACGTCCGGTTTAGAACCAGAAGTGCCGCCTCGCAAGGGGGCCTATACCTCTAAGTTTGAGTGGTAAATCAGCCCTTTATCACTCAAACTAAGAGGTATAAGGCCCCTCGCAAGGCGGAATTTCCAGTTCTAAACCAGAAGTGACGCACGAGGTGTGCACGTGCACGTTTGCCTGCAGACCCTCAGGTGGTTGGTGGGCAGAGGGGCAAATTGCTGGGGGTTTTCCCACCAGCAGCGGGCACCTGGCAACCCTATTTGGAGTAGTGGACCCTGATCTGGAGAACCGGGTTTGATTCCCCACTTAGGCTAATCTGGTGGACTGGATTTGTTTCCCCACTCCTTCACATGAAGCTAGCTGGGTGACCTTGGGCTAGTCACAATCTCTTGGCCCCACCTACCTCACAGGGGGTCTGTTGTGGGGAGGGGAAGGGAAGGTGGTTGTAAGCCAGTTTGATTCTTCCTTAAGTGGTAGAGAAAGTCAACATATAAAAACCAACTCTTCTCCTCAGGCTCCACCCTCAAAATCTCTAGGTATTTCCCAGCCTGGAGCTGGCAACCCTGTTCATTGTGCTAGTTAAAAACACTTGGTAAGGGCCTGTTGATAAATAGTCTTCAGATTTAAATTATGAACAGGTCTGGACTGGGTACTTTTCTCCTGTTATACCCTTTGGGGCGGGGAACAGGTACACTTTTTCAGACGGTAAGCCTGTTACCATGACATGGTCTAAAAAAAGACTTTTTCCCCTTTCATGACATATAATTTTATTTTATTATATAAATATTTATATGCCTACCTTTCTCCTGAGCATCTCAAGATCCAAGGGAAATAACAATATTAAAACAATTTGATAAAACAAACATTGAAACAACAGAGATAAAAAATATTTAAAACCTGTCTAAAAACACCTTATGTCTCCACCAGCATTGTCTTTTGTGTTTGCCCAGGTTCTGTACCCCAAAAACCCTCTGCAATAATTGTGTTTTGCAGCTTCACTGGAAAGCCAGGAGGGTACGAGCCAGCGCCAGATTTACCTATAGGCTTGGCAAGCTGAAGCCTAGGGCCTCAAAATCTAGGGGGCCTCCAGCCAAGGTGTATAATATTTTTGACTCTGCCGTAGGCCTTTCTTACACATGCTGTCATATCATGCACTCTTGCAGAATGAGACTTACCATTCAGAGGAGACAATTAAAAATTTGGATCTCCAAAAAATGGCAATCATCTTGGTCTTTTAGAACTAGTAGCAACATCTGATCCATTTTTACTTGCTCATATCAATCGGTATGGAAATTCCGGATCGGGAAATCCATCTTATTTGTCAAAAACTGTATATGAGGAAATGATTCAACTCATGGCAAAAAAAAGAAAAAAAAAGAAAATTAAGGATGCAATTCTGGTTGACGTGAAAAAGGCTGGCTATTTCAGCTTGACAATAGATTCCACCCCTGACATTTCACATTCTGATCAGTTGACTTTAATTATCAGATATGTATCCCCTGAAGATCAAGTGAGATTTTTAACTTTCCTTGAGCTAAAAGACAACTCAGGAGAAAGCATGTCTGATTTAGTGTTTAACTGCCTCACTACTGAGCTTGAAATTGACTTTAGAAAATGCCAACATGGCTTGTAGGTGCAATGGTATGCAGCAAAAAGTCATTAAAAAAAACAAATTTGAAAGATTTATTCCATGCACTGATCATTCTTTAAATTTGGTGGGCCATTCAGCTGTTGACTGCTGCCTTGATGCAGTGAACTGTTTTGGCATTATCAAAGAAATGTATACCTTCTTTTCATCCTCCACAAAGAGATGGGCAGTTCTAAAATCATTTTTGCAGCCTCAGTCAAAAGTGCCTAAATATTTGTCAGACACCAGGTGGGAGGCACCTGCCAAAGCCACAGAAGCTATTCTGGAAAGTTACAGTGCTATCACTGAGGCCTTCAGTCATTTGTACTCTGATTGCTGTCCTAAGCCTAATGGGGCTAATGTCATTGGGGGCATGAAATCTAATACCTTAAACAAGTAACTGCAATAGCACACAAATTAACACAACACGCTTAAGATTGGAGAAAAAATGGCCACAACTCTTTTATTGGCAAACAGCTGTAACAAACGCATTGGCATAGCATGAGGGCTGGATTGGGACATCAGCTGGCCCGAGGCAAACTGATGTGCCTCATCTCCCAGTGAGCCCACTGGGAGTAGCAAGGGATGGCGGTGCTGGGAATACACCTGGTCATGAGCCACTTGGTGGTTCCCCCCCCCCACTTGGGTAGAGGCCAACCATGCCGCCCCCAAGCCAGGCATCTCGCAACCCGTGGCCTCACCCAAAACCCCTTATAGGGGTCACCCAAAAGAAGGAAAGGGGCACACAGGCCACTTCCCCCCAGTAAACCAATCCAGCCCCCATGCTTAATCGGCCAAAGAGCTGGGCCGTCAAAGCCGCCCAGCTACCACCAACATGCCTACAGCTAAAGACAATTTTGCAGGCAGTGCCTAATGCTTTGTAGCCCTGTGTCCATCCCCTAATCAATTAAATGGACCCCGTCCAGTTGAAATATGGTTGCTTGCCGATAAGAGATTTCCCAATGGCACACAATGAAGCCTCCCAGAGAGACAATTGTCTGCCCTACTGTGTTGGTAACCTTATGCCAGGCCACTTCCTTCTTCCTTGCACTGATTCCTCTCCTCCAACACCACTGTTCCCATAGGTCCGACCAATCAAGCACTGTACTGGGCCACTGATCTGCCATTGCCCTCAGATCCTTGCAAGCTGCTTCTGACAATTTCTTCCCCTTTTGACAGCCCAAGTCGTTCTCCCCGAGCTGGATCAACAAGATATCTAGAATCTTGTACCGCCGAGATTGCCGAAGCAAGGTGGGGATCAGAGCTGCCCATCTCATGCCACTCCTTTCAAGCCAGCGAATAGTCAGCAAACCCTTGAGACCCAAATGATGCCCCAACCAGAGGAAACTGAATATCGTCCAGCCCAATGCACAATGCTCTGCCCCACAATCCAGATGTGTTTTAGGCAACACAATGAAACTCAGAAAGGAGAGAAAAAATGGAAGGTGTTAAATCAGCTCAAGGTGTGGCCGTATATAACCTTTATAGGCTGCCAATCTCCACCTGCTGAGAGCCTGAATGCCCTCGGCCGGCAAACCTGATCTTGCAGTGGCCATGGCTGCCCCAATCCAGAACAAGTGGGCTCCAAATTCTTCTGCTGACAAACCTACCACCCCCCAATCCCAAACGGAAAACCTGTACAAATTGAAAGCACGTCAAGCATGACTCATCTTTATGGATGAAAAGAATGCCTGGTTGATGAGGCTGGGACTGTAGGAAACATGTCAATGTTTGGCACCCTGGGGCCAAAGAAAGGAATGCAGAAGCCAATAAAGAAGCCCTCCCACAAAAAACCAGCCTCCGCTCTAGCAGAGTAACGTGCCAGGAACTTGGCCATAACATTCCTCTTAACCAGTGTCACGACCAAACTGCCAAGTGCCACGGCACTACTTTCTGCCTGTAGTGTTGTTGGTGGGCCCCCCATCTTTCCTCACGGAGGGTCTATTCCCACCAAAGGGCAGTGAGCTAGTGCTGCACTGGGGGCAGAGCATCCGGGGATGGGGTCCATAGAATGTGTTGCAACAGTGCTCGTATCTACCGCTGGCACTTCCCTTGCCCGTAGTCCCAGCAGATACGCCTTGAGCTATTGCTACAGGAGGGCCTCCATTGGCCTGTGCGGCTCCCATCTGATTTTCCTTTTTTATGTGGCCCCACATTGACCAGCCAAAGCTTGTCATTTATGAGGTCCCATCTGGCATGTTCGCTCTGCGATGCCTGCTTTCTGAAGGCCTTGTCGTACTCAACAGTTGCTTGGTCCCCGGCTAATGAATAGGTCCTTAAAACATTTCTGAGGTGGTTAGCCAAATGCCATCCCCTTTTGGGGTAAGCCAAAGAGACCACCCCCATGAATATGGCGTAACCTGCCAACCATTTGTCAAAAGATTTGTCATTGCCCGTCCCCTTGTCCTGCCTTTTATCTTTTGAAGTGGACCTGAGCCTACTTTAATCTTATTTTTCACATTATTTTGAGGTTCAATAGTTACTGGTTAAAATCAAATTGAGAAATGTAAAAATAATACTGTTATTTTATACTACATAGAATATTCCACTATAGCCGCGGTTACGTTCTGAGGGAAATAAACATATAAAAGATAAATGTCTCACACAGAAGGGTATTACTAAAGACAACATAATAACACATGCATTAGGGCAACAACGTGTTTGTCCTGCGACCCCCGGGACCCCGGGTGTCACCGGACTCAGCTGGGCTCCCCCCCTTCTCGCCGGGGGAGGAACCGGGAGGGGGGTTGTCCGGAGAGCCGGTGGGAGCAACAGAAGGGGTTGGGTCGGCGGTCGAAGGGGTGGGCGGTGCAGGGGAAGGAGAGGTCCCGGGGGAGCGGCCCGGCCCCGGCGGAGACTCACCGGGCTCCCCGCTGTCCTCTACAGGCGGCCGTGAGCCCCACCGGGGGCCGGATGGTCCGGGGAGCGGCGGCAGCGGTGGAGGCGGAGAGGGACGGCGGCGAAGAGGCGGCCCCCAGGCGGAACCATGCGGGCGGAAGCCTGCGAGCCAGCTGCTAAGTGGCTGCGCCCGTCCGGGAAAGGGGCGGGGGCACGCAGCCCAGGCACGGGAGGACCAGGCTAGAGGGGGAAGGCCCTGAGGGGCAGCAGCTGGGAAGGGGAAAAAGAGAGTGGGAAGGGTGGAGGGCGGCACCGGGGAGAGGAGGATATAAGGGTGGAGAAAGTGGAGGCCGGGGAGGAATACAGGAAGTCCAGGGGATCGACTGAGCAAGCGGCACAGTGATCCTGGCTTCCTCTGAGGGGGAGCAGAGCACAGACTCGCCCTCAGAATGGTCTGAGGCCGAGGAAACTCCTCCAACCCGGACCCCTCCTCTACCGGCAGGCGGAGTCATCAGTCCAGGGGGGCCAGAGCGCCTCACAGTGGTGGAGGATGCGGGCAGTGGGGGCCAGGTGAAGCGGCCACCCCCACATATCCCGGCCCAACCCGGTTGGCGGCCCTCTCGCCCTGTGCTACGACCCCCGGTCTTTGCCATCCCCTGACCCGCCACAGGTCCATCGATGGAGCCCGCGGAAGCACCAGGGGCGGCCGGTACCGACTTTTCCCAGTTCGGGAAGTGGATGGTGGAACACCAAAGTCGCCTCATGCAAGAAACGTGGCAGCAACAACAGGAGTCCCAGCAACGGCTGATTAGGGACATGATGCGTCAGAGCCAAGAGGCGCAAGCCAGTCTGGTGCGGGACATCTGTAAGTCCTTAGAGCCAGCCTGAAATAGCAGGGGAGATGGAACGGAGGGCAACCCGCCCGGCTCCACGCCCCGCATGCCCTTAATCCCCTTAGCCCGGCTAGGGCCGGATGACGACATAGATGGATATCTAGAGGCCTTTGAACGGACGGCCGAAGCATCGGGGTGGCCCAAGGATCGCTGGTCTTTCATAATTGGTCCACACCTTACCAGCCCCGCCCAGGCCACCCTGAAGTCATTACCCAAGGCTGAAAGTGCTAATTATGACCAGTTAAAAAAAGCCCTCTTGGCTCGCTGTGCGATTTCAGAAGAGACCTATCGGCAGAAATTCCGGCAACTAACATGGAAGAAGGGGGAACCGGCCAGAGCTTTTGTCACCTCACTTAAGGAGGCGGCGGAACGGTGGCTCCAGCCGGCCATCACACCGAGCCAGACCATAGTAGAGAAGGTGGTAATGGAACAGCTGGTACAGGTTGTGCCCTCCCGGGCTAAGGACTGGCTGGTCTGTAACAGGCCCAAAACTCTGGATGAAGCGACGAATTTGTTGGAAAACGTGTCGGCCCTGGAGATACGGGAGGTGACACGGGAAGTCCCTCGAGTAGGCAGTCGTCCAGTAGGGGGCCCCGGTCCGCCCCGAGAAGGACAGGCCCGCTTCCTCCCATGCCCGTTACAGGGAGGGAACCCCCGGGGTCAACCCAGTCCGCTGGGAAAACCAGGAGGTGGGCCTGTCGCCGGCTCAAGCGGGCCCCTCCGTCCTCCACCCCGGCCTGAGGGAGTCAGTGGAGAGACACCGGGGAAGGGCCCCTGCTTTACGTGCGGACAGTGGGGGCACTTTAAACGGGAATGTCCCCTTATGGAGTGCGACTTCGGGGGAGAGTATGCCTTTCAAGCCGGGTCACCCGGGGCAAGGCCCAGACCCCTTTTGGTGAGTCTACAGTTGCGGGGACGAACCCTCCAAGCCTTACTCGACACCGGCTCTTCCATTTCCATGGTACTCGATTCGCTCTTGCCTCCGGATTTGCCAGTGCGGAGGGTTGTGGCGATTGCGTGTTTCCACCAGCACGTGGAGGAATACCCGGTAGTTCAAGTGGGGGTTGAATGGAACGCCCGTTGGTGGCGGATGGAGGTAGCGAGAGTCCGAACTCTCCCCTATCCTATGTTGATCGGACGGGACGCCCCCTGTTTTGGTGAAATGATGACAGTCGTCGGACACCAAGTACCAGGGGAAGAGGGAAACTGCGTTGGGGTAGCAGAGGTCGCTGACGAAGCCCAGCCGGGGCCCTCCCGCAACGGAGGAGAAACGACCCCGACGTCTGAGGATTCCCTGACGAACAGATGGGAGAATGATGACCAGTTCATCCGAGCCCAGAACCAGGACCCCTCCCTGGCGGCCCTCAGACGAATGGTGGCGGTGAGTGAAGGGTGGGTTAGGGATTCCCGGAGGGCGGGGCGGTGGCCCCATATAAGGGAGAAACAAGGGGGGTGGTATAGGGTGGTTCAAGACAAGGGTAGAGAGGTAGACCAACTGTTGGTGCCCTCCGAGTACCGGGCCCAACTACTAAGGTTGAGTCACGATCACTCCTGGGCAGGCCATCAGGGGGTGAAGAATACCTTGCACCACCTCCTGGGGTGATTCTTTTGGCCTGCCATTTCTAAGGAAGTAAAGGCTTTCTGCCGGTCTTGCCCACAATGTCAACGCTGGACCAGCCACCCACCTCCTCGGGTCCCGCTACAACCCCTCCCAGTGATCAGAACCCCATTCAACCGTATTGCAATGGACTTCATAGGACCACTTCCGCGGACGCCCCGGGGAAACCGGTTCATACTCGTGATTGTAGATTACGCCACGAGGTTCCCCGAAGCTATCCTGCTACGGTCTATGCAGGCGATGGGGGTCTGCCGGGCTCTGATACGGTTCTTTGCTCAGGTGGGGCTACCGAGTGAGGTATTAACTGACAAGGGGTCCTCCTTTATGGGAAGTATCACCCGACAGTTGTGTAGGACTCTCGGCGTCCGACAGGTCTTTACGTCCGTAGCCCATCCCCAGACAGATGGGCTGGTAGAGCGGTTCAATCAGACGCTAAAGAGCATGCTTAGGAAACTGGCAGGAGATCATCCCCGACAGTGGGATCTCTATGTAGACCCTGTACTGTTCGCAGTGAGGGAGACCCCGCAAGCCTCCACCGGCTATGCCCCATTCGAACTGTTGTATGGGTGGAAACCCCGGGGCATCTTGGGACTAGTTGAACGGCAGTGGAGAGGCCCCGAGGAGGGGACCGAGGGACTAGAGGTGCAAGAATATAAGCGCAACCTACAGGGGAGACTGTCAATATCTCGAGACTTGGCCGCCCAAAACCTGTTAAAAGCCCAGCAGGAACAGAAAGCCACGTACGACCGGGGCACCCGAGACCGCGACCTCCAGGTGGGAGACCAGGTCCTGGTGAAGGGACAGATCTTTGGGGTCGGCGAGACCGATCCCTGGAAAGGCCCATTCGAAGTGACCAAAGTGGTGGGTCCCTACACTTACGAGGTGAAGTGTGGACAGCGGGGACACCAACGGAAACAAATACACATCAATGACCTGAAAGAGTGGATTGACAGGTCAGATCCGACAGGGATATGCCAGTTGGGAGAGGAGCCCCTAGAACTCCCCGATGGGCAAGTACCATGGGACTTACCGGGGGCGATTCCGGGGCAGCCTCACATAGATCAGGGACTAACCTCGGAGCAGCGGGAGCAGGTGGTCCGATTACTTGCCAACTTACCAGTAGTATTTGCCTCCGACCCCGGACGCACGACACTGGTCTCCCACGAAGTCCACACACCGGAAGGGAAAGTGGCCCGTTCTCCCTGGCGCCCCATCCCCCGACAGCGTTGGGAGGCCGTGGAACGCGAAGTGGCCAAAATGTTAGCCATGGGGGTAGTAGAACCCTCACGGAGTGCCTGGCGGAGTCCCATCGTCCTGGTGCCAAAACCCGATGGGACAGTGAGGTTCTGTGTTGACTACCGAAAGGTCAACGACATAGCTCAGTTCGACGCCTACCCCATGCCCCGCTCGGACATCCTCATCGACCAATTGGGAACCGCCCGTTACATCTCGGCCATTGACCTGACAAAGGGATACTTGCAGATCCCAATGAAATGGGAAGACCGGGAGAAGACAGCGTTTGCCACACCATCCGGCCTCTACCAATTCACCGTAATGCCCTTTGGCCTTCATGGTGCAGCTGCTACCTTTCAGCGGCTAGTCAACCACGTACTAGCCCACTGTCTCAGGTTTTCCATGGCCTACATCAACGATATCATTGTCTTCAGCCCAGACTGGGTCTCCCATCTACACCACCTGCGGTCGGTATTGCAAGCCTTACATGACGCAGGGCTTAAAGCCAACCCAGCCAAAAGCCACATAGGTTTTCGGGAGTTACGGTATCTGGGCTATGTTGTAGGGAACGGACAACTTCGGCCCGTACCCGACAAAGTAACGACGTTGGCGGAATCTCCACCCCCGCGCACTAAACGGCAGGTGCGCCGATTTCTGGGAATCGTAGGTTATTACGGGAAATTCATACCCCACTTTGCTACGCGGGCCGCCCCGCTAACGGATTGCCTGAAGAACTCAGAACCAAACCAAGTCCGGTGGACACCTGAACGACACGAAGCTTTCCAGGACTTCCGCTGCGCCTTGTCCCAGAACCCCGTCCTGAGGAACCCGGACTTTTCCAGACCATTCCACGTTCACACCGACGCCTCGGATGCCGGCCACGGGGCAGTGCTGGTCCAAGTATATGATGGGGCAGAACACCCTATCTTGTATCTCAGTCGCAAGCTACAGGCGGCCGAACGCCACTACGCCACCATCGAGAAAGAGGCCTTGGCCATTAAAGGGGCCGTAGGGGCATTGCAGTACTACCTCACAGATAATCCCTTTGTCCTGGTCACCGACCATGCCCCCCTTCGTTGGATGCATCAGATGAAGCACCATAACCCGCGGATACTCCGGTGGTATGTGTCCCTCCTGCCGTTCCGATTTACGGTCCAACACCGGCCGGGGACCCAACACCTCAAGCGTAGCTTGAGGGGACCCTTCTTGCAAGAACCCCCAAGTTTGGTGACGATTGGGGCAGGGGGTCCCAGGTTATGGGGCTCGGAAGGGGTCCCCCCTCCACCCATTGGAATGAATAGAAATAAATAGACCGTTCGGAGTTTGCAAAACCATGCAAAGCAACACATGACGCGACCTTGGGAGTTTGCAAACCATGGAAAGGGACAGAGGCGCGTTAGCTATGCATAAGAAGCAGGTGGGGTGGAATTTCCCCTTTTGCATCGGACTCAGGAGTCGGGAGTCTCGGGACCAGGCAAATGCATTGTTTAAGTCACAATTTGAAAACCAGTTTTGAGCAAGCATCAAAATAGACCTAACTGATCTTATGAATGAGGGAAAACCTGAGGACACACAACTGAAGCCCCCCCTCAAACCAGGGAGAGAGAGACATGAGCGGGCACACACCCCCAGGCAGAACGGGTGAAACCCCCCTCTCAAACCAGTATGGCTCGGCCCCAAACGGGGAAAAAACCAAGGAGGAGGAGGCGCGGTTGCTGAGCGGCGCCGGGGAGAGACTCACGCAAGCTGCACCGTTGCACTCAACCCCAGGCTAGGGGCAAAAAACAAAAGCAGAGCACAGCACACACTCCCACAGAGGTGAGCGGGCACACACCCTCTGCAGAACGGGCGAAGCCCCCCTCAAACCAGTACAGCTCGGCTCAACCCCAAATGGGAAAAAAACCAAAGAGGAGGAGGCGTGGCCTGGGTGCCTAGTGAAGAGAGACTTGCTAGCCGCCGCACAGACTCAACTTTAAACTTTAAAAGCAGAACACACACTCCCGCAGAGGCAAGCAGGCACACATCCCTTGGCAGAACGGGCGAAAGCCCCCTTTGGCTTCCCCTCCACCCACAGAAACTGCTCCCCCCCCACACACAGACTCTGCTTCCCCACCCACCTCCCCACACACAGGAGAAAAGGTATAGAGAAAAAACCCCAAAATCAAACTCTTCTCCTGGCCATTTCAAAAGTGAGAATCCCTGCTCTGATTGGCCAGGAAAAGACCCAGCTTCGCCACCATTGGGTGCGGGAGAATGCTGCTTACTAACTGACGGTTATGCTGCTGATTCTGAGCCCCTAAATTTGCCAAATTTATTCAGCACACCCCGAACTCGCCGAATTCGGCTCGTTGTTTTCCCGCCTTTTTTTGAATTTGGTTTCATCTGAACTGAAAACTGCTGAATCAGGGGAAATTTGGCTGTTTTTCGGTTCAGGACAAACCGAATCAACAGCCCTAACTGCTTGTCGACATTGATAAAGAAATTTTATGAACCAAAATTTTCTTTACCACGTCCCAAATCAGAAGCAATAATTACCAACTTTTTATCATCATACATATTGGGTGAAGTAATAGAGGATTTGAATAAAATGAAAAGCATTACGGTCATTTTAGATGCATCAAACAAAAAAGACATCAAGCTTCTTCCAATTGTGTGGTACTTTTTGCCAAACTGTGGTGTTCAAGACAAAATTATAGATTTTATTTCCTTACCTGGTGAAACATATGATCTACAGTGTGCTATGTTGAAGGAAATAAGTGACAAATTTGCCTTACAAAACAAAATTGTTGGTTTGTGTGCAGATAACACAAACACCAATTTTGGTGATTGCAAAAGACTTGTAAATAATGTGTGGTGAAAACCTGAAACTGAACTGAAGAGGCAGATTATCGGTATTCGTTGTGGGGCACACTTTATACACTATTGTCTCCAGTATGCTGTTGTCTGTTTACCAATAATATTGAATGTTTTGCAGTGAAAGTATACAAATACTTCAATATCTGCACAGTCAGAGATTAAGAACTGAAAAACGTTTGTGACTTTGCAGGAAACAATTACGGTATATTGTTAAGAGCATGGAAATTTGTCCTTGGGTCCATCAATTGACAGAATTTTAAACATGTTTGATGGGCTTCATTCTTATTTTCTTTCTCAAGAAAATGCCCTGTTACGTTGTGAAATTTGTTTGAAGATCCCTGTTTGGAATTGTGGTTGTCATTTGCAAAAGATCAAGTGTCTACATTCCAAACATACATTAGTTTAATTGAAAAAGAGAATATTAAAGCTACAGAGGTAGCCATGAACATTGAAAATTGTGTAAACAATGTAGAGTCCAGAAAAAGTGAAGTGTTTGTAACTACTGACGTCAAAAAACAACTGAAAATGTTAGTAGATTCAGAAGAAATTAATGGGGCAAAGTTTTTTGAGGTAGTTGAGAATTTTTATGAAACCAGCTTAGAATATGTGAACAAGTGGAAGTGCAGTTTAGGAAACACTGGGAAGTTCAAGTGGGTGCTACTAAGGAAGACACAGTTTCAGTTTCAGTACCTTCATTGGCATACCACTAAGGAAGACACATGAATGGAAAGAAATACAGGACAGCCTGAATGACATCATACACTCAAAAACAGAAGAAACTTGCGTATTCGATCAGTGGATAAAATCTATAATTGTGAGGCAGTTGGATACATGGAATATAGAAAACATTCCTGTATCTGATAGATGGGTACAGATTTTTTCTGAAATGAGGAAAAAATGCCTAGACTTTCAAGACTTTTGTAATATTGTAGAGTTTATTCTTTGTCTTCCAGGAAGTACAGCACCTGTTGAGAGAACATTTTTTGTTTTTGGTCAAACAAGAAATCTAGGTTAACTTTGAGACAATGAGGGCTATGTTAGTTGTTAGACAAAATTGTGCCATGGAGTGTGAGGAGTTTTATGATAAGGTGTTGAAAGACCAAAATTTGCTGTGCAAGATTACTTCATTGGAGAAATATTCATGGTACGATCATGGTGAAATAAGGTCCCCCTCTATGTCTACCTGAATTTTTGTATGGGTTCTGTCACTGAAGAAGAATGGTAAGCTCAATATGTTTATGTAATAAAACTTTTTTTTAATCACCTTGCTTTTTCATGAATACAGAATATTACATAACCCCTGTCCTGTTTTACCATCCCAATGACCCGTTTTTGTCTCAAGGAAATATGGTCAGCCTAGTGTTGCAGGCTTTGACATATTAGAGCACATGAACATGGTATTGGTGTTGTACATATGTAGAATTTATTCAATATAAAACCCAATTACACTACTAAAGGGTTTCAATAAGTAACTAGCAGCGCATTTGCCTTGTCCACGACCTTTCCTAGTTTTTGCAACAATGGCAACTTAATTCTCATGGCAACTTAATTTTCATGGCATTTTAATTCTTATGGCAAACTAATTCTCATGAGAGATTATTTCTACTGAAAAACAAGCAGCTATCTAGATGGTATGATATGCTGACCAAGATGTAATAATGCAATGTAAGCAATAATTGTATTTTATTATTTAAATATGTAAACATGATGCTATTGATTAATGAATGGGTTCAATCTCAACGTTTATTGCTGGAGATGAGAATGATGTTAAAAATGAGTATGTAGAGTGATCACAAAGCTCAAAACTGATTGTTTATAGTTTGACAAAATAGCCTGATGGAAAGAAAGCCCATATTTGGTAATAGGAAGGAAGGCTACTGAGCATGAACAGTAAGAAGGAGAATTTAATTCTCTTAAGATCAGCATTATTGAATGTGCTTGAAACAGTATAAATACAGGCACAGAAAGGCTAGACCTCTCTCAGAGGGTCTCAAGAAGAGGCTATTGGTATGTATGGCTTTACAAATATATTATTCTAGATATTGTGAATTAGATACTTTGAACTAAATAAGACTTCTTTAACTGTTATATTTTAAGTATTGGATTTTAAAACTGAATAGTATGTAGAACTTGCTTGCTTTACTGTATACATTGTTACTGAATGTTAAAACTTTGTAATACATGCATACACACACACACACACACACACACACACACACACATATACATATACACATATTTACTGGGAGCACATCAATAAAAAGACTTACTTTTTTAAAGTGAGTAAAGTAGTTGAGTCCTGCTTAGTAGGTGACTAACTGAATAAGATAACATACCACTTCTCAGGAAGGGGTCATTTCTAAGAGCATAGTCACTCGAAAGGCACAGACCCACTTCACTAGCACTTAGGAACAACAAACACATTGCAGTTATCTAAACCAACCTCCTGCATGTGGAGAACCCTGTGTTGTGGGTGAGAGTCAGTTCTCCCCCTCCTCCTTAACAGTTCCAGATTCTTTTGTCCCATAGAATTAAATAGGAGAAACTTGAGTAAGTCCCTCATCTGTATCACATGGCCCCATCCTGAATTCTGTATTTTTTGACATGTTAGACTGTGATGCTGACAGTTGATGGAACTGAGGTGTTGGAAAGATAGTTTTATTATTTCTTTGCACATTCTAATTTTTTCCTTTGATTCTTCCAGGTAATGTTTGGAAATTAATAGGTCCTTGTTAAGCACAAATGTGTCTATTGTTTTGTGTTCTTCTATATTTTAGAAAGGCTTGTGTTGGGGAATCCCTGACAAGTTTCTGAGAAACACAATTTGGTGTTAAGCCAATGGAATAAAGCTATGAATATTACTTGCATTCCTTGGAGTCTTGCTGTTTAATTTAAAGAAATTCCTGTTCTGGAAGTCCTTAGAGCTGAATTGATTGATTGTAGAATGGCCCCTTTTGCATTCTTTGGTAAATATTTTGAATAATTGTTTCTAACAGCAACTGATTATTGTCAATTTTTGGTTTTAGTGTTAGCGGCTTTAGGGGATTTTTTAGGCAAAAAGTCAGCATACAAAAACATGGCATGACACATTTTTACATTCATAGCTCATACATTTTTTTTACTTCCACTTGATTGGTGCACGCCATTCTCTTGCCAACTAGTTTCACGAATTACATATTTCACGTGCTGCTAGTATACCAATACCAATACCAATTTTTAGCTAATCATGAACTGTATCTTGTTCTCACAGCATTTAAAGCGGATTTTCAGTTGTTGCTTTGAATGTTGCTACTGCTATGTATGCTTGATTCAGGAGAGGCTCTGGTTCAGTGGCAGAGCATTTGATTTGTGCACGGAAGGTTCCTAGGTGTCAATCCCTGGCTTCTCCAGTTAAAAAAGTTTCAAGTAGTAAGTGATGGGAAAACCTCGACCTGAGTCCCTGGAGAACTGTTGCTAGTCAGAGAAGAGAATATTGACCTTGATGCAAAAGACCTTGACCCAGAGACCTTGCAGAGTCACTGCCAGAGAGTAGACAGTACTGACCTTGATAGACTTCACTTGTTCATATGGACTTCATCAAGAGACACATTGCAAGAGTTATTTTGTAATATCTGTTCACGACAGTTTCTCCAAGGCATTAAAACATAACTTGCTAGTCCCAGCTTATCTTTGCCCTAGATAATTCAGCACACAGCCTGAGTCTATAGAAAATGTGTCTTTTCATAAAATAAAAAAGTGTATTGCATTTATTTTGTTCCCTTTTCAGCAGTTGTTTCTATAGAGGGAATAATGGTGATGGATGGGCCTGTAATTTTCACATTCACTACAGTCTTTTGAAATTGTTTTTTCATACACTCAGCAGGGGTGGGTGGAGAGAACAGGTGTGTACTTTGAGAGGCTGACATTAGTGGTGGCTGGGTTCACATTTGCTTCTTATGCTCACGTTTGGATCATGCAGCTCTCTTTTTCTCCCTTCCTACTTTTCTTTACTTAATTTTTAACATCAGCTAATTTCAGCTCTCTGCGCATCTGTTCCTTAATTTCAATTCTTTTTAATGTTGCTTCCCCTCAGATAGTTCAGATGTTTGTACATTTATTGGGCACTTCAAAACAGATTTCCTGAACAGTTTGGCTTTCCAATTCCACATCAATTCAGGGCCCAGATTTTAAGAACTGTTGGATCCTGAGTAATTTCATAAATCTAGATGCTTCACTGTAGGTACTTAAGAAGGGGAGTCTATCTTCAAAATCTGGTCTCAAGACAATCTTGCTGTTCGAAGATTTAACTAGAGCCAGGGCTAGGCTCTGTATTCTACAAGTGCAGTGCTTTCTCTGTGATGGGTGTTATTTTGCATATGATATCATTTGCCAAAATGAAATATACATAAATCTGTTTCTTGTAAGTAAGTTCAGGACAATGTTTAATTTCCAACAACGAAATTAGTATGGTCGATTACTGTCTGGAAACTCTTTGGTTTAGATACCCTGTCTTCAAATCATATGTTGGGAAGGGGGCTGTGTAATATGGGAAAGCTCATGGACATAGTTTCTTTTCATTATAGTGCTTTATTCAAATAGGAATATAAAAACTGTCTTGCTAGAAAAGAATATAGGACTATATAGCAAGACAGTTTTTATATTCCTTTTTGAATATATTCCTTCTCAGCCTAATTCAGGTTATGGACAATAAGATCATATCTTCTGCATATAAAAGGGCTGATATTTTCCATGAGTGGCTCATAAGCAGTGGCTCATAAGCAAGACACAAAACTGGTCTTCAGCAGTCTATCCTCTCTGTACGTGGAGCTGTACATTTAGCTATTGGGACTGAAAATCATTGATAAGCCTATTCTCCATGAAATTATATTAAAGCTCTGGTGTAGTGAATTTTATTACTTGGTTATGGGTAGTGTGTACTTTTTTTTTTTGCCAGTCCTGTTAATCTATGCTGCCTTTCCCCCCATAAGAAGCTCCAAAATTAACCTTTTCTTTTAGGGATGGTACTTGTTTATTTGTTAATTTCTGTACTTTTTCTGGCTTTATGGTGTCACTTAGTGTGGGGCTGAGTCCAGGCTCAGATTAAATTCGGTCTTGACATGAATCTAGGTTTCTTGGTAGCATGAATCACTGTACTCAAGGTTCAAAGTTCAGTTTTATTGTGTGTGACCAAAGGCCATTACAGAAATTGGACTAAAATCACTATAAAATCATGTTAACAATCTTTGATAACATATATGTTTACATTTACATTTTAGTACCAAATTAAAACACAAAGAAAAATCTTTAAACCGCCGAACCTTATCAAAGTATTGAACATAAAACATTGTTTACAATCAAAATTATCTAACCTTTAACCACCAAAAACCACAGCCGGTCATAACTTAGAGTCATAGCTTTTAACACTTGCCTAGTTAGAGCTCACTTTTATGAATAGAGAATCTCACTTCTTACCATGCCAACCACATGTAAATGGAATTTGCAGTTCAGTTCTAATTGATTTTAATGTGTTGGGCCAGGCTAATTTTCTTTGCTGCTAGAGCAAACAGGGCAACTTTATATGAGACAGCTGGTTCCATGTCTGCAAGGAGAGATAGAACTTTCTCTTTCATTGTACAATGATCTAACCTGGTCAAGATTGTCCCTAAGAATTTTTGTCTTGGAGCAAGATATAAAGGGAAAACCAGCATATAATGGCATAGGTCTTCCAGTTCTGAGCCTCTGCAAATACATGTATGCTGGGCAACTGGTTGGAAATAGTGCCCTTCGAGCATAGCCATTTGCATTGTTTGAAAACAGATTGATGTAAAAGCGGAACTTAATTTAAAGAATGTAATAATAGACAGATTGTGTGCCCTAGAATGATCTACTGTTATTAATTTATACCCAGGTTAAAATTTGGATCCTAGAATTACTTGCCTGTCAGATACTGCATTAGTTTTATAAATCTGGTGCTACAATTGAAGTCTGCTTGGGAAGCCCCTCAAATAACATATGGCAAATCATACAGTTGAAGGATTCTATTGTAGTTGGATGCTCAGTGCAAAATAAGTACCTGGGAGCTGGCTTACTGGAGCTCTCTTCAGTTTGTACCAATAATTAAACAGGGCTTTGTAAGCACATGCCCGCAAGGAAGGAAGACCCATTTTCGCTCTCAGTAAGGCAGCTGGAGTATTAGGAGGTAGAGCTAGACTCTTTTTCAAAAATACTTTTTTTTTGATTCTCTCCAGGTTAGCTGCAAGAGCATCATTCCAACCCCATACCTCGACTCAGCTGTGCAATCACATTGCTCTGGAGTATCTTTATTACCAGATCTATCAGGTAGCTCCCTTTGGTACGATAGAATTTGAAGATGGAGCCCATTGTATGGAGGGCTGTTGTTTTTGTAATTTCTAGATGGGCCTTCCAAGAAAGTGTATCACTAAATGTGATTCCCAGATATCTAGAAGTTCAACATTGGTCGACTGGGGAGTTATCCTTGGCTCCACATATCCTCAAAACCTGAATGTAATCTGGTGATTCGCTAGTCATCATTTGAATATTAGCCAATAAATCCACCGATTCTAGTATTGGTATCCCACCACTACCTCAATCCTTGCTGCTGAATTTGATTGCAGGAACCGCATATGTACGGAACCCATGAAGAAATATAGAGTTGGACTCTGAGATCCAAGTTTCCTGAATACATAAAATATCAAATTTCTGTAAATAAAAGGAAAATGCTGAATCATGAAATTTATTACTCCATCACATGGTGTTCCATGAAAGGATTTTAAACCATTAATCTGCTTTCTCGACTATATATAGAGACTTGTTAATGTCCAAAAAAATGCAGCTATTATTTCTTGTTAGGTGTCCTAGTTGTAAGATGGGAGAAAGAATTGCGGGCTAAGCTCATGATCCTCCAGGTAACAATCAAAGAGTTCTACATCTGTAGGCTTGAGAGTTTTCATAGAATGTGAAGGGGCTACGTTCACAGGATTATTGTACTCAGCCCTACAAGACCGAGTTTCATGTAGACTGGAATCTCCAGGTTGAATGTGTAGTGATTGGCATCCCAGGAAAACCTAGTCAAAGTTATTAGCTTTTAATGCAGCAGAGGACAGAGAGGTAAAAGAGGGAGAATTTTCTGTACCCCTCAGCTCCAGAAGTGTTGACCTCAGCTGTGCTGGCCGACCAGTAATAACCAATTGTTCCTAATCTGGGAGGGCTTTGAAAGAATAAATTAGGTCCTCCCCAATAGATTGGGCAGATGAAAACATTTCATAATTGAAGGAATTGCTGGGCAGTCTTCCCAACTGATTAAATCTTTTGCTGTTCCCTATCAGGCTGACCCAAAATATACCAAGGAGGGGATACTGAATTATTCTGTGAGTAATGAGAGGGGTGTAGGACCTTATATCTTTGTGGCTTGGGACATAGGCCCTGAGAGGAGAGTTTTGGAGCCAAACTTGACTTGTTAAGAGTTGTGATGAGACCACTGAGTTTAGACAACACCAAATTTAGCTGTTCGAATATATACCTCTGTGTTCTAGAGCATAAAAGAGCAATTTCTACTGCCTTTTTGGTGTCATAACCACCCTCCTCAGGCTCAAGAATACCTAGAGGATCATTGTCTTCATCCAACATCCAACAAACTGATCCAGAGATCTTGTCTAGGGAACCTGGGGAGTTAACAGGGGCAAAAAAAGGATGGATTTTACTCTGTTTAGTGGGCCAGGGAGACTCAATTGGTGTCTGGTTCGGGTAAGGAAAAGAAAAGCTGCTCCCTGCCTTGGGATCCATTGGCTGCTTCAGCCTGCCTGGCTGCTTTTCAATTGATTGCAGAAGGGCTTGAGGGAGGGTGACATACACTGCATTAGAAATGGACAAGGCTGCCGAGGGAAAGAAAACAGAAGGTTGAGAGTAAGGGAGAGTTCAGCTGTAAAGGGTTTACCAGTTTTGGATCAAGCTGCAACAGTCTCACTTTTGTCCTGCTACTCTCCCAATCTCTTTGGGTTCAGAAGTGTTGTTTCGCTGTTATAACATCCCTTATGCCTGGGAATGGTGCTTTCATTGGTGGAGGGGAGAGCACAACTTTTGCTGATTTCCTCCTCCCATTGCAGATTCAGTTTTTTCTCCTCCACATTGGTCATGGATATTCGCGTAGCCAGTGGGAATCGATAGACTGATTAAATGAGAGGAGGGCCCAGGATGCATTAAAACTATATTATAACTGTTTAATAATGAAAAATGGGAAAATTAAGACACTTCAAGACCTACAGAAAGCAGGCAAGAATGTCTCGTGGTTCATGTTGTGTGTGTTAAGTGCCAACAAGTTGCTTCCGACTCATGGTGACTCTATGAACCAATGCCCTCCAAAGTGTCCTATCTTTGACAGCCTTGCTCAGATCTCGTGGTTCATACACCACCAAATAGTTGACAGATTAAAGAAAGACTGTTTTGCAGGAGGAAATCCTAGAAAGTTAACAGATTTTGAATCCATAATAACCAAATCAAAAGACCATTTACAGACCAGCGTATATCAACTCCTTCTGACACATGATACAGAAACAGAACAAGTGAAAACCTGTATAGTCCAATGGATGCAAAATTTTGGAGAGATGGTCCCGATGAAGCAGTGGGAATCACTTTGGACAATGGAGATAAAATTCACCTCCTCACAAACTATCAGAGAAAACTGGTACAATATGTTTTATAGATATCTTTTACCTAAGGACCACAAGAAAATGTACAAAATGGATCAAGCTTAGTGCTGGAAATGTTCAGATACAGAAGGAACCTTTTTCTATCAGTGGTGGACTTGTACAAAAAGTCAAAAGTATTGGCGAATGATTCATCAACAACTACAGAAAATGCTTTGAACTAGAACCTAAAAATGCTTTGAACTAGAACCTAAAAATATGCTGTTGGGCATGATCCCCACCCAACTGAATTCTACTAATAAAGAACTCTATCAATATGCAATTTCAGTCGTCAGAATTGTGTATGCCAAATATTAGAAATCTAATATAATTCCCAATATCAATGAGTGGAACAACAAACTCTCCAACTTTGCGTTGATGGCCAAAATAACGCAACTGGTTAACATGAAATCAACAGATGAATTTATGTTGATGTGGCAGCCTTTTTTTTTATTACCATTTAGGTGGCAAAAAACAATTTAATAAGGTTGAAGGCAAATTATAAGAGATTTTATGGAGATTTATAAGATGTACATATGTTTAAGAAATTTAATAGAAGCCATGGTATTCGATTTTCTTAAGTCTAGCTGATGTGAAGGCTCAGAGGATGAAATATATTCCCCCCCCCCACATCTTAGAGAATCTTAAGAAGTGTAATGTTTAGGATGAACAATAGAATATCTGGTAATATCTTCCCTTTTCCTTTTAAATTTTAACTATGTAGTAGCTTGGAGGATGATATATCTTTTATTTTATCCTCCCTCCCTTCTTTTCCTTTCTGTATCCCTCTTATATAAAATAAAAATAAAAATTTAAAAAACCTATATTATAACTGGAAAGTCAGGTCGTGCAAGTTTAACCAAGGGCAATGGACCTTGGTTCCTTTGCCTTCAGCAGGATCCAAATGAATGGCCTGCTCACAGAGCCAAATGAAATAGCCTAAATGGTTGGCCCTGATAACTGAGATCAAACACCTTGAATAAAGGAAGCCTTTATAGGTTTTTCAAATCAGTTTGTTGAAAGGATGGAGTGGTGGCGGGAATCTTCTTGGAGAGAGAGAGTAAGATGAGTTAGGGCTGAAAGTGGCCTACTTCCTGCCCACTGGCCAGCTAGACCTGGATCCCTACTTCACTAGACATATGGTGTCATCAGCTTTGGGCCCTTGAGTGGAGCTAGATGAATCTGTAGTCATCCAAACCAGGGAACACCCACTTAGGCATCAACCATATAAAAATGCCTGAAGGAAAAGTGGTCTGAGTGTCTAATCAGCCTTTGCCCCTCCTGCTGAGATTAGTCATAGATCAAGAAGTTGTAGCCCTGAGAATCTAGGGGTTAGTGAAGAATGCATTAATTTATTGACTTCATTTATAGTCCATCTTTCTTGCTGAGACTCAAGGCAGAGTATAATAGATACCACTAACAATGCAATAAATAGATCTTGGGATTGGAGAACAGGTTCTGATCCTCACCACAAGCCCCAAATATTTGATGGTAGTTTAGGCCACACTATATTTGCTGGGCTTGGTGATGAGCCCAGCAGTGAAAACACAGGTGAGGTGTTGCTAGTGCTGGTTCCACATGGAGCCAGACACCATAATGTTAACAATATAGGCTGCTGAGCAATTTTCCAACCCTTGGAGGATCAGTTCATAACCCCTCGAAGCATGGGGCAGCTGCCCCATGGAAGTCAAAATGCATGCACACAAAGTGGAAAAGACCCCCAGATCATTTTTAAAAGTAGTCTGCTCCAGTGAGCTGTATTTACAAGGGAATTTGCCAATAGCTCTTTACAAGATAGACATAGACAGGAATCTGGCAGAGTCCCTTTTTATTGCCAATACAAGATAGATCCAGGAATCCATTTTACAGAAGTCTATGCACTCCCAGCCAGCTTGGAAATGAGGTTGAATGAGGTTGACTCTTCCAAGGACTTCACTGTATAGATTATACTGTATTTATACTGTATTTACTGTATTATATTGTATTTAAACACATTGTTATCTAATTTTGTAATCCCATGTTATTGGATTATATGTTGTATGTAATATACTGTTTTACTACAGTGTTCTCCAAGTTTGTTGCCCTGTTTATTGCCTGTATTATTTTAACAGTGGATAATTTGTTACTTGACTCTGGCATCACCATTGTGTTCTTGAGTTGTAAGCCTCTGAGTACTTAAAGTGGAATAATACAATTCTAGTATCTTTAATGGAGCTGTTGTAGAATAAAATGTTTAAAGGGTGGGACCTTGAACAATCACAGTTCTAGAATATGCCTGCTAATGGTTAGGCTGCATCTAAGTGCTTTTCAGATGTCTCAGGAGTGCTAAGTGGTACTTGAGAATTTGGATGACTTTTAAATTTAGCTTTCTGTGCTGAATGAACTATGGCCACACTATACCGGCAGCTGCTAATGCCTGCTTAGTTGCAACTACATTGCATAGACTGCAATGTAGTTGCAGTCGTAAACTTGGACACTAACAGCAGCTAAAAAGAAGACAAAACAATATCTCAAATAGCAGATGTAGCAACAATGACACAGTACCACTGCTTCCATAGCAGTGTCATCACCACCACCCTACCACGGGTTTCTCAAGAACAAGTCATGTCAGACTAATCTTATCTCCTTTTTTGAGAATGTTATTACCTTGCTGGATCAGGGGAATGCTGTAGACACAGTTAATCTTTATTTATTTATTTATTTATTTATCATACTTCTAGCCCTCCCTCCCCCAGATTCAGGGTGGGTAACAGGGTTTAGGGTGGCTAACAATAAAGGGCTATCCATTTAGCCCTTTGCTGTACAACCTCATCAATGTCTATTTTCACATCTCTGCACTTCTGTCTAGATCACAGACATATTGAAATAAAGTCTAATTAAATAGACTTATGGATTCACACTAATGGTTATGTATAAGTTACATGTTCCCTGTAGCTATTTGTTCAAGCACTCTTCATATCATTTAACTTCCTTCAATTTTGCATAATACAGCTTGCCTAATGATGCTTTTTACATAATTAAGTTTAAATATAAGTACGACCTACAGGGTTTTCAATATTAACTTAAGATCTGAATAGATTTGTTTGATGTGCAATTTTGTTTCTGTTCCTTATATTGGAACCCCCACAAAATTTATTTTAAGTTGTATGACTAACTGTTTTAAAAAGTGATTGGTTTCTAAAAGGTATTCTACTATGTAGTAATATTATGCTGCTCTGAAATCCTATGTCTGCTCTGAGACCTTGTTTTTGTGAAAAGATGACAACTAAATTCGTTACATGAACCAATATTAATGTCAAAATGAACGAGTTTACCATAAACTTTACAATGAACTAGTTTAAGTCTGTATGACAGAACCAGTTAGGTTTATTCCTTTGGGGATAAAGATTGCACTGAGGCTGTTCATCTGATCATGAAGCAAACTGACATCTTTTGTTACACATATTTGAGAGTCTTCTCTACTTATGCATTCTGAGGATGTGGATAAAATCCTTAAAAAACGGAGATCAACAATTTCAATTGTTATGCTTTTCTTCATGTGGACATTCAATGTGATTTGAATTAAATCTGTCTTTCTATTTTAATCTTGCTAACTTGCAGCTCATTCCTGAGGGGGAGGCTGCAGTACCAGGGCTGTGAGCTGCGGAGTAACGGTGCAGCGGGGCCAGCTCCTAAGTAGAATCATAGAGTTGGAAGGTACCAACAGGGTCTTCTAGTCCAACCCCCTGCACAATGCAGGAATTTTACCACTACCTCCCCCACACCCCAGGTGACCCCTACTCCATGCCTAGAAGATGGCCAAGATGCCCGCCCTCTCATGATCTGCCTAAGTTCATAGAATCAGCATTGCTGACAGACGGCCATCTAGCTTCTTCATAAAAACCTCCAGGGAAGGAGCACTTACCACCTCCCGAGGAAGCCTGTTCCACTGAGGAACCGCTCTAACTGTTAGAAAATTCTTCCTAATCTCTAGACAGAAACTCTTCTCATTTAATTTTAACCCATTGGTTCTGGTCCGACCTTCTGGGGCAACAGAAAACAACTTGGCACCATCCTCTATATGACAGCCCTTCAAGTACTTGAAGATGGTTATAATATCCCCTCTCAGTCTTCTCCTCTTCAGGCTTCTTCAACCTTTCCTCATAGGACTTGGTCTCCAGACCCCTCACCATCATTGTTGCCCTCCTCTGGTCACGTTCCAGCTTGTCTGCATTTTTCTTAAATTGTGGTGCCTAAAACTGAACACAATACTCTACGTGAGGTCTAACCAGAGCAGAGTAAAGTGATACCATCGCTTCATGTGATCTGGACACTATATTTCTGTTGATGCAGCCCAAGATCACATTTGCCTTTTTAGCTACCGCATCACACTGCTGATTCATGTTCAGTGTTTGGTCTACTAAGACCCCAAGATCCTTTCCGCACACACTACTGCTAAGACAAGTCTCCCCCATCCTATAATTATGCATTTGTTTTTTCCTTCCTAAATGCAGAACTTTACATTTATCTCTGTTGAAATGCATTTTATTGGTTTTAGCTCAATTCTCCAGCCTGTCAAGATCATCCTGTATCCTGGCTCTGTGTTCTACTGCATTTGCTACCCCTCCCAATTTAGTATCATCTGCAAATTTAATAAGCATCCCCTCTATTCCTTCATCCAAGTCATTTATAAAGATATTGAACAACACAGGGCCCAGGACAGATCCCTGAGGCCCTCCACTAGTCACTCCTCTCCAAGTGGATGAGGAACCATTAACAAGCACTCTTTGGGTGCGACCTGTCAACCAATTACAGCTCTACCTACCAGCAACAGGATCTAAATCATATTTTCCCAATTTGTCAACAAGAATATTATGGGGAATCTTATCAAAAGCCTTACTGAAATCAAGAAAAACTATGTCTACAGCATTCCCCTGATCCAGCAAGTTAGTAACTTTCTCAAAAAAGGAGATAAGATTAGTTTGACATGACTTGTTCTTGAGAAACCCGTGCTGGCTTTTAGTAATCAGATCCATCCTTTCTAAATGCTCAAGGACTGACTGTTTGATGATTTGTTCAAAAACTTTTCCCGGTATAGAAGTCAAGCTGCTGGGTTGGTAGTTACCCGAATACACCTCATGCACGTGGCCCCTGGCTGGCACAACCCATCCTCCCCACCTTCTCCTCCATGTGGGCTGCCATTGAAAGGGAGCACCTGGAGGCCAGATGGCAGTGGTGAGAATGTTGAGCACCGTATCCCTTGCAAGAAAAGACTGATGAAAAGTAGGAATTGAGGAGTTTGAAGTGGTGAGAGATGAGCGACCGGGATGATTGGTGGATGGTGCTCACAAACTAATCTAAATGGATAGGTTCGTTTTAGGGTTGTGCATATTGATATATCCGAACTGAAAATAAACCTATGCTGACCTCATAGTTGACCTTATAATGCTGCCTTTAGCTGATTAAGGACTGACTTGTCCTATATAAGGATTTGCAAGGCTATCTCCAGAAAAAGTAAGCCATGCATAAGGCCCACTGAGATAAAAGGGATAATTAATCAAAACTAACTTAAATCCCATTGATTTTAATGAGACCAAGAAATCACTAGCTATCTGAATTGAGGCTTTGGTTTATCCAGTTCGGTTTCTAGAACACAAATGTTTATACATTGATGAACATGCCAGTTGGCCCAGGTACTGGAAAATCCCAAAGTCCCCAACCCCAAAGCCTTTGGCGCTGGAAAGCCCCTGGAATCTGGACCCTAATAGACAATAAATGGAAAGTCCCAGTCACCCTGTCACCCAGGCTGGTGCTGAGTTAGCTAGTAACAGGAATAGAAATAGCAATGGAACAAACAGGATGTAGGGTGAAGGTCAAGACGCCTGAAGTTCAGTTACTAACCGTCAAGTAAGCCACTAACCACAGAGTTGTCTAAGACACTAATAGCTGATTTTGCAATAAGCAGATTGCTGACACTTTGGGACCATATTAGTACCCAGACATAGACATACCCCCCTGCTGCAACCCACCTCAAAATTTCCCCAAAATAGCAGAAAACATGGAGACAAGGAAATGACAAGGGACAAAGGAAATGTGGATCATCCAATAGAATGTGTAAGATAAGGGGAGCCCCAAATATGGGCAATGAAAAAAAGTATAATTGCTTGAACCTTGGGTGGAAATCTTTGGAGAACTGATTTCAGCCCTGCTGTTCTCTGCTGTGCTTTTCTCCCGCCGGCTTAATAAAACTCCTTTACCTGATGCCTGAGTCATCTCCTCCTTGGTAATTGGAACCAGAGAGGTGTGGGACTCTTGGCCTTTGACCACTTGGCTATCACATTTTGTCACTGTAACATCTGATATGGATGTCACCTTGAAGAATCAAGAGGTTCTCCCAAAACATGAGCAAACTTCTTCAGACACTTCTTTCCTTACAGATTATAAAATAGAGTGAATTATCCCAGGTATGTCAATGTACTGATTTTGTAAACCAAACTGGATGACAATATTTGGAATTCTTTTCCGCTCTTAAAAGCTCTACAGAATTCGTTCCAATACTGAAAATGTTTATTCATTTCAGGGAGTAAAACTTCTTTGAACTAACATGATATTTTCTTACAGTACATTCCTGAGCAGAATGCCTCCACCGGGCTTAGGAGGCAACACAGCAGCACTGCCTCCTAAGGAGGTATCGGCCCGGCCAAAACCTCCGACCAGTGCCCAAAATCCATGCAACCCTATAGATACGCCCCCTAAAAGATGGCATATCTCAGCAAAAATAAATCTCAGCAAAAATAAAAGGGGGTGTTCCCAAGCCATAACGACTTAGGAGGGGGCCTAACAGCGGCCCTGCCCCCCGGCCGGCACTGGAACGCCCTGGTTACACCTCCTGGGTCGCTGCCGTGGCCTTTGCCCTCATAAGCGCTTGTTGCGGCAGCAGCTGGAGACCGGTGTCCGGCCACAAACGCCGGCGCTGGGTCCACAAATGCCGGTGTGCACCACCCGGACTCATCTCAGGAATGCACTGTTAATGTCCAGTGAGATATATTCAGATTCTTAAATGAATGCATTTGAAGGGACCATTTGGGGACACCAATACAATTTTAATGCCTACAGAAATGTTGGGGATGTGTTTAGTACTCTGTATTTCAAATATACATAAGCTGGATAAAGTGCATTTATTCCAAGTGTAAAAATGCAAAATAAAAATGCGAAATGCAAAAGGAAAACACAGAAAATCTCTTTAAAAGTTGCTGTTTCGCATTTTGTTCTTTTCAGTGTGTTCGTACATTTTGTTTCTTGAGTTGAAAACCCTATGAGGATTTGCCTAAGTTGGCTGTGACAACAGCACTTTCTATTATCATTGTATCTGGCATTTTGCAGTTGTAAATATATATATTTATTTCGGACTGACCTTTGGCTGCTGGCAATGTGCACTTCCTACTTCCTACTACCTTTATTCAATAAGAAAGAAGCTTGTATGTAATCAGCCTTCTATGCACATTACAGTTTCACATCTTGGATATGTGTTCCCATTTGCATTGGGAAGCCCAGTTTGGGATTGTTGGAACTCCTGAATACATTCTTTAATGTGTATGGGGATTTGCAGCCACATTAGGACCACCAGTTATGACATGTGGTTAGCTGCCAGCAGCCACAGCTGGATGAGGTGTCTACGAGTTCAAGATAAAATGTGTATAGCTGCATCTAGGCAAATTACCTTCTATTTATTGAAGTCAGCATGTATGGTTTAATCCTGCTCTTGTGGTTGCTTTTTCATGAGCCCAGACTGGAGCTTGCCATGTTTTAGTTCATAGGTTGGCAACCTGTGGCACTGGCATTCCAAGTGGCACAGTCACCTAGATGTTGGCAACACCAGGCAGTAGCAAGAGAATTGTGAGCTTAGATAAAGGCTACACTCTTGCTTGCCTTCATTTATTTAGCTGTTTAGTCCCCGTTTTTCTCCCTATTGGAGACCCAAAGCAACAACCTTCTCCCTTCCTCCATTTTATCCTTACAGCAATCCTGTGGGGTAGGTTAGCCTGAAGGGGGATGACTTGTCCAACATCACCTGACATCAGGGTCAGCAGGGCAATGCCTCCTGCTCAGTTCTTCAGTGGCCATTGTAGCAAGTCCTCCATTAACAATGTTCTCTTTCCTCGTTATCTTTTCACAGCTAAGTGGGAAACATTGTGATTTTTATCTCATTATTTTTTCTCTTTACGTTTTCTGCTGCATCAAATTTGATTGTTGAACACATTTGCTGTGAAACCTGCAGCATCTGTAGTTAAGGTACATTCTACCAAATCCATGGCAACCTGCCCAGCCTTCTCCAGAGTCTTGTTACCAGACCTCTAGAGAGTCACTACCTGCTTGCATACATCCACATTTATCAATTATTATGCTACTGATGTTTGGGCTGGGAGAGATGCAACATTTGGCAAGGCAGTCCCTAATTTGCTCTTTGTGTGACTTCACCTTTTCCCACCTCCAGCTATTTAAGCTTTCCATTCTTCTCCCAACAATGTGATGCACAGAGACCACCATGCAGAACAGATTTCTTACCTGTAACTCTGGTTCTTTGAGTGGTTGTCTGTGCAGTCACACAACCTGCCCTCCTTCCCCACAAAAGGAGCTCCTTTTTGCCTGCTGCTTCATCTTGAGAGGACCTGAATAGCAGGTGCTGCTCTGTCCACTCTGGGTATGTGTGGGGCAACTCTGCTAGCCAGATGGGGAGGACAGCGCCTCACATCCAGATCCTCCCAAGACAGCAGGCTTAACGCCAAAACATTCTTAGCTCTAGCAAGTTTAATTGAGGCCCTCTTCACTCTTGAATTTCCAATTGTGTGACTGCATAGTTGACCACCTGAAAAATGGCAATTGCAGGTAAGCAACGTATTCATCCAAAAACAAACGCTATGCAATACATTTTTAAAAGACCAAACGAAACAATACAGCATAATGTACAATATTTCAAGTTGTACTAGGGCTGTTGATTTGGTTCGGCCCGAACTGAAAATCAGCCGAATTTCCCTTGATTCGGTGGTTTTTAGTTCGGGACGAACCGAACTCAAAAATGGCGGGCAACCGGGGGCCCCGAATTCAGTGAGTTCGGGAGTTCACGAATAAATCCGGCAAATTTGGCCGTCAGTAAGCAGCATAACCTTCAGTAAGCAGCATTCTCCTCCCCCGGCCAATCGGTGGCCAAGCTGGGTCTTCTTCTAGCCAATCAGTCAGGATTGAGTACTGGAGGAATCAGCTGATGTGCGGCCCGGCCGGGGAGAGAGAGAGAGAGAGGGAAATCCTTGTGTGTGTGTGCGGGGGTGCTTGTGCATATTCGCTCCTTTCCGTGGCTGCAGGGGGCGCATTTTTTGGGGTACAAATCCCAAACTTTGAGGGGATATTCAGACAAGCCTTCTTAAGAGACCACCCAAGTGTTGTAAACATTGGGTCGGGGTCCCGAGATATGGGCTCCCCCCTTTTTCTTTCCATGGCTGCAGGGGGTGCATTTTTGGGTGTGCCGACCCCAAACTTTCAGCGGAGCATCAGACAAGGCTTCTTAAGAGACCCCCCAAGTTTTGTAAACATTGGGTCAGGGGGTCCCGAGATATAGGCTCCACCCCTTTTCCCTCTCCCCCCTTTTCCATTTCCGTGGCTGCAGGGGGCGCTTTTTTAGGGGTGCAGCCCCCAAACTTTTATCATAGCTTCAGACAATCCTTCTTAAGAGACCACCCACGTTTTGTAAAGATGGGTTCAGTGGGGGCAGAAATATCGGCTCCCCCTTTTCTCTTTCCATGGCTGCAGGGGGCGCATTTTTGGGTGTGCCAATCCCAAACCTTCAGCGGAGCTTCAGACAAGGCTTCATAAGAGACCACCCAAGTTTTGTAAACATTGGGTCAGGGCCCCCCCAGATATGGGCTTTCCCCTTTTCCCTATTGGGATGAATGGATCACCTTCGAGAGATGCATACATATGGATCTCATATTGGATACAAATGGAATCATATTGGATTACCCAGCCTCCCAGCCGCTCCTGATGGAACAGAAGACAGCCACAGTAAGACCCCTTTGGGGGCTTTAATCTGTAATTTTTCTTTTCTCTCTGTGTGTGTGTGTGGGGGAAAGCAGAGTCTGTGTGTGTGGGGGGAGGGAGCAGTTTCTGTGGGTGGGGGGGAAGCCAAAGGGGGCTTTTGCTGGTTCTGCCTGGGGTGTGTGTTCCCCCTCCAGTCTCTCTCTCCCTGGTTTGAGGGGGGGGGGCTTCATTTTTATGTCTTCAGGTTTTCCCTCATTCATAAGATCAGTTAGGTTATTTTGATGCTTGCTCAAAACTGGTTTTCAAATGGTGACTTAAAGAATGCATCTGCCTGGTCCCAAGTCCAATGCAAAAGGAGAAATTCCACCCCCTCCTGCTCATTATGCATAGCTAGCTGCCTCTGTCCCTTTCCATGGTTTGCAAACTCCCAGGTGTCAGGTGTTGCTTTGCACTGTTGCAAAGGTGCTTGTGTTGCTTTGCACTGTTGCATTGCGTGCTTGTGTTGCTTTGCAGTTGTATTGTGTTGCTTTGCACTGTTGCATTGTGTGCTTGTGTTGCTTTGCAGTTGTATTGTTTTGCAAAATTCTTCACACCTGCCCCGCCCTTTGCATGTTTGCAAAGGTGTTGCTTTGCAGTTGTATTGCTTTGCAAAGTTCTTAGCACCTGCCCCGCCATTGCTCTCATCAGCTGTTTGTCGGGGCTGGGAGCTTTGTGCGTGGGCGGCAAGCTCTGCCCAGAGATGCAAATTAAGGGTGGGGGGACCCCTTTCGGGGCCCATATCTCAGCCCCCCCTGACCCAATCTTTACAAAACTTGGGGGGTCTGGCAAGAAGGGTCCTTTGAAGCTCCTCTGAAAGTTTGGGACCTCTACCCCCAAAAATGCCCCCCCAGAGCCGCGGAGAGGCGCGGTTGTGTTTTTAATGGCTTTATTCGGCCGAATTTTTTTCCCAAACTTTGAATTCCTGCCGAATTGCACGGACCCGAAGCAGGGGAGTTCGGACTTCGGCATATCCCGAATCTAAACGGGATGAATTCAGCCGAATCCGAACTATACCGAATTTTTTTTTAATTCAACAGCCCTAAGTTGTACATAATTTTTCATCAGTCTGGATGTTAAGGGGGAGGGATAATCTTTTAGGCCATTTGACTCCTGCTCCAATGTTTACAGGATCATGTTTATGTGATCACCTGTTTCCCTAAAGTTAAAGGTGCCGCTGTAACGATAGAATGGTTTCAGCCTTTGCCTCTTTCCAATGAACCACTTCAGATATATAATTTTCTTCTAATATGCTAACCTTTTGAGGCAATTGACAGGAGAGAGTGAGCTTTTTCCCTTAGCCTGTTCATTATGCTCAGATGATAAATCCTTGCTTAATTTTATTTCAGTGAGACAGCTACTGAACCATTTCCCCAGAAGTACATAATTCAATGGTGAAGCGTCAGTCAAGACATATTAGACTAATTGGTGCTGTATATATTCCAGCTGAAGCAACATGGGATAGGATGTGGCTGAACATTTCGTTTTTTGACAAAGCACTGTTCACTGTTTAGGCAACTGTGTAACATTATTTGTTCTTATAATCAAGAACTGCAGATACATTTCAATAACTTGTTTCATGCCAACCAGAGACAAGAGCCATTGTACAGAATATAAAACAGACTCAGACCTAACTGATGGGCTTAGAATATAATTGTGTGATGGCAACAATATGTGGAAAGAGGAAGGGCTGGTATGATAGCAAACCAGAATAGCAGTGGGCCAAAGAATATTAGTTGAATACTGTTTACAGTGGTCATTAGAGACATGAGAAGACAAAGAGCTATATGATCAGAAACAGAAAAGGGAGATATCAAGACAGATTGTTAATTTCCAAGGGAAAGACTATTCCTTGCACAAGGAGCAGCAATATGGAGACTTGGCATGGAAACAGGAATGAGAGAGTGCATGTAGTAGAGGGTACATAAATTTGACCAGACAGACAGCACAAGAGGATATGAGGGAAGATGTGAAGCTTGGAAAAAGAGACAAAGCACTGTGAAAAGAGGCTAGTTTTGCCTTTCGGCTCACACTGCAACCAGTCCACAACGTCTGAGTGTGTGACATCCACATCCTTTTGGTTCCATATCATTCTTTATTTTGTCAGTTCATGCTTTGGCAGAGTCTGGAGACCAGATGTCTTTCATTCCCACAATACACTGCCAATACCGCTTGCTTTAAAGTGACCTGCTATCCCAAGTCAGAGAAAGCCCTTTAATATGTGGCTATAATATTTTTACAGAGGGAAGGTGGCATAGTATAGCCCAGTCTCATCAGAACTTGGGAGCTAAGCAGGATCAGGAGACCTTAAAGAAAGACTCTGCAGAGGAAGGCAATGGCAAACCACCTCTGCTTCTCATCTGCATTGAAAGCCCCTTTTCTGGAATCACCAAAAGTCCATTGCAATTTGACGGGACTTTACACACACACACACACACACACACACACACACACACACAATATTTTATCAAAAGATTTTTAACATTAAAAAAATATTATAAATAATGAAGTCAATGGGTCAATTTGTAGTTGTGAAAGCCATCACTTGGAAATTAGATCCTTGCGGTCCTGCCTCAGAGAGGTCAGGATTATTCTTGAATGAGTGAAGTTTCCTAGGGCCTTAAAAGAAGCAGTGACAGGACAATTGCTAAAGAAAAATCTTCTTCCAGTTGGGATGACCTGGCCAATATTTTTCCAGTTTCCAATGTTTCATTTTTGTTCAAGCAGATCAAGCAGATGGTGGCAGACTATGCTGAGTATGCTGATGACACTCAAGTATGTGTTTTATTAACAAAGTAGCTAGGAATGGCTATATGCTTTGAATCAGTGTCTGGATGTAGTGGTCAAGTGGATGATGGTAAATATGCTGAAATGGAGTTTAGGCAAATTGGAAGTGATCCTGGTGAGGGATAGTGATGTTCTTCAAGGGATCGACTTATCTGTGATAGGTGGGATATGGGTTAAACTTTCTGACCAGGTCAAAAGCCAGGTGCCTCTTTTTACTTATTTATTTGAAACACTTCAATTCCACTTTCCTTTGCAAAGAAGGGACTCAAAGCAGCAGGGCAGCTTGAAAATGACAATAAAAACAAGAAAGCAAAAAATGAAAGCCAAGACCAGAAAATAAACTGTTACTATGATCACCCTCAGCAGCCCTCTTGAATAATGTGCAGCCTGTTCAAGAAGATCATTCCAAAAACCATAGCCATCACAATAAAGGCCAGTGATCAAGGCAAGGTGATTCTTACACATTTGCAGGAGGAAATGGTGAAGAGAAATTGCTGAGAGGACTGGAGTGACCTTATAGGTGTATACATGGAAGAATGGTCCTCCAAATAGCTACATCTTTGGACCAAATCTTGCTGTCCGAGAAGCAGGTTGTCAGGAGTTTTTTTCCTACTTAGTTTGCTGGTTGTCCTCTTTTTATTGATTGATTGATTATATTGACACCCCACCTTCCCCCACCAAAGCAGGGCTCAGGGCAGTTCACAATGTAATACTACAATAATTAATAACTGCCATGAGCACAACAATAAAAAATTAGAATCCAATAAAAGACCAATAAAATTAATAAAACAGCCTAAAAACAACAGCCTAAAAACAACTATAGCACCTAAAAACATATAAACATCCACCCTGCAGCAAAAGTATCACCACATATAAATCTGCTCCGTAGCTCAGGGAGTCAGATAAGCCAGACAGCCTGGATGATAGTTGGAAAATGCTGGTGAGGGGACTGGGCAGAAAAAGACAAGGGGGAAGGGTCCAGGATTCATGTCAGCATTTATAGTTGTAGTACCTATATAACCGTTGCTGTCCTCACCCATAAGCCTGGCAGAACATATCTGTCTTACAAGCCCTTTGAAACTGGCTCTGGTCAAGGATAGCCGGATAGACTTTGGGCCAGAGATGACCAGAAGATTGTCAGCAGATGAGCGTAAAGCCCTCTGGGGGGTGTATTGGGAGAGGCGGTCACAAAGATACGAGGGTTTTAAAGGTAAGCACCAAAGGTAAGGGCTTTAAAGGTAAGCACCAGCACCTTGAACTAGATCTGGAAATCCACCTGGAACCAATGCAGCTAATGGAGCACCGGACGTATATGTGCTGTCCAAAGGGTTCTTGTAAGGACCTGTGCAGCTGTATTTTGGACCAGTTGCAACTTCTGAAACAGCCTTAAAGGCAGCCCCACATAGAGAGAGTTAAAATAATCCAGTCTGGAGGTTATCATTACATAGATCATAAGTTGTCAGATCCAACGAAAATGAAAGAAGGCTGTCCTGGCCACAGTAGTAACTTGAGTCTTCAAAGCAAGGGAGGCATCCAAGTTCACACCCAAACTCCTGACAGAGGAAGATGGTACCAACTGCATCCCATCAAGAGTTGATTCGCCTGATCTCTCTCTTTCTGACCCAACCATAGGATCTCTGTCTTTGATAGATTTAATTTCAGTTTGGGACCTCTACCTCCAAAAATGCCCCCCTGGAGCCATGGAAAGCCGCAAATGTGTTTTTAATGGCTTTATTCCAATGGGGGGGGGACTGCATAACTCGGGGGGCCCTGACCCAATCTTTACAAAATTTGGGGGTTCTTGCAAGTTGGGTCCCTCCAAGCTACCCCAAAGGTTTGGGACTTCTATCTCCAAAAATGTCCCCCCCCCGGGAGCCGTGGAAAGCCCCAAATGTGTTTTTAATGGCTTTATTCCAATTGGTGATTTTTTGGGGGGGACCCCTTCCGGGCCCCATATCTCGGGACCCCCTGACCCAATCTTTGCAAAACTTGGGTGTTATTGCAAGAAGGGTCCCCTCAGGATACACTGAACATTTGGGACCTCTACCTCCAAAAATGCCCCCCCCAGAGCCATGGAAAGCCGCTAATGTGTTTTTAATGGCTTTATTCTAATTGGCAATTTTTTGGGGGGACCCCTTCTGGGCCCCATATCTCAGGACCCCCTGACCCAATTTTTACAAGACTTGGGGGTTCTTGCAAGAAGGGTCCCCTCAAGCTACACTGAAAGTTTGGGACCTCTACCTCCAAAAGTGCCCCCCCCCGGAGCCGCGGAAAGCCGCGAATGTGCACACGCACCCCTTCCACCCATGGGGATCTCTCTCACACACAAACAGACTCTCTCTCTTTCTCTTCCCAGGCTGCGCAGCAGCTGGGCTCATGCACTCATCCACGACTGATTGGCCAGAAGAAAACCCAGCTTGGCCACCGATTGGCCACAGGAGAATGCTGCTTTGGGTGCGCCAAACTTGTATGAATTTATCCATCATCTGCCTGAACTCGTTTTCCCGCCTTTTTTGACTTTGGCTCTATCCGAACTGGAAACCGCCGAATTGGGGAAAATTCAGCTGTTTTTCGGTTTGGAATGAACCGAATCGACAGCCCTAGACACAATGATGAAAACAGAGTTGCACTTACCTGTAACTGCTGTTCATCGAATGTCTTCTGTGCAGGCATGTATCCCTCCCTCCTTTCCCCGCTGTGGGCTGCCATTTTTGTGCATCTTGATCTGGTGCCTTCCTCCATGGCGGCGAAGGGAGAACTGAGGGAGGAGAACTCCCCTTGCCTCCAGCATGCGATCTTTTGGGCAGGAAATCAACCCAGTCATGAAGGGTGCTGCAAGTGCTCTGAAGCTTCTAGAAACTTGAAAGCTTTCTTCTGCAGCCGGCCTGCATAGTCCCATGCATGCCTGCACTGAAGACACTCAATGAACAGCAGTTACAGGAAAGGGCAACTCTGTATTTTAAATTAAAAGATAACTGACCAGGGAATTAAGTAGGATCCGAGGAAAATCCAAATTTAATTCTTAATTAATCATACCCCTAACTTTTAAGCTGATTGGGGGAAGAATCTTTTTATTCTGCCCTGCCATGAATCCTCCTGGGTCTGCAACTTGCTTTATGTAATAATTATAAGTGACTTGAATATGATGCCTGATACCTTAAACATTTTTCCTAATATTAAGTACTACTGAAAACTGTAAGCCCTAAATTAAAACAAATGCTGTTCTTTTTGGAAATGTTTTCTTATTCATCTCTATTTTGGGTGGCCTTAAGGCTTAACCCATTACTCTTTTCCCTTGAATAAATAAAATATACATATAGATTGTTTATTATTTTCTGTAAATATATATTTTTCAATTCTCATTTTTCCACAAAGTATATTATAGGTAAGTGTATGTGTGTGTTTGAGACATTAAAATAAACTTATTTGCATGTATTTACAATATTGCTGGGTGGGGGAGTGTTTCACCCCCGTGATTTCAAAAGTTTTGTCAAATAATGGAGCCATCTTATTCACAAAGTGATTGTTATAACTGTTCAGTCCTGTTGATTGTCATATTGTAAAATTGCCTTCCAAATTACAAAGCTCATTGTTGGTTACTGAAGCAACTGGAAATGTAGATGGTACCATCTTCTTCCTGCATTTATCTAACAGAACAAAAGTGAGGAAGAATCCTTTAATTAGACTATAAAACAAGATATTTGAGAGAGAATGATCATATTCACATGTACCTTCAATGAGATTATGTCACTCTGGTCTGAGCTCATCTGAACCTACTTTCCCACCAGGCCAGGGGGTACCATGGTACTTGATACCATGTATAGTATTTCCTGAAAATACCATCCATTCTGTATGACTAGTATACAATTTCCCCACCCCAACCCATTTTTCCAAGTAATAGTAGCCTATTCTTGTATTGTATACATTAAAACATGGGTGAACCTGTTTGTTAGAGTTGATGGATGTGCTTTGGAAATAGGGTTGGTACACAAGGTCTTCCCAGCCCATTGCATGTCTTAATTATGGGCATTAGAGATATATTGGGACCATGCTGAAATGACTTTTTGAACTTATTATTCAGATAGTGGAATGAAATACACAGTTTTAATGAGATTTTAATCCAGATGAAATGCATTGTACATGATTCTTACAAAGTCAGCCCTAGAGGAGATGTTTCTTAGCTACCCATTTTCTTCCTGTCTATTTTTTCTAAAGCAATATTTTAACTGCTGTAAGGCAAGTATTTCAGAAAATATCACAGTGTGTGAGTTTGCTAATTATTTGCTACTGAGTATGCTTTGTTTCACATCATCTTACAGAATTTCTTTTTAACTGGGTATCTGAAGACATTTCTGGTGAGGTCAAAAGTCATGCTGTTTTGAATGAAATGCAACAGCAGGCTTCCAGAATCAAAAATTGTAAAGAGACCACAATTAAAGTGGGATGCAAAAATACATTTAAATAGGAATGTCAGGCATGTCAAATGCCATTAAAAAGAAGCCCAGTTTTGCATTCTCTTGAGAGAAAATTCATCTGATGTTTAAAAATGAAACTCTCTAGTCAATATTAATGCTAAATAATCTCCCTTTGACTTCAGCTCTGTCTGAATTTCAACTTCATGGCCTCATAACAAGCAAGTGGCAGTGATACTCCAGAAATTTTTCTCCGGTTCTTTGCTCAGTCCACTCGGGACTCAATTGACCATCTTCATTGACTCTTAATTTAATGAACAGCTGAATGTTCACATCTCTATAGCCAATGAATTCGCCATTATAACCCTCTTCTTAACAGAAAAGAATAAAAGGAGACAAAGCCATTCAGCAGAGAGGATGCCAGAGCTGAAAAATACCAGAAAGTCATCTCTTTAAAAACTCCAGCTGAGGGAAAGAAAATGGCTGGCAATTTTAGAACTTCAGCTGCAGTTGTTCAAGGCATCAAAGTTAAAGAATGGGTCAAATTTTGAATGTAACAATATAGTACCTCTCTGAAAAGCTGAGATCAAACATGATATCTGAATCATGCTGAGAGAGGCAATAATGTATCCAGGCTAAGGCTATGACTAGACTCTCTTAGATTTTTCACTTACCAGGTGTGGATGAGTACAATTATTTGATTCTTTGTGATGGGATTCTTAGGTCAAAGAGACTTCCTCTTCTGTCTTGAACTCAATAATGTTTGAAGGAAAATCTTGAAATCAAATGCATACATATTCAGTGACAAGTTGGTGATTTTTAGATTCCAATAAATACTTTTTTGAAAGTATGAAGCTGCCTGTGTCAGACAATTGATGCATGCAGCCAAGTATTGTATCATCTGATTGATGACTGCTCTAGGGTCTCAGACTGTTTCCCAGCACTTCTTCCCACAATCCTTTTTAACTGGAGATGCTGGGGACTGAATTCAGGTTTATATGCATGCACAACATGTGCTCAGCCACTAAGCTATGAGTCCTGTCTTTTATTTTGCACAACTATTGACCAGCCATGTCAATGGCCTCCAGCAAAATATATACAGAAAGGCTTTGTTATCTGGCACATGATTATCCAGAATGCCTAGTTAAACAGCATCACCTAGAGGGCAAACTCCTCCCTGTCAGGCACTATACCATTGTGTCTTCAAGTGTATGCAAATCTTACTCCTGCTTCTCCAGCTGCTTGGCTTGGTTCCTCCAGCCATTGCTGGGCTTTTGACAGCTGGCACTACCAGCTGATACCATCCTTGGGTACCTCCTTACCCCTCAGCTAGCCTTCAACTGTTGGGAGCCAGCTTTGTCAGAGGGCTCTTGGACATCTGGCTTCTCATCTGTACCATGCTGAGTAGGGTATCTCAATGGTTCAAGGAGAAGCCATGGGGACTGTTGCTGTGTCATTCCCAAGGAGGATTTGCTGGTGATAGATTCCTCTGGGTAGCTGGCAGGACAGAGCAATAAGCTTGAGTATCCAGCATATTTGATTAACCAGCAACCGCCATTCCCCCATGAGGGCTGGATAATTTTTTTTTTTACTGTACATTATTCCTGGCATTAATAATGACCTTGATGTTATACATGTACTTCCCTTGAACACTTATAAAAAATCACCTGATTATTTTGACAGAGGCTGGTTATAATATTGTTCTTAATATTGTTTGAAGTCCTGTAGGGACTCTACAAATATTTATAAATGACTTCCATTTGTATTTGGGCAGGTGTTTTCAGGAATGCCTAAATTATACTTCTGGTACAGAAAAGCAAGTAGTTAAAGGGGGAGTCTGCAGCACTACTAGTAAGATCGTGTTCCGTACTGTTGGAGCATCAGTGTTCTCAGCCCTGCTGTGTTCCCTATTAATCTTTAATGGGAAAGCAGCAGGGCTTAACACATCTGCTTTCCAGGGAGGCAGGATGGCATTGGAAGCTAAACTGTGATTGTTAAGAAATTATTTCTTTTCCCAAGCCCAAATACCTCCTTAATGGCTGTTAAAATTGTATCAAAATGCAAGTTGGCTGTAAGGTACACATTGACACCCAATATAGTCTCACAGTTTGATTATGAAAAGGAGGGCTGTTCAGAGGTAGCAAATGTTAACTGTTGAATTTTTAGTATTTTTCTGTTGTGTGCTGTTTGGGGGAGAGAATTCCCATATCCTCCCATAAATGCATGATTATATCACATTAGATCAATTGTCCATACAGCTTAGCTTTCTGTCCATCAGCAGAAACCAGACAGAGAGCTCTGGGAGATTCAGGCATGCTATATTGTTCTTAAACTTCAGTGTCACTGTTATATAAATGTTAAATTCTGGGAGTTGTATATACTTATGTTTCTATGTATTTGAGTGAGCCAACTTGCATACATTTCTTAGGAGTAAAGTTGTAGGTGTACTGAACTTGGACTAGGCAAAGCTCTTACTTTACGCAAAAAGCAGGGAATCTTCATAAAGCAGATCCTGGTGTTGGTGTTAATTTTGCACCCAAATTTCTCAAGTATCCTCCAGCCTTTTGTTAGTGGTGCTCCTTCAGTTTGGAATCAAGGTGACAGTGCTTCCTAGCATCCATGCTGCACCTTCTGCCAGAACTCCAGACACAAATTGATTCCTTTTGCCATGAATCTTCTGTAGCTATACAAGAGAGGATTTAAATGCCTGTTGTATTAGTTAGGGAAAGTATCACAGTAGAACCACTTTGCTTTTTATTTACTGGATTATAGTTCTGCTCATAGGGCTAAATTACATTCCAGTGTCATGGCTCATGTCGTTAAGGGGTCTACATTCTTAGAATGTATCACTTACTAAGAAGTGAAGTTATCTTATTCAGCGAGACCTCACAGACAGGAGTCAATGATAATTCCTACTACTGTAGGCTTTCTATTGAAGTGTGCCAGAAAATTTATAAACAATGAACTTCCTTTAAATAACATTTATTTCACAATATATATATATATATATATATATATATATATATATATATATATATATATATATATATGCATGTGAATATTTACACACTCTCAAAACATGTCATAAATACATTATGATATATGCAAGCAGTTTCTAACAATCTTTATAAGCAATTTCTATGTTTCATAATATTTCTCTCTATGAGAGTTTAAACCTTTCAACTTGTATCTCTATTTCATTTAGTATACTACAGTTACAGAATCTTGTAAAAACATGGTTATTGTATAATCATTACAGAATCCCTATCGAAACATGATTAATATAATGGGAGGGAAGATATGATTAGTAAAAACATCTTAAAATCATTCCAGGTATCATAGCAATATTTCAGGACAAAAGACATGCTTTTATCTTGCCATGTCATCTGTAAATCATCTTAACTTCATGGGAACTGAATTTATGTTCAGGATATTTATATGTTTCAATATGTGTTATCTTTACCCAATGCTGTGTGTAGAGGATAGAATTCCATAAGCTTTGTATTTAATCTATTATATGTTTATGGACTTCTGATCATTGTTAAGATCAGGAATGCTACATACATGCTGAAAGTATGCGTGTATTTTTACAGTTAGCAATGCAGAGCTTATGTGTTATGTATAATTTATTATGTGTAAGCTTAAGGCTGTATTAATGTTCTATGGAAGACTCAGTTATTCTCTGGCTTTGCCAATTTCAGAGAATATGTTTACTTGGTTAAGAGTCTCCATAAATAAGCCTCATAGGTTCTGTATATGTTTTATGTAAGCACTGCATTATATGTGCCTTGTGTATTACCACAGAAAACAGAGATCTTCCTTTCTTTTCAGGAATATCTCTGGCCTCTTACCCTGAGAAAGTTCGGAAGCCCTTCTGTTATTTAGAAAAGACTTCTGAACAGGTCCAGGGAGTTATCTCTATAGGATCTATAGAGGATATACAATCCTCATGCTTGCCAGCATTTGGAAAGCCAGAACAGGATCAGACAGATATTCTTTGAGGTTCCATTAAACCTTGCTAGGATCAATTGAGGCTCAATATACCAAATATGGTGAAGATCCAATACACTTAGACTCCCATCTCTAAGGTAGAGTGCTAGGAGTTCTAAGGTCTCCATCTTTGTCATGGAGCAGCCTGCCAGCATTTCACTTCAGATTCTAGCCTTTATGAGAACCAGAATTGCTGAACTGAATTCCCTTTCAAAAGGGATTTCTAGCTTTAGGCAAGAAGACTGTAAATCTGTATGCAAGAGATGGTAAGAGAGTGAAGCCTGACAACCAGAGTTGTCTCCCTTCAATCTTCTTAGGTTTTACATCTTTCAGGATGGAGAGACCAAGGCCAGACAGCTTCAGCTGTCCTCCAGTTACTCCCTCCCTTCTGGCCGTTTGGTTCTGGCTTTTATTCTCTCAGACCAGTGGTCATCTGAGCTGAGAGACTAGAAGCTTCTGCCCTGGGTTACCCATATCCCTGCAATTGGTCACTCATGGTGCCAGGTGTGCCATTCTCACTTGGTCTGTGAAGGGCTGGGGGGGAGCTTTAAATAGATCTGTGCCTCCTGGCCGGGAGGCGCAGATCTATTTAAAGGGCCCACCACGCGCCTCCAGGGAAGTTCCCTGGAGGCGCGCGGCGGGTCTTCAAACAGCTCTGCGCCTCCCGGCTGGGAGGCACAGATCTATTTGAAGCCCCCCCCGCCCTGCCGGGACTCCTGGCAGGGCTGGCGGGGGGCTGGCAAGACCCTCTGCGCAGAGGGTTTCCAGACCCCCCCAGCCCTGCAGGGACCCCCCCCCAGCCCTGCCGGGAGGCACAGATCTATTTAAAGAGCCTGCCGCGTGCCTGGAGGGAAGCTCCCTGGAGGCGCGCGGGGGGGGGGGGGGAACAGATCTGCGCCTTCCAGCTGGAAGGCGCAGATCTGTTTAAAGGGGCCAAATTCACTGAATTTATTCGGGAACACCCCGAACTCTGCGAATTCGGCTCTCCGGTTTCCCCCCTTTTTGAGTTTGGTTCGTCTGAACCGAAAACCGCCGAATTGTGGGAAATTCAGCTGTTTTTCGGTTTGGACCGAACCGAATCAACAGCCCTAGGAAGGACCATTTTTTCATGTTTATGATTTTGTGTAAGGGAGAAAAAGAATTACCTTTAGCTTGATAACACCTCAAAGGATAAACAAAAATGCAGAATTACCGTGGAGGATTACTACTTTGGTCTTCATTTGCATAGCTGGGTAAAGTAAAAAAAAAAACCCTTTCCAGTTATTCTGACGCTAAATGCCTCAGAGAATGCTCAGATTATTTTCCTGTTAAAGGGCATTTTGGCTCCACAATTGGGGACAGGCCATAGTTTCATTGTAGAGGACATATCAAAGGACCCAGGTTCAGTCTCTGCTATTTCCACATATACAGAATCTTTGGTAGCAGAACAAGGAAAAACCTCTGTTGGAGACCCCAGAGAACTGTTGCTACCAGCCAGAGGAAGCTCAATTGAAGAGGATTCAGCATAAGCACAAGCATGTGGAGGTCTACTAAGATGTTGTCATCATCCACTCTTTCTTGTCATCATAAGGATCTGGTCCATTATAAAATCTCTTTGGAACCAGTCAAAGAGTTTGTCCTCGTTCTGAGAATGCCTTCTCCAACAGATCATTCATCACCCTCATCCTGCTCCATCTCAGAAGGTGAAGTCCAGGACTCGTAACCTTCCACCCTGTACATTTAACTCCTCTCATCCTAGTATTTGGAACCATCTCCCCAATTGTTCCAAGAGATTTGTATTGGATGTCATCCAAATTGCCATGCCAAGACCTCCAGTGTGACTACTATGACCACTATGACCAAGGCTGGGATCCATATGCTTCTCTCAGTTCCAACCAAGTGGATGCAGACACATATCACATGGATGACCTGGGACTCCCAAAAGAACCAGATGAAGAAATGAACACTCTAGGGGACTTGGATTGTGGCTACAACCACTCTGGTTATGAAATAGGAGCCGGATTATGCCTCTGAGCCCTCTTTCAAAGACATCGTATCAGAACTGTGCATGTATTCCCCCAACAAATATCTTAGCATCTCTAATGAACATCTCATTCAAATGGCAAAATCACTTGAAACCAGTCTCATGTGCCCCCCAGGTGATGGATCTGGTATTTAGAGTAATGCATCCTGATATTACTGGTCTGATCTAGGGCTGTTGAAAAAGAAATTCGTTAAAATTCGGGTTCGGGTTTTTTGACCATTTTTTTATTCAGGAAAACCCGATTGCCGAATTTCCTATACCGGTAAAGGTAGGAATTCGGGTTTAAATTCGGATTTCCCAAATAATTTGGCCATTTAAACCCATTTAAACCCATTTGCTGCTTTTCATGGCTCCTGGGGGGGCAATTTTGCAGGTCAAGGTCCCAGATTTTCAGGGTAGCCTTTTCAGTCTCCTTGCAAGAACCCCCAAGTTTGGTAAAGACTGGGTCAGGGGGTCTGGAGTTATGGGTCTGGAATGGGTCACCCCATCCTCCTTCATTGCAATGCATTGGCAAAGTGGCTGTGTTCAGACTCTTTAATGTGATCTTTACAATGTATCTCAATGGGGAAGCCGGGCTTTAAATGGTGGGAAAGTTCACCCTGCACCTCCATAAAGACAAAGTGTATCACATAGTGTCACAGGCTGCAACGTATGACCAGGATTTTGGTGTGGAAGCATGTCCCATTAGGCTTCATAAGGATAGAAATGTGTTAAAATGTGTTATAAAAATGATGTCATTTCATAAGCTGGAATACCTTTGGCTGTATAAGCTCAAGGCTTACTTGCTATGCTGTAGAATACTGTGACAGTATTAAGCTCAAGGTTGGCAACCTGCAATAGAAATCAAGGTCTTGATATTGTAATCATTTAATACTCCTGACTCAGCTGAAGGTCACAGCTGCAGGAGCACTGAGCTGCTCTCAGCTACAGGAGCACTTATCTGACTAAGCAAATGATAGGCAGGGGTCATATCCACTAACCACTGTAGATGGCAGAAGTGTATTGTATCCATTTCAGCTTGCAGCTGAATGACTGATTGAGCTACTGGCTACTGACAAGTTATGGTTTATTTATAGAATGCTTTAGCTAAGAGATGCTGGAACTAAAGTTGACTGAACCAGCCGATCTACAAGATAAATGGCTCTGATAAGGATTCTAAAAGGTATAAATAGAGCTCTCTCGCTGACTACAGGTTAGAGAGGTTCCTGATGGTCTAAACATGCTGACCTATGGACTTCCTCCATCTATCAAAGATGTAAAACTTTGACACCCTAGTTCTTGTGTGAATTAGGAACCTGATTCTTGCGTGAATTAGGAGAAATCATTTATTCTTGTCTCTATTTCTGGAGAACTCTTACAAAGAGAGGTATTATGCCACACAGTCTGTCTCTCTGAAGACTGATTGTCTGGAATAACTGTCTGTACAATGCTTCATCCTAAATATGTGATGAAGGTCCTTATACTCTAAGGATTATAAGGATATGGATCTTACCATGTTTGAATATGGTGACATTGAGAACTCATTTGTTCTAACAAGACTAATGTCTTCTCATAAGAACTATCTCATGTATAGACTTCCTAGTTCTGACAGACAGTAAATGCAGCTTCTCTAAGAGGCCCACTAACAGAGCGTATTCCAGGGGTTTCTCTACACAAAGGGGGAGCACTGAATATGCTCTGCAGTCAGTTCTAAGACTGAGGTTTCACACAGAACTGTCTGACATACACATGCATACACAAACATGCAACACAGCTAACAATGGCTAACACATAGAGCCTTCTTTTTTGGGTGGCAAGTTGTCTTATATTCAGCAGCATCCTTTTGAGTAAATATGAGACATTTTGTGGGCTAGTAACCTTGGTGGATTTGTGTGTAAGACTGGGAATTATATTATTTTCAGTCCTCTTTTGTGGATTTGGGTCTTTTAATTTCCTTAGTGAACTCCCATGTGGACTTATTTCTCTCCTGTGTCTGCTAGTAACTCAAATGGTCAGAGTATTGGCATCATCAGTAGATAAGAAACTCATAGACACATTTGTGTGCATTTCTTTCATTGAATTAGGTACAAGAAATACATGTACCATTTTGCAACTTTTGTAACCTGTAGGGTTGATGATTTTGTGCCTTCGAGGCTTTCTGGGTTTGCCTCAAGCACCAAGAATGTTACACATTCTTGGGATGTTGTATGTTAGACAGAGTTGTCTGTATTGTATAAGGGTCACCCCCTTCTTTCTCTCTGTGGAAGCAGGCAGAAGATGTTTCTAAGACTGATTCTTCAAATGTTAGCATCTTCTTAGTAATAATATGTAAATTTCTAAAGGATGGTGTATTACTTTGTGCATTACTTTGTTTCAGCTTTCAAAACATGAGATGTCTCCATTGTTTCTATAATATGGCATTATTGAGCAAAAATACAGCACAAAAGTTTATATATGTTAGGGCAGGGGTCTCAAACTTGAGAGCTCTTATCTGGCCCATGAGCTAGCCAAGGCAGCCTCCCCCCTGCCTGACCGGCCAAAGCACTTGCCCTGGGCGTGGGGAGAGGAGGAGTGCCAAAGCGAGGCTGGCTGCAGGGCAACTCCTCGCTTCTGAGCTCCCAAGGTCGGAGGCATGGGGCTTGTGCTCCAGCCCCACCACCACCTGTAACTGCTACCACTCAGCTCCCAGGCTCAGCCAGTGCCACCCAGTGTCTCTGCAAATGGGCTGCACCTAGAGTTGCCAACCTCCAGGAACTAAAGAGGGCTGCTCCAAAGGCAAGCGGTTGGTGTGCAGCAAAACCTCCCAAGGATTTAAAAAAGGACAAGAAAAGGTGCCTCATTCAAGTGATCTTGGCCTGGTGAGGGCCACCAGGGCCATAATACCTGCCCTGATTCTTTGTGTAACATGGGGATGTACTAAAACGAATGACAGGCTAGCCCATTAGAAACAATGGGAGAGGCTGCACAGCCTATTGAACATAATGGGAGCCTGGATTGCCCATTGACTTGCATGGACTCCATTGAAATACATTACAGCACAAAAAAAGTTGCAAGAAAATGTGGAATGGATTTTCCAGTAAGGTCTCTAAACCCAGATACACTACTCTGGGACTGGGACTAGATAACTACTACAGGACATTGTAATAAAGCTGTGACCCCTTGAAGGCATAATTTTGCTGGGGAGTGAGCCTTGCAGAACTTGGACAGGAGTTACTTCTTAGAGTAATTATTCATAGGTAACAGATAGGTAAGATAAGGTAAAAGTGTAATTATTCTTTAACAATTCATAGAGGTCAACACAATTTATTCTATTGTTTAAAAGAGTTGTTGATTATATATGTATATATAAAGACAAATATGTGTATAATATATGGGAGCGCCATTTGGTACTTTTGCCCCCCTTTTGCCCTGACCCCTCCACCTCTCAATCTTGGCTGGTGAGGCATGGCCCGGCCCGACCAAGTGACATTTACATCATATCCAGCCCTTGTAATAAATGAGGTCAACACCCCTGTGTTAGGGCAAAACAAAATTCCTGCCTGCATAAATTTAGCAAAAAATTCTCCCTATTTTATTCACATGATAATGCTTGGATTCCCTCTTCTTATAATAAAACATGAAAGCCCTGATTCCCATTATACATTAACTGTAAGCCACTGAATAAACCACAAAGCAATCCGTTTTCAGTGTGGTTTCATCATCTCTTCTTAATGCTGTAAATGAGTGCTATAAATTGCTTTCTGACACAATCCGTGTAATAAAATACTTAATGGATTGTGAATGACATGGATAAAACTTGGCATTTAGTATTGCAATTTATATTTAAATGTCGTTCAGACATAAATACAAGGGCTATCAATAGCAGGCTGTCTAAATACATGCAGCCTTGCATTTTTGTTTAGCAGATTTAGCATGCTAGAGATTAGGTGGAGAATCATGATCACAAATATATCAAAATTATTTATGTTATTAATCTAAATGACAGGGCTTTTTCTCAAGGAAAGCATATTTCTTTAATAATAAACATTTCTTTAATATAAGTCATGCCACATTTTTTTCAAAATAAGAATAATGCTTTTCTTATTTTCATGAACCAGGAAGCTCAGGCCTGGGTTCACCATTATGCCTTATTATGCTGTGGAATAGGGCTTCAGCCAAACAACAACATTGTAAAGGATAGTTATCTAAGCTAGGGCTGTCGATTCGGTTCATCCCAAACTGAAAAACAGCCGAATTTCCCCTGATTCGGCGGTTTTTAGTTCAGATGGAACCGAACTCAAAAAGGCAGGAAAACGGGGAGCCAAATTCAGCGAGTTCGGGGTGTTTGGTGAATAAATTCGGCAAATTCAGGGTTCGGCGCAGCAGCATAACCGTCAGTTAGTAAGCAGCATTCTCCCCCGGCCAATCGGTGACCAAGCTGGGTCTTCTTCTGGCCAATCAGTCGCGATTGAGTGCATGAGCCCAGCTGCTGCGCGGCCCAGCCAGGGAGAGAAAGAGAGAGTATCTGTTTGTGTGAGAGAGAAATCCCTGTGGGGGGGGGGGTGTTTGGGCACATTCACTCCTTTCCGTGGCTGCAGGGGGCGCATTTTTGGGGGTACAGCCCCCAAACTTTCAGCGTAGCTTCAGAGGAGCCTTCTTGAAAGAATCCCCAAGTTTTGTAAAAATTGGATCAGCGGGGGCTGAGATATGGCCCCCCTTTTCCTTATTGGGATGAATGGGATCAGCCGATCCTGTGTGCATCTTGACAGCGGCAAATCCAAGGCAAAACCTCCCGTGCTTAAATGGAACCATATTGGATTACTCAGTCCTCCAAGTCCTTCCTGATGGAACAGAAGACACCCACAATAAGACTCCTTTTGGGGCTTTAATCTATATTTTTTCTCCTGTATGTGTGTGTGTGTGGGGGGGAAGCAGAGCCTGTGTGTGTGTGTGTGGGGAGGGAGCAGTTTCTGTGGGTGGGGGGGAAGGGAAAGGGGGCTTTCGCCCATTCTGTCTGGGGGTGTGTTCCCCGAGTCTCTCTCTCCCTGGGTTGGGGGGGGGGCTTTAGTTGTGTGTCCTCAGGTTTGCCCTCATTCATAAGGTCGGTTAGGTCTATTTTGATGCTTGCTCAAAAATTGTTTTCAAATTGTGACTTAAAGAATGCATTTGCCTGGTCCCGAGTCCGATGCAAAAGGGGAAATCCCACCCCTCCTGCTTCTTATGCTTAGCCAGCATGCCTCTGTCCCTTTCCATGGTTTGCAAACTCCCAGGCGTCAGGTGTTGCTTTGCATGGTTGCAAAGGTGTTGCTTTGCAAGGTTGTGTTGCTTTGCATGGTTTCCAAACTTCTTCTGTCCCTTTCCATGGTTTGCAAACTCCCAGGCGTCAGGTCTTGCTTTGCATGGTTGCAAACGTGATGGTTTGCATGGTTGTGTTGCTTTGCATGGTTTGCAAACTTCTTCGCACCTGCCCCGCCCTTGCTCCCCACAGCTCAGCTGTTTGTCGGGGCTGGGAGTTTTGAGTGGGCGGCAAGCTCTGCTAATTGCAAATGCACATTAAGGAGGGGGGACCCCTTTCGGGGCCCATATCTCAGCCCCCGCTGATCCAATCTTTACAAAACTTGGGGGTTATTGCAAGAAGGGTCCTTTGAAGCTATGCTGAAGGTTTGGGACCTCTACCCCCCAGAGCCGTGGAAAGGTGCGGTTGTGATTTTAATGGCTTTATTCAGCCGAATTTTCCCCCGAACTCCAGACCTCATGCCGAATTGCACAAACCCGAAGCGGGGGAGTTCGGACTTCGGCATTTCCTGAATAAAAATGGGCCAAATTTTGCCGAATCCAAATTTTACCGAATTTTTTTTTCAGCAGCCCTAATCTAAGCACATACACCTAGAGAATGGGTGATGTATCCTGTTCTTTGTGCTAAGCAATTGTAAAATTTCCCACATCAGGGGAATTTCTTCCCAGCTGTGGGAAAATGAAGAACTGCTTCATAAAGATGTGTTTTTCAACTTCAGTTAACTTTTGACAGTCATGTTTTGATACTTTCATCTTGAAGTCACCTTATTAAATCTTCATACTGCTCCAGCTGTCCGTCTATATTTACCAGGGATAGTCCCTATTTTAGTACCTAAAGGACTTTCTGTCCTTTGCCTTTGGTGGAGATCTTGGGGAAACTATCAAGGTTTTGTTAGTATGCATGCATACGCATTAGAATTCTCAGGATTCTATCTGGACTCAACCAGATCTGTAGACGTTGGCTACATGCTTGCTGTGGGATAGGCCAGTCAAACTTTGATGAAGCCTGCCTAAGGATTATTTCTATGTGTCAGTCAGTCAGTCAGTCAGTCAGTCAGTCAGTCAGTCAGTCAGTCATATTGTCCTTTATTGTCATAAAATCACTGTACATACGGTAGCGTAAATATTTGAGATATAACCTTACAAAATGGTTAAAAAACACTTGCATAAGATAGTGTTGTGAGCTAACACATCCATCTATTTAAATAATTTGTGGCGTTCTATAGCAATCTTTAACAACTGTGCTACCTTTTCCAGAACATAGGGTGAACAATTATTCAAAAGAGCAGTGAGCATTACTGACTTCAATCACCCATTTAGAACATCAGCAGTTTCCTTGGAATTAGGTTGAAAAGAAAGGTATCATTTGTATATTGGTGACACTGCAGCCAAACCTCCTGATGACCTCTTCTAGTGGCTTCATGAAGATATTAAATAGCATGGAGGATAAGATCGAATCTTGCTAAACCTAACAGACCAACAGCCATGGGGCAGAGCAGGACTCCCCCAGGTCCACCTTCTGGGATTGATCTCCCAGATAGGACTCAAACAAAGTGCCCCTTAACACAGTGCCTCTTAATCCCAATGGGATAGCATGGTCAATGATATGAAAGGCTGCTGAGAGATCCAGCAGAAAGAGCAGGGTCCCACTTCCCCTGTCTTGTTCTCAATAGAGGTCATCAACCAAGATAACTAAAGCAGTCTCTGTTCCAAATCCCAACCAACAGTCAGATTAAAATGGGCCCAGAAAATCAGTCTCTTCCAAGAGCCCCTGGAGCTGAGAAGCAATCACCTGCTGTAGCACCTTGCCCGAAAATGGAAGATTGGAGACTGGCCAGAAGTTTTCCAACGTAGTAAGGCTTGGGAAGGGTTTTTTCAGAACAAATCTAGTCACTGCCTCCTTGAGCACAGAGGGCACAACTCCTGCTCTCAAGAAAGCATTTACTATTCCCCTTACCCACAGCCTGACCCCCTCACTTTCCAGTCCATCCCTGTGCACCATACTGGCTCTATAACAAAATGATGAGGTTTTCATTGAATGTATTCCTGACCTTTCAAGGTCAGCAGCAGTGACTGTTGGAGACATGACTCTCCTACAAATGGGGATTAAAAATTGCTTTAATTGCAGCAAGGAACATACTTATGTTTGGAATGCAAAAGTACTGTTATCTGATCAGTTTCTCTTGGCTTAGTTTAATGTGGTCCAATTTCTGCATGCTTTCCTTGTCTGTTGTAATGTTGAGCCTCTTCTTTGAACTGTTATCCCTCCTTTGACTTATGCTGGCACTGTGTTTTGTACTCCAGGCAGGTCTTCTGTATCCATTTGACTGTCTTTTGTTCATATTTGTCCTTTATGGATGCATTTTAGTTTTGTTTACCACTCTGTACTTTGATTTTCATGTCATTTTTATAGTAGCCTTTTTCATGGTGATCTTTTCCCTACTGATTTATCTTTCCGTTATAATGGTTTTTCTTCATGTTCCCCCTCATCTATCTGCTGTAGTCAGCCAGAGAGCACATCTTTCTACTGCAGTGTTTTATTTTTCTGATCAGCAGATACTTTTTGTGCTCTGCCTCATTGATTTATGCCCTTTTGTTGGGCAGGAGGCTGAGTGGCCTTTCTCTGCATAGGTTAGACAATTTTCATGGTGGGTCAGTTCTTTACTTTCCTCTTTGTGTTAAAGGATACAACCATATATTGTGCAAAATATCAGCTGTTTCTTTTAAAGCAGCATTTTGTTCACTGAAACGAGATTGAAAATAATCAGTTTTGTTCAATATTAATTTACTTGGGAAGCTCGTTGGCAGAGAAACCCTTCTGGACAGGACCTGAAATGAAACAGCTGAGAAAGTAGGGATGTCAGCCTATTTTGATTGATTAGTTTCCTGGCCTTTCACTGATTGATTAGCTAGCTGAGATAAATATCACTGTATGCCACTCTCAGTGAAATTGTAAGAATATTTAGTCAGCCAATTAATTTCACTTGACTAGAACAGATTTAGAGTTTATATTGGGTGAGGGGAAAAATTTAAATTTACTTGATACATGAATAATACATTCTCTTTGTGGCCCATAAAAGTTGTGAGTGCAATCCATAAGAAACGGGGTGGGGGTTGGGAGAACTGGACAGGGTACAGGCAAACTTCCCAGTGGGCTGCTGCCCTGAAACCCTCTACCCCCCACAATGAAGCATGGAGGAGGAAGAGGAGCATGGTGGCCCTTGGCTTTGCCCTGTGCTGGCCTGGGCCCAGTGTGTGCAGTGAGGAGAAGAAGAAGGGTTGGTTTTTATATGCCAACTTCTACCTTTTAAGGAGAATCAAACCGGCTTACAATCGCCTTCCCTTCCTCTCCCCACAACAGACACCTTGTGAGGTAGGTGGGGCTGAGAGAGTTCAAAGAGAACTGTGAATAGCCCAAGGTCACCCAGCTGGCTTCATGTGTTGGAATGGGGAAACTAACCTGGTTCACCAGATTAGAGTCCACCGCTCATGTGGAGGAGTGGGGAATCAAACCTGGTTCTCCAGATTAGAACCCACCACTCTTAACCACTACACCACGCTAGAGCACAGTGATGCCTCCTTTCTTTCCAGCTGGTTCTTTGGCTCTCCATCAGTGATGGAGATGGTGGCAGAAGCAGGACAGTCCTTTTCGAGGGCCATTTTGGCTTTCAGATCCACCCTTGAAAAATCATGCTAACCAGTAGCAAATGAGACAAGTCCTGCTTATGATGGGAATGACTGGATAGGAAGCCAGTGCACAGTCAGAGCTAGGGTTGTGGGGGGGGGGGATCGGTAAATTTTGGGTTCGGGTTTATTGGGCCCGCTTTTTTCAGTAAACCCAGAATAATTTACCCATACTGGTAAATTTCAGTATTCGGCTTATTTTTGTGTTTATCAAAAAATTCAGGCCCATTGTATCCTATGGGGACTTTTTTGAAGCTCCTGGGGGGCATTTTTGGAGGTAGAGTCCCCAAATTTGCAGCATGGCTGCAAGGGACTCTGCTTGGATGACAGGGCTCTCCTTGGATGACTCTCCTTGGATGGTCATCAAAGTTTGGTGAACTTTGGGACAGGGGGTCCAATTTTATGGGCCAAAGCAATCGCCCCCATCCTCCAGGCATTTGGGAGCCAAGCTGTCCATCGGTTTTCAGGTTCAGAAGTTCAGCATTGCTGAAGACTGGTGGAAAAAGCCAGGCTGGCGCCTCAAAGTCTGGGAACTCCATTTTTATCTGGAGCACATGTCCATGCAAATTAGCTTCCAAACTGAGAAAAAAGGTTTAAATGCAAGAAAAATAAGGCATGGGAAAAATTTCTTTTGGTGGCAAGAACAGTGAACAGTCCTTTATTATGGCCATCAAAAATCTGATTGCAAGAGATGGTCACAGTGCTGGGAAACAAAGCCTCTACTCAGGGTGACCTTCAGTTTGAGAGCAGGTTTTTTTTTGGGGGGGGGGATATCGGAGCCTGCCGAAGACTCAACCACGAGGGCTTTCTGAAGGAAAGTGCTCATCCACGAAGCTGAGAAATCTCCTTCAGAAGCCTGGTGATAGCAGCAGTCAAAGCTGGCAATTTTTAGTTGGAGGGTACATCCCTCTGGATGGGACTGGGTGAGCCCCATCTTTTAAATAACCCTTATGCTTGATCTAGATTAACTCACTGAACGGTGATGGAAAAATGGCTGTGTGGTTGGATGTTGGTCAGACCAAGTCTTCTGTTGGGTGAGATACCTGAAAAGTTGGTTAGATCAAGTTGGCTCCAATTACACGACCCCTACCTCAAAAGGGCCCCAACTATGGGACCCTAACAAAATCAGTCAAAAAAAGAAAGAAAACGGGGAGAAAGCACAGAGTTGTGCCTCTGAGCAAAGGCAAATAGCCAAACCTGAAGAAGCCAAATATTTATTCAGCTTTTTCAGGAATCACCTATTCGGCTTTGGGCAGGCCCTCAGGTTTTGGCATTGGGTGAACCCAAAGCCTGAACATTTCTGAAATGGCTAATTTCAGTTTTATTTTTGGTTCGGGTTTATCGATATGCATAACCCTAGTCTGCATTGGCAATGTCTGCATTGGCAACCTGAGGCATAGCAGAGAGAGATTCAGCTCATGTGCCACCATCTAGCTATGGCCAACAGAAGGAACTGAAAGAAGACCAGCCAAGGCAGCCAGGAAACCACTTCCCAGAAGCCAGAGCAGGCCAGGTGATAGTCTCTGATATCTCTAAAGATCAAGTGACTGGTTAGTCTGAGTGGCAACGTGCTGCTCCTTGCTGCTTATGGATTGTGTGAGACTTGGTCCCTTGTCTGCTTTTGTCTTTGCTTCACCCTTCCTTTAAGATAATCTGCTTGTCACACATAAGCACACGCATGAAACCGCCTTATGCTGAATCAGACCATTGGTCCATCAACATCAGTATTGTCTACTTAGACTGGCAGCAACTCTCCAGAGTCTCAGGCAGAGGTCTTTTGCAACACCTATTGCCTGGAACTTGTGATTGGAGATGCTGGGGATTAAACCTGGAACCTTCTGCATGCCAAATAGATCTCTACCATTGATCCACAGCTTCTCCCCTTGTTCATAGAAACAGGAAGCTTCTCTCACTTCCAAGAGCAAAGTAAGTGTATCATGCTCTTTAGCAGTAGATTTGTTTTGTTTTAATTTACATTGTTTTCTTTAAGTGCTATTCCAACTGTGCAGTCCTATGCAAAGTATCTCTAGTCTAAGTCCATTACTTCAGTTGGCTTAAAGTCTGTGGTAACTCTGCACAGGATTCTAAACATAATTTTGAAAACTATGCCACCCAAACCTCTCTCCTTTGTTTGTCACAAACCTGTTTAGTAATAGGTGCAATGAGAAATATAATTTCATTGTGATCATCTCAGCTGCAGAAGCCCTTCCCATTAGAAGGTTTTGCTAATAGCTGAAATATCCTTCTTTCTGTCCTCGATAGGAATATAAGACCCATCTCTTTGGTATATCACAGGGAGGATGCTCTCACTGACAAATATCTGGTTTGAATTACCTATTCCCTGTGATTGGCTGTTCAGTACCCCCCCCCCTCTGGCTGTCTTATAAAACTCTTTCACCAAATCAAAAAGACATGTTTACCATTTGAATTTTTGCTCTTTGAAGAATTAAAAAAGAAGACAAGAGTTGGAAGAAACCTTGTTGCTAGTGATCATGTTATAGCTGTTCATTACAAGGGAAATGCTTGGAGCCTTCTAGGTGGACAACCAATATGGTTGACACCTACTTGCTCATCAAGCTGGAGGAGCCATATTTGGTCATGAGTTGGAAATCTTCAGAAATAAGGGGGGGACACACTTTCTCCTTTTAAGTACCATATTTTTCGCTCCATAAGACGCACTTTTTTCCTCCTCAAAAGTGAGGGGAAATGTCTGTGCATCTTATGGAGTGAATGTGTGTGAATCTGGCCTTTGGGGAGAAGGGCAAAGCTGCCGAGAGGCCTTGGGAGCCATGGCCGACCCCCGGCCGTGGCAGCCCAGCGCAGAGCCAGAGTGCCCGGGAGCCAGCTAGGAAGCCGCCAGCCAGCTGGGGGGCGGGAGGCCCCTCCCAGCAGCCGCCCAGCATAGTGGGAGCCCAGCTCGGAGCCCACATGCCCCGGAAGCTGGCTTTAAAGTTGCCAGCCAGCTGGGGGGGGCGGGACGCCCCTCCCAGCCACCCAGCGCAGCGGCAGCGGGGCATGGAGCCAGGCCGCCCCGGGAGCTGGCTGGGATGCCGCCAGCCAGCTGGGGGGCGGGAGGCCCCTCCCAGCCGCCCAGCACAGCGGCAGCGGGGTGTGGAGCTGGGCTGCCCTGGGAGCTGGCTGGGACGCTGCCAGCCAGCTGGGGGGTGGGAGGCCCCTCCCAGCCGCCCAGAGCAGAGGCAGCAGGGCGTGGAGCCGGGCCGCCCCGGGAGCCGGCTGGGACGCCACCAGCCAGCTGGGGGGGTGGGAGGCCCCTCCCAGCAGCCGCCCAGCGCAGCGGGAGCTGGGCACAGAGCCCACATGCCCCGGGAGCTGGCTTTAAAGCCACCAGCCAGCTGGAGGGTGGGAGGCCCCTCCCAGCCACCCAGCGCAGCGGCAGCGGGGCACGGAGCACTGTCCATGCACTCGGGGATTCAGGGCACTTCCCCAGGCGTAACGTCCCCCCCTCGTGCAGACAGGGCATTCAGGCACCAGCCGCCGCACAAGTCCCCAGGGCAGGTCTCTGCCGGTGCCCCTCTTGGGGGGCAGGGAGTCCGGCCAACCCCTTTCAGACCCCAGGGTCCCAAGCTGCTTCCCAGGACAGAGATGCAGGGGCAGTACACCATTTGATTCAGAATATATTTTTTCTTGTTTTCCTCCTCTAAAAACTAGGTGCGTCTTATGGTCAGGTGCATCTTATGGAGCAAAAAATACGGTAGATAAATGTTTTAAAAGAAAATACATTCCAAGCATCCACAATAGAGAAGCTATTTTATCAATGCCCAAGAGAGACAATACAGACACGGCATATGCTATAGCATATGTTTCCTTATAATACACACACACACACCTTTAGGATGGCTCTTATTTTGCATGATTCCTAGAGAGAATTAGATTGTATTATACAGTTGATTTCTCACTGGAGGCACAGGAATGTCTGTAATGTGTGTGATTATTATACTGCAGCTATAATTAGCTTAGGTTTAAAACTTTGTTGCAGGACATAATCTTAAAAGTTTAGCTTGATCAAATGGGAGACAACAGAGAGTTATGTAACTTGAAACCAAAGGTCGCACAAATTGATTAGATACTAAACTAAGATTAATAGAAGTACATGTAAAGAGGAACTTAAATAAGCAATGAAGATTGTAAGAATAAAGATCATACATGCAAAATCCGTTTGTCCAACAGTATTGTGATATGAATGAGACTAATGAATACTTTTAATTGATGGTGAGTTTCCTAGGGAACTTAGTGAGCATCCATAATAAAGGGGGGAGGGTAAAAGGGATGGTAAGATATTTATCATCATCTGGGTGATGGATGAAATCCTTCAGCAACTACTAATGGGATTTTAAAAATTCAGATATAGAGGATTTCATACTTACTTTAGATAAACTATCATTCACTTAAAAAGGAGTGGGTGATTTGTTCTGCAGAGAGAACCACCTTGGAAATATATGAACTGGATAAACTCAGTTAGTTTACAAATATTATTTACATATAAATGGCATAATTTGCATCAATTTAGGCACCAGTTTTCATTTTGTGGACAATACTTCCCGTTCTGATGTGATTTGAGCTGTTTCCATGAAAAAGACTGAATGCAGCATTTTTAAGAAGTTTTGGAAATTAATAAGAACATAAGAAAAGCCCTGCCAGATCAGACCAAGGCACATCAAGTCCAGCAGTCTGTTCACACAGTGGCCAACCAGGTGCCTCTAGAACAGTGATGGCGAACCTTTTAGAGACCGAGTGCCCAAACTGCAACCCAAAACCCACTTATTTATCGCCGAGTGCCAATGCGGCAATTTAACCTGAATACTGAGGTTTTAGTTTAGAACAGGGGTGGGGAACCTTTTTTCTGCCAAGGGCCATTTGCATATTTATAACATCGTTCGGGGGCCATACCGGGCGTAGATCTCCTGGTGTGTGTGTGTGGGGGGGAAGCTAGGGTTGACAGGTCCTCTTCACCACTGGCGGGAGGTTTTGGGGGTGAAGCCTGAGGAGGGCGGGGTTTGGGGAGGAAGACTGCACAGCCATAGAGCCCAATGGCCAAAGTGGCCATTTTCTCCAGGGGAACTGATCTCTATTGGCTGGAGATCAGTTGTAATAGCAGGAGATCTCCAGCCACCACCTGGAGGTTGGCAACCTTAGGGGAGGCTATGCAGAGAAGGCTTGGAGGGTGTCTCAGCTCCCCCAGGTCTTCCCCCTCCTCCCAGGTGGGAAGGCAGCCAGCGGTGGGCCCAGGCAACCAAGGTGCCAGGGGGGCGCAGCTTGCAGCCTGCGGTCGATCTGCAAGGAAGGAAAGAAGGAAGGAAGGAAAGAAAGAAGGAAGGAAGGACAGAAAGAAGGAAAGAAAGGGAAGAAGGAAGGAAGGAAAGAAGCAAGGAAAGAAGGAAGGAAGGAAAGAAGCAAGGAAAGAAGGAAGGAAGGAATGAAGGACAGAAAGAAGGAAGGAAGGAATGAAGGACAGAAAGAAGGAAGGAAGGAATGAAGGACAGAAAGAAGGAAAGGAGGAAGGAAGGGAAGAAAGGACAGAAAGAAGGAAGGAATGAAGGACAGAAGGAAGGAATGAAGGACAGAAAGAAGGAAAGGAGGAAGGAAGGGAAGAAAGGACAGAAAGAAGGAAGGAAGGACAGAAAGAAGGAAGGAAAGAAGGAAGGAAGGAATGAAGGACAGAAAGAAGGAAGGAAGGAAAGAAGGACGGAAAGGAGGAAGGAAGGGAAGAAAGGAGGACAGATAGAAGGAAGGAAGGAATGAAGGACAGAAAGAAGGAAGGAAGGAAAGAATGAAGGACAGAAAGAAGGCAGAAAGGAAGCATGGAAAGGAGAGAGGGGGGGAGGGGGAGGGAGGGAGAGGGGGGGAGGGAGGGAGAGGGAAAGGGAGGGAGAGAGAGGGAAAGAGAGGGAAAGAGAGAGAGAGAGAAGGGGAAAGAGAGAGAGAGAGAGAGAGAGAAGGGGAAAGAGAGAGAGAAGGGGAAGGGGAAAGAGAAGGGGAAAGAGAAGGGGAAGGGGAAAGAGAAAGAGAAGGGGAAGGGGAAAGAGAAAGAGAAGGGGAAGGGGAAAGAGAAAGAGAAGGGGAAGGGGAAAGAGAAAGAGAAGGGGAAGGGGAAAGAGAAAGAGAAGGGGAAAGAAAGAGAAGGGGAAAGAGAAAGAGAAGGGGAGAAAGAGAAGGGGAAAGAGAAAGAGAAGGGGAAAGAGAAAGAGAAAGAGAAGGGGAAAGAGATGGGGAAAGAGGAGAGAAAGAATAGGAGAGTGACTGAAAAAGGAAGAAAAGAGAGAAAAGCCTTCACACACACACACACACAGCCGCTCCCTGCGACCGGGCTTCAGCCTTCCCACCTCTTCCCCCCCCCACCCCCAAGTCCACAAAAGTCCTCCACCTGATCGGCTCCCACGCGGATGCTCCGGCCCCGGGAGGGAGCGATTGGCTTTTTCCTCTTCTTCCCCCTTCCCTCCCTCCCTCCCTCCCTCCGCGGCGGCCGAGAGAGGTTTCAACCCCTGTGCCGCGCGGCGTGCAGGGACGCTTCGCCTTCCCGGCTTGGGGGAAGCGTCTTCCTCCCTCCCGCCTCCTCTTGCCGATGGCGAGAGGGGGTTTAAAGGGGCCGCAGCGTTCCTGCACGCTGCGGCTTCAGAGAGGGCTGTGCTGCGCTGCGTTTCTCTGGCAGCTGCAGCGGAGCCCAGGCTGGGCCAGGAGCCTTCTTACTCCTCCTCCCAGAGGTTGCGGGGGCTGCTTGGGCGCAAGTCCCGCCGGCCGCCACCGCAGCACGCCCCCCCCCCCACCGCACGGGCCGCTCCCCGGCTCCGCTTCGCAGGCCGCTCGGCTGGGCTGCGCGCTGGGCAGAACCGGGGCGGCGGCGGCGGCTCCTCTTGGCCGAGCGGGGGAGGCGCCGCAGGTGGCGGCCCGGCCTTCAGGGGCCTTTTGCAGTGGGCGGGCGGGCAGGCGGGCCCTGAAAGCGACCGCTGCCGGCTCGCCCGCTGTCCCCGCCCCCGTTCTGAAGCGCCTCCCAGTCCGACCTCGGGCGTGAGGAGCCAATCCGGAGTCGCTGCGGACCGCCCATGGCGCGGGGCCAGGCAAAGCCGCGCCTTGACCCCTCGCCTCCAGCCCGGGAAGGGAAGGGGAAGGAAGGCTGCTTCCCCGGGGGGGGGGGGGGAGTGGAGGCGGCCGGGCGCGTGCCGGCAGAGAGGGCTACGCGTGCCAGAGTCGGCACGCGTGCCATAGGTTCGCCAACACGGCTCTAGAAAGTCCCCAAACAAGACGACTGCAGCAGCACCATCCTGCCTGTGTGCTACAGCGCCTAAGATAATAGGCATGCTCCTCTGATCCTGGAGAGTATAGGCATGCATCATGACTAGTATCCATTTTAACTAGTAGCCATGAATACCGCTTTCCTTCATGAACATGTCCAGTTCCAAGTTGGCAGCCTTCACCACATTTTGGAGCAGGGAGTTCCACAATTTAACTATGCGTTGTGTGAAAAAATACTTCCTTTTATCTGTTTTGAATCTCTCACCCTCCAGCTTCAGCAGATAATCCCACGTTCTGGTATGGGAGAGGGGGAAAAATAATAATTTTAATAATTATTGACATTTAATATTTAGGGAACTGCAAGTCTCACAAAACATATGCCATCTAAAACAAATAATAGTTTATGTTGTACCAATTTGCACAATTCTTTGTCAAAATGAGATACAATTCCATCTGCTAAAATTTTCTGTTGGTATTCTTAGCCAATCAACACCCTGAGTAGTTGTAATTCAGCATCCTCAGGTGACCTAGCAGATGCTTCAGTATATTTGGCTGCCTCAATCTAGTGCAGACGTTTGGTCATGGCTGTGGACTCCTCCAACCTGCAAGACCTTTGTTCTTTGATTCATTGGAGAAAGCAGATCTCAGAACACATGCAGCCAACTTACCACTCTACTTCCCACAGTAACATTAATCCATGTACACAAGACCTCCACATAAACCATACACATATCAGTCTCAGAGGACTCGGCATTCTACAACTAACACCTTATTGAACCTGGTTAGAGTATAAATAATAATACTTTTGAATGTCTGTTGGGTTAATTATTCACAGTTGCCATGATCCAGCTAGGCAGTTTCGGATCTACATTTTTTGGAGGAGGGGCAAGAGGACAAAATGATGCTCCCCTTATATTATATACATATTTTTCTTTATATATACATATATAATCAAGGTTTATAATATACATATATAATCAATAACTCTTTTAAATGACAGAATAAATTGTGTTGACTTCTGTGAATTGTTAATGAATAATTACATTTTTACATTATCTTATCCATATATTACCTATGAATTCCTCCTAGAATTCCTTTTGTTGTCGGGAGCCAAGGGAGTTCATAGTGAGACATGTATGTTAGATGTTAGGAAGACAGACTTTAATGAACTCAGAGGCATGAAAGAGTCATAACAAGGCAAGAATGCTGAAAAGGAGAGGAGCTAGTGAAGGGTGGGATTTCCTAAACAAGAGCTCTTGCAAGCTCAAGCTGTCAGTATTCCAGTAAAATGGAAATGTGGTAGAGAATTAACTATGAAAAGGATGTGCATTGAATTGGGGAAGTTATCATGGGTGGTTAACTCCCTCCTTGCTCGGCATCTCAGGCCTTTGCTGGCCCAAAGAGAGCTCTTTGCCCTCCTTTGGAGTTAGCCTCAGCACAGTGGGCCGACGAGGAAGGGCAGTGCGCACAGCAGCCAGGTGGGCAGGCATGTCTGCAGCCTCTGCCTGCCATGGCAGCACCTTCCTTTGCCCGCCACCCATAGCAGTTGCTCCCCCCAGCCTCCCCCCCCAGATCCAGCCCTGCAATGTGGGGATACATGCATTTGAAGAAACACACTGAAATTCTGCTGCTTGGGTAGGATGTGGCGGGATATTAATTTCTTAAAAGGAGCTTTACAACATATAGCTCTGGTAGCTCTGTGTGGGTCTTCACCTTTAAATGTTCTGTGGCCAGCAATGCTGAACATGTCTCAGTGGGCAGAGGGCAGAGGTAACAGTGGACAGAGGTAACAAAATAGCAACTGCTGACATGAACTTCATAAAATCTGATTTTTGCTTTTGAGTATATATAACAATGAAAAAGCCAGAAAGTACTGGTGAATGCCCAACTAAGATAAACAGGAGGATTAAGTCTGTGAAAATTCATCTCTGTCTTGGAAACCACCAGCAGGTAAACATGTATTTCAGAAGGCTTTTCTGAAAATTCAGTTCCATTCTGTAGGGCAGTGGTCTTCAGCTTGGGACCTGCTCAACTGCAAGGTGTGATGGAAAGTCATGGATCATCAGTATCATGTGAGAGTGTGAGCCAAAGTTATGACCTCACCACTGTTAAGTCCACTATTGTGGGCTGCAGACTAAAAGAGCTGAGGAAAGGAAATGCAGGCTAGACATCAGGTGATATACAGTAGTGAGAAACAGGCCAAGGGTCAGAGCCATGTAGAACACTACACTGCTGAGTGACCTCACCTACTGTTCTTCTCAACTTGTACGCAGAGAGGGGCAGAAGGCACAATCCTCCTATTCTCCATCCAGCTGGGTCTTCCAAAGGGCAAAAATAAACAAGCAAGCAAGGTAGCCCTATCTGGGATCAGACCAAGAAGCAGGGAACCCACTTGAGGGTCCTGACCCATGGATTTAAGACCTTTGTTGTATACAATAACATTCTCCCTGCGTGTATACCTGAAATTCCTTGCAGCGCAAAAATCAAGAACTGTGCTAGGTGTTGCCATTATTTTCACAGTAGATATGGTGCATAAGCAAATAGAAACCTGTTTTGATGCCTAAAGTACTGTAATATACATTCTAAAAATGCCAGAAAAGATAGCTCCCTTCCCAAGAGTGAAGGAATTGAGTATTCAAAGGGCGGGGGAGAGAGACATAGTGATACTCTGTTTTCCCACATCCTTCATATATTATTACTTAAAGAACTTTTATCTGCTAATAAATCCTGTCCATCTCTTTATGTGCAAACCACTTGATCGTACTAAACATTTGTACAGTCAATTGTTTGTAGAAAGACATACATGCAATGAATTGGTGTCCATTAGAAGTGATATTACGCAGCTGCCAATGCATCCGCTAGCTCTCCCCTGGCACAATTGTTTAGAATTATTAGGTCTTTATCATCCCTATTGGAGGGACAATCACATTTAAATATGAATTTGATCCATGGCTGTGAGGCATTTTTGAGCTTTTTTGTGGATAAGGTTTGTCACTCTGCCACAACCTCCTGGCCAATCTTGACACAATAATGGAACTGGAGGCCCCTTGCCCGTTTTCTGGTCCAGTATTGGACCACTTCAGTCAGCTTTCTTTGGACAATGTAGACAGAATCCTGACAACTGTGAGGCCCACCGCTTGCCTCTTGGACCTGTGTCCCTCCTGGCGGGTCAAGGTGGGCCAGGAGGAGGTGCGGGCCCCCCTGGGATAGATTATCAACACGTCCTTTGGTGCTGGGACCTTTTTCTAGTGAAATGCCCAAGGGAGAAGATTCTATGTTGAGATTATGCTGATCACCTTCTCTGGGAGCAGAGACCTGGAAGTGGGAATCAATGTTATTTCTTCCTGCAGGAATAACAGCAGCACACAAGGCTTTATTTTGCAGATTAATTGGGAGTAGAGGGTATATTATTAATAAACACTCTAGTTGGATAAATCCCCTTTTTTTCAAATAAACCCTCTGTTTCAGGATCTGGGAGGGAATCATAGCATCAGTAAAACGTAGCATGATTCTTTGGAACAGTCTGGTAAAGTTTAGCAGCTCAACAGCTGCAAGCTTGGATGAGTATTTATTGTCTCCAAAGATTACATTTAGATGTTGCTTTACCATCAATATGGAATTCCATTGAGGTAAACAGCCTCTGTAAGGGTAAATGGTCAGACAAATCTTATGAGTTAGTAAACTGAACTGCATATGTTTCCTTTGGGTTCTTTCACTCTCACTTTTCACAGATTGTAGATCGCTCAGTGAAGAACTCCGCATAAAAGTTTTCATTAAGACAGGGCTTGCAGGATGATATATATTCTGCTTGAAGCCTTTCATTGGGGAAGTACCACCGATTGTTTTGTCACTTAAGCCTTTGGTCAGTCTTTCAACCATTTGAATAAGATTGTTTAAATGGATTTCAATCTCTCTCATAGATTAGAAAATGCGAGCCACTCTAAGTGTTGTTAGTTTGGAATAATTAGTCATGGAGCTGCAGGCGCAGTTGTTAGATTCATCATTAGGAGCAGCTGTGAAGGCGGTGCGCAAGTTGGTTTCTAAGCTTGCAGCTCCCTTCTGTACTGTTTCCAATTCATGGGAGTTACATTCCAGAAGTGAGAATCGGTTTGAGATAGGAATGTTATAAAACAGCTCCTTGCCTTTTCTAGTAGAATTAAAATATTCATTTATTTTTGCTTATTTACTAAGGGGGAGAGCAACAAAATCTTCCTCCTCCCCCTCTAACTTGTCTAACCCTCGGGACCGTTTCTCATTTCTCCTCCCCCCTGGCATTTCAGTAGTAGCAAAAATTATTGATAGCAGCAGTAAAGAAAAAAAGTCTTATATCTTATCTTGTTTTTCGGAGCTACTCACACTCCCTCTATATGAGCTGGTTTGCAGTTGATTAAATCAAGCTTGACCTTGTAGTCCTCCGGTCCTTGCTGATTAACATCCTAAAAAACAGCAAAGTTCTAAACAGCCGAAAGTTCCTCCGCAGCTTTACAAAGGAAGTTAGTAGAAGTTAAAAGCAAAGTTGTGGGAGAGTCTCAGAGCTTTGCTGCTGCTCCATCCACCATCTTCCTTCAGCCTGTGTTCTTACGCGAACCTTCCCCCATATGATTGTCAGAGAATTCTTATTAGATTGGAATCTTTGATGGGAAAACTATCTAAAATGACTGATTCCGTTTCAGTACAAGCCTCTTCTTTACTCTCATCAAATGGAGTCTATCTTACTGAACTGCCTCCATATGAAGACTCAAACAATCCAAAAGGACCAATATTGAAAATCGACCTCCTGAGCCTCTTTTACTTGTTGGCCCTATAGAAAGAGTGACCTGTTCTGTTCTGTTCTGAGTGACCTGCTGAATCCTGAAACAGCATCTGGAGGAGAAAATTCCAAAAAATAACCTTGTAGATCCAAACATGAAGGAGGAACACAAAACTTCAAATGGATGTAAATAGGCCCTTGGACTGAATATCTGAATCTGATTGACTAGCAAGAAAGTTCCCATATTAGGACGTGAGATTAATCTCCTGGAACATAGCTGGATGGAAAAACAAATGTGCTGATAATGATTTTATTGATTATTTAAGCTCATCTGATTCCATTTTATTACAAGAAACCTGGTTAGAAAATTCCTTGATTATCAAGGGTTTAAAATCTTTTAATGTACCAGCGGTCAAATTGTTTCCTAAGGGTTGCTGTAGAGCTGGATTAGCTGTTTTGATTAAATATGATCTACAATGTAAAGTTATCACAGTTAGCCTCTGCATGCCCATAGCCAAAGCACTGAAATTGTCATTATGCGGTCTATCAGTAGAATTGGTTAATGTTTACATACCTCCAGCATCTAATAAGAATGAGTTAATTGCAAACTGGGATAAATTAGAGGAATTTATTTCCTCACAAAGGGAAAAATTTCCCAATGCCCATTTTATTATTATGGGAGACTTCAGTGCGCAAATTGGGGAAAGCAATCAAAATTTTAGCACTCAATTGGGCTATAATAGTGATGACTTTCTTCCTTTGCCTGTATCCCTACAGCATTCATCAAAGGATATGGTTCTAAATCACCCAGGGAGCAGATTATTAGAGTTTTGTATTGCACATAATTTAATTATTTTAAATGGTCTTGATCAATTTTCTCAGTCAAACGGTTTTACTTTTTTTTACAGTTAGCAACAAAATTGTAATTGATTACAGCATATGCTCCCCAGACCAGCTTGCTATAATCCATTCTATGATCATCAATTCTAGGATGGAGACTGACCATCTTCCCCTAGTTATGGTGTTCCAGGGCAGTGGGGGACTAAATAAGAATCTTCCAATTATAAAAACAGATGATGAAAATATTTTAAAGAAAATCAAATGGTTGTCAGAGGTTGAAAAAGATTTTAACTCTCTTTTTTAATCAGAAATGATGCTTAAGCTAAAACAGAATATCATTACTACATCTTCTCATGATGGAATTATGGCTTCTTTTTCACAAATACTCACAATATGTTGTGCCAAGTCAAAACCATCCAATAGAACTAACTTCAATTCCTCCTCTTGGTTTGACCATGAATCTCATAAGAGCATAAGAAAAGCCCTGCTGGATCAGACCAAGGCCCATCAAATCCAGCAGCCTGTTCACACAGTGGCCAACCAGGCTCCTCTAGGAAGCCCCCAAACAAGACGACTGCAGCAGCAGCATCCTGCCTGTGTTCCACAGTGCCTAAGTTAATAGGCATGCTCCTCTGATCCTGGAGAGAATAGCTATGCATCATGACTAGTATCCATTTTAACTAGTAACCATGAATACCCCTTTCCTCCATGAACATATCCACTCCCCTCTTAAAGCCTTCCAAGTTGGCAGCCATCACCACATTTTGGGGCAGGGAGTTCCACAATTTAACTATGCATTGTGTGAAAAAATACTTCCTTTTATCTGTTTTGAATCTCTCATCCTCCAGCTTCAGCAGATGACCCCAAATTTTAGTATTATGGGAGAGGGAGAAAAACTTCTCCCTGTCCACTCTCTAAAAAAAACATGAATAATTTTATAAAGCTCTATCATGTCTCCCCTCAGCTGCCTTCTTTCCAAGCTAAACAGCCCTAAGCGTTTTAACTGCTCCTCATAGGGCAGTTGCTCTGTGATCATTTTGGTTGCTCTTTTCTGCACCTTCTCAAGCTCTCTAATATCCCTTTTTAGGTGTGGTGACCAGAACTGTACACAGTGTTCCAAGTGTGGTCTCACCATAGATTTGTACAAGGGCAGTATGATATCAGCAGTTTTATTCTCAATTCCTCGTCTAATTATGGCCAGCATGGAATTTGCCTTTTTTTACAGCAGCCGCACACTGGGTTGACATCTTCATCACGCTATCCATACCAACCCAAGATCCCTTTCCTGGTCTGTCGCTGCCAGCACAGATCCCATCAGTGTATTTTTTTGCCCCAATAAGCATCACTTTACACTTGCTCACATTGAATCTCATTTGCCATTTTAATGCCCATTCTTCCAGTTTGTAGAGATCCTTTTGGAGCTCTTCACAGTCTGATTTTGTTTTAACCACCCTAAATAATTTGGTGTCATCTGCAAACTTGGCTACTTTGCTGTTCAACCCCAAATCCAGATCATTGATGAACAGGTTGAAAAGCACCAACACAGATCCCTGAGGGACCCCACTGCTCACATCCCTCCATTGTGAGAACTGACCATTTATTCCTACTCTCTGTTTCCTATTTTTCAACCAGCTCTCAATCCATAAGAGGACTTGTCCTCTTATCCCATGACTATGAAGTTTGCTTAGCAGTCTTTGGTGGGGGACTTTGTCAAAAGCCTTTTGGAAATCCAAATACACAATGTCCACAGGCTCATTCCTGTCTACATGCTTATTGACACTTTCAAAAAACTAATACGTTAGTGAGACAGGACCTACCTTTACAGAAGCCATGTTGGGTTTTACTCACCAGCCTTGCCCTTTTATATGCTTGACAATTCTATCTTAAATAAAGCTTTCCATCAATTTACCTGGAACAGACGTTAAGCTAACTAGCCTGTAATTTCCTGGGTCCCCCCTGGAACCTTTTTTACAAATGGGTGTTACATGGGCCATTCTCCAGTCCTCTGGTACAGCGGCTGATCGAAGGGACATGTTACATATCTTTGTTAGGAGTTCAGCAATTTCCCATTTGAGTTCTTGAAGAATTCTAGGATGAATACCATCTGGTCCTTGTGACTTGTTAGTTTGCAGTTTGTCTAGACATTCTAGGACTTCCTGCCTTGTTACCACTATTTGCCCCAGTTCCCACTATTTTCCCCTCTCCAAAATCTCTGTTCAGGAGAAGGAATCTGCCCTTTATCTTCAACAGTGAAGACAGATGAGAAGAATTCATTTAGTTTCTCAGCAATCGCTTTATCCTCCCTTAGTGTCCCTTTACTCCCATTGTCATCCAATGGTCCAACTGCTTCCCTAGCTGGTTTCCTACTCCTAATATACTTAAAGAATTTCTTATTGTTTGTTTTGATGTGTTTAGCGATATGTCCCTCAAAATCCTTTTTTGCATCTCTAATTATCTGCTTGCATTTCCTTTGTGCAAGTTTGTGTTTGCTCCTGTTTGCCTCATTTGGGCAATCCTTCCAGTCTCTGAAAGAAGATTTTTTCTCTCTAATTGCTTCCTTCACCTTACAGGTTAGCCATGGGGGTAACCTCTTGGACTTATTACTACCTTTCCTGACCTGAGGTATACAAGCTAGCTGAGCCTCTAGTAATGTGGACTTGAGTAACCCCCAAGCCTTTTCCAGAGATTTCTCCTAACTGTTCCTTTCATCTTCCTCTTTACCAGGTTTCTCATTTTAGAGAAGTTCCCTCTTTTAAAGTCAAAAGTAATTGTGTGAGATTTCCCAGTCACTTTCCCACTTACATGTAAATTAAATTTGATGCCATTGTGGTCACTATTGCCAACTGGCTCAACTACATCCACATCTCGAAGAGCTAAACCCACCTTAAGGAACTTATTTCAAACTTTTCCCCACACACAAGATGCAAATAAGCTAAATGACTATTTAAACTATTAAAAAGCATGTCAAGAGATGATTGGCAAAAAGGAGCACGCTTTTTTCATAACAGGTGGCATCAATTGCACTTAGCCGTTAAAACCAATAATAACAAACTTTTTTTGGAAGGTAGTTTCAGGAAATTTATGTGAGAACTCAGAAAGAATAGAATCCCTAATACCCCCAGATTCATGGATTAATCATTTTACTAAAATATTCTCAGATCCTAAAGTGGTATCCTCACATTTTAATGACTCTTTAGACTCAAATATATCTGCTTGGCCACAAGTAGATCCAACTGAAATTGCTGAGCTTATCGGGGAGCTAAAGTTAGGAAAAGCCCCGGGCCCCGATGGTCTTCCTGTGGAAATTTTCAAAAACAAACTTAGATTAGTGGTCACATCTGCTAGCCAGGGTGTTTACAACTATTAATCATCATGGAATTATCCCGGAATCCTGTCTAAACTCAAAAATTATTCCTATTTATAAAAAAGGGGGATCTGATTTACCAGAGAATTATAGGTCCACCAGCCTCTTAGATACGGTCAGAAAATTATATGCTAAACATCTCTATCATCGCCTATCTAAGTGGTTACAAGATAACAACATCATGGTCCCTGAGCAAATTGGTTTCACAAAAGATAAATCTACGATCGATCATTGTTTAACACTAGATTATTGGGCGAGAAAGTATTCAAAAAGGGGTGAGAAAATTTATATGCTGCCTTTATTGACCTAAAGGGGGCTTTTGACTTACTTAATCAAGATCATTTGTGAGATAAATTAACCTCTTTAGGTATTGATCAGCGACTCCTTATGCTCATAAAAAGACTTCATACCAACACAACATACCAAATTAAATACTTTGCAAAAGGATCTTTGACATCTAAAATTCCAATTGCGAAGGGTGTCAAACAAGGCTGTGTTTTGGCCCCGCTTTTATTCAACTTATTCTTAAGTGACTTGCCACATAGTTTTAAATCTGTAAATGGTCACCCTCCCAAACTAGGAGATCTTACTGTACCACTACTTCTATATGCTGACAATACTGTAATACTCTCTTATACAAGAGTAGGGCCTCAAAGATACCTAAAAGCCTTCCATCGATACAGTCAATATAACAAATTATTGATCAATTACTCCAAATCCAAAGTGATGGTTTTTGCAAAGAACTGGAAACCAAAGAAATGGAGTATAGATAATATCTCAATTCAACAAGTTAAGAGATATAAATAACTAGGTATCATATATAAGTATAATTTATCATGGTCTGGGCACAGAGACAGGGTGACAAACATGGCCAGCCACTCAGTGCGTCAACTGAAACAATTTTATTTTTCAAAGGGTAACCAAAACATCACTGCGGCCATTCAGATTTTTAACATCAAAATTCGTGGGCAAATCTTTTATGGGATCCCAATCTGGATTTCAGCCCAAAATAATTCTCAACAGGCAAAATTTTTGAGAAAAACCCTAGGAGTACCAAAATGTGTTTCATATGTGACCTTGTGCCTAGAAACAGGCCAGAATCTAGTGGAGACCAGAACTTGGATCTTAACTTTTAAATATTGGCTTAAAATCCATTTTAGGGTAAATCAAAGAACTCTTATGTTCCACCTGCTAAAAGACACTTATAAAGTTCTTGTTCTCCACCATTTTAACTAAACTTGGTCACCTTGGAATTGCCTTAGAGGATCTGTCAATGTTAGATGAAAAATCAGCATTCAATATTATCCAAGAAAGAATTTTAGACCAAGAATAACAAAAAATATGTACATTTACTCCACCAACATGCTCACCTCTTAATTTAGGTTTAAAAGTTAAATATGGGAAATTACAGCAGTACTTTGATACACTTGAAGAACCCCTTCAACGGAGGGCATTTATGCTCACCATGCTGAATGCCCTCCCTTCGGCAGTACTAAATAGCAGATTCGAAAATATTCCTTCTGAGAAAAGATTATGTATATGTGGCTTGAGTCAACACAATATGCTACAGCATATATTATAAATTGTCACCTGCATGACAGTCCTCATAAAAAAACAATTCTACCTTTGATTGATAAAATGAAATCTAGCCAAGAATTCTCGGTATGCCGGTTTTTGTTGAATGATACTATTCCTGAAGTCACTTTACAGGTGGTGGAATTTTTGATGGAAGTTGTCAATATTAGGACTAAAGTCTAAACCATACTTAAATTGAAAATGTATGGATAGTGAATTTTGTGTACTGCTTATATCATGTTTCTGGGTATATGCCAATAAAGGTTGATTGATTGATTGATTGATTGATTGATACTGGGACCTTCCCAGGGGGTTTAAAAGAGGCAGTGGTGTATCCACTCTTAAAGAAACCATCATTAGACCCTAGGGATATTGTCAACTACTGCCTAGGGTCGAATCTTTCATATCTGGGTAAGGTAATTGAGAGAACAGCCAAACAGCTTCAGATGTTTCTGGATGAAGCATTGATCCTTGACCCATTTCAGTTGGGTTTCCACCCTGGCCACAGGATACTCTTAAACATCACACCAAACATATAAAAGTAAAACATGCAGTTTATTGAACTTACAAGAGAATATAGGGCAAAGAGGCAAATACTTGACTAAATATATATGACAGAATTTAACAAGCCCACATTCAATTTGACAGACAAACAAACAGCAGAGTGCTCTGGGTCATTCCAAAGAAGAGACTGAGTGGTCTCTCCCTGGGAAGGATGACGACTGGACAACTGGACCAGCCTTTTATAGGCTAAACCGTGAGAAGGGGTCCCAGCCGGACACCTCCTTTCAAATTCTTCAGGAGATGAGTTTTCACAAATCCTGTTTAATCTTGTTTGGAAAATATCCTGTTCCAAAATAAGTTTCTCATATCCAGAGTCTCTGACACTGTTTGCCTGTCCGTCACCCCGTGGACAAAAACAATTTTCCCCCATGCCATCAGCAGATAACTTGCTGCCGGCCTAAATGACCTTGCTCTCTCTAAAACATAATTTTGGGGCACCTCATGTGTTTTTTGGTTGACTAACTCTTAGCAATGCAATCTCCTGTACCCTTTAAGGTCAGGAGCCTAGTTGAAGCTTGGGGTCAGCTAAAGGTCTTAGTCAGGCCTTCATGTGGTTTCTAAGCTACAGGTTATAATTATTAAGGTATAAAGATGGTTCTTCTTAAGCCAAACTAATGTTTAATATAAAAATTCTCACCACAATAGGTTTTTACAAGTAGCCCAAGAATGATCATTATAGAAACTATATCTCAGAAAAGACCAGGACTCACAATCGTAGTTGAACAAATATTCGGAGAGTAATAAATTGAGTAATACATTTTACTGAAAAATGTACATAGACACTGTTTATTTGATCTTTTGTGTATTACTTTCCATTCATAAGCCAGTCATTTGGTGTGAATAGGATGTTATTACCAGTTCCATTTCATGTCTGAATGCTCATATGATAAACATGAATATGAACATGTGGTAAAGAAGAACTTGCCTAATCAAATGGTATTCCACTTCAGATCTTCACTAATGGGTGGCAAATAATAAAACTGAGGACAAATCTAAGATGAGAGCTTCATGAGAGAAGAAAATCATGTGGCTGAACTCAGAACTTGTCTCTCTGCTATTATTCTGCCCTGAGATAACAAAGGCAAAGAAATATTTTTTTTAAAAAATCTTACTATATATACACTTGCATTATGAGAACTGCATTTTGAAATTGGACAAGCAATTTATAAGCCTCAGGGGAGCAACGAAAACCCTTTGAATAGAAATGAGGGGTTCCCTATCCCCGACGAGCAGCATTTTGTAGAGATCAGTGGAAACAAGGAGGCAGGAATTCTGTTGGAAATTTTAGTCTGGATCCAACCGTATGGTTTGTTCTTCTCTGTTTTATCCTTACAACAAACCCTACAAGGTATAATAGGCTGAAATAACATGACAGGCCTTTCATTGCCCAGTGAACTTAAAAGCATTGTGGGGTTTTAAAAACAGCACTGTTTTTTGTTTGTTTGTTTGCATGTATTAGACTTGTCCATGGCAGCTCAGAGTGAATCCCAGAACCAGCAGAGAGCCTGTGCAATGTAGTGGTTAGAATGCTGGACTAGGACCAGGGAGATCCAGTTTCAAATCCCTACTTTGCCATGAAATTTACTGGATGACCCTTGGCCAGTCAGTCTCTCAGCCTAACACCCCATTCCTGAAAATGTGGCATGTGGAGTCGGCGGGGCAGTGGCGCCTCTTCCTAAGCTGAATTGTGCACGACACACACACACACACACACAAAAAGCAGTTTTGTGGCTTTTTGTTTTGTTTTACCGGGGCCTTTCACCCCATAGGGAACAGCGAAGCTGTGCCCGCTGGCGGCGAGGGCCGAAAAAGGATAGGAAGCCACTTACCTGGTGGCTTCTCCCCCCAGAACACCCCCGGAATGCCCCCCTGCACCAGCGCTGCTTCTCTACGCAGTGGCCTGTGCCATGGAGAGGCCGTGCTGGCAGAGGGGGGAGGCACGGTACCGTGGCGGTCTGCCGCTGCGGGGACTGGCCTCGCCGCCAGTGTAAGTGTGTTTAAACACACAATTACACGCGCTTATGCTGCCGGCAAGGTCACGCCACCTCCTGAAGACTTTCGGCCCAATTTTCGGGAATGGGTTGTAACTTACCTAACAGTGAGGATTAAATGGAGAATGGGAGAACCCTGAGCTCCTCATAGCAATATTTGCATCTGTCTTTCTAGAGACACCTTGCAAAAATTACAAAATAAAAATGTGTTGAAAAAATGTAATCATCAAAAGAAAAGAAAAGAGAAAAAGCAAGTCAACAGGTTAAACAGCAGCAAAACCAACAAAACCCTCTATATCAAAGGGTGGAATCAGAGGATAAAAACACAGTAATCTAACATAAGAGTCCAGTAACAGAATAACCAATAGAACCATTTTAACAAAGAAGCAGTAATATTAAACAAAAAATGCTTTTGCCTGATATCTTAGAGACAGTAAAGATGGTGCCATCTGAATAACTCAGGTAAAGTGAGGTATTCCCCATTTCCTCTGGGAAATCCCTACAACTCTTACAGTAAAAACGTTTTTCCCTAATATCCTGCCAGTACCTCTTTGCCTGCAATTTAAGCCCATTATTGTGAGTCCTATCCTCTGGTGCCAACAGGAACAGCTCCCTACCCTCCTCTAAGTGACAGCCCTTCAAATACTTAAAGAGAGCAATCATGCCTCCTCTCAACCTCCTCTTCTCCAGACTAAACATTCCCAACTCCCTCAGCCTTTCCTCATAGGGCTTGGTCTCCAGACCACTGGTCATCCTCATAGCTCTCCTTTGCACCCACTACATTCTGTTCACATCCTTTTTGAAGTGAGGCCGCCAGAACTGCACACAATACTCCAGGTGCGGCCTGACCAATGCAGTGTACAGTGGAACTACGACATCTTGTGATTTGGATGTTATGTCTCTGTTGATGTACTCCAAGATGGCATTAGCTTTTACTGTTGCTGCAACACACTGGCTGTTCATATTTAACTTATGGTCTACTCTTACCCCAAGATCTTGTTCACATCCACTCACTTTTCCAGTGTGTTCAGATCTCGTTGAATTCTATGTCTTCTGGTGTGTTTGCTGCTCCTCGAATTTGGTGTCATCTGCAACTTTAATGAGTAGTCCTTCCACATGGGATTGTACAGGATGAGAGTGTGCTCAGATTCTCAGGTTGCAAACCTTAAATGGGTTTAAAGAGCTTTTACAACAAGTGTTATGAATTGTGTTCAGAAATATACTGGAAGCCAGGGTAGGTTTTCAAGTCAGGTGTAATAATCACTTGTAGCGTGTTTCTATTAACATTCTGACCACAGCATTTTGAATCAGTTGCATCTCTTACAGCCCATTCCTGAAAATGCGGCATGCGGAGTCGGAGGGGAAGAGGTGCAGTGACGGGACTGGCCTCGCCGCCAGCGTAAGTGCGTTTAAACATGCAATTACATACACTTACACTGGCAGCGAAGTCACGCCGCCTCCTAAGCAGTTTCAGCCCAATTTTCAGAAATGGGCTGTTAGAGCAGGAGTCCCCAACATTTTGGGCCTGTGGGTACCTTTGAAACTCTGATACAGGGTAGTGAGCACAACCACAAAATGGCTGCTGCAGGTTGTGGAAACAACTACAAAATGGCTGCCAGGGGAAAAGATAGGCAATTTTAATACACTGGAAAAAAGGAATGGCAGAGAGTGAAACCAACACTGTGGTAGCAGCTGCCATTGAACCAACATTATTTTAATCTGCACAGCCAATCATATTTAGAATGTCCAATCAGAAGCATTTTACTGCCTTGATTTGACCATGGGTAATTGTAGGTGGATAATTTCCAGAAAAGGAAACATCTGGTGAAAGGTGCTTCAAGCTACAGATGCAAGATACAGATGAATATCCAAAGACTGGATCTAAAAGTGCCCCATGCTACAACCCTGATATATATGAAAGAAAAACCTCACCAACATGCAGAGAGAATAGCACCAGACGCCTTAACAACCCTGCCAACATCCTCAAGCTTTAGCATGGTGTGCCAGTGACATGTCTGTGACAAGTAGACAAGAGAGATGCAGACTCAAGGGTCGCATCAAGGGAACACACAACCATTCTTTCACAGGAAGGTACCTTAGGTTAGTATAACTTACTGCCCCATCACTAACATTAGACATATTAATAATCATTGTTTGGATAAAACAATATGATAGCACCTTCTATCTTGGGGATATATAGAGATGATTTGTACTGGGGCTGCACTGGGGCTGCTGCCAGCAGTGAGACCTCTGAGGTCCAGAGGAATAAGTTTAAAAATCAGAATAGCAAATCTCAATGCAAAGCATTTCAGAGAGCACACATTGACTAATTTGTAGAGTTTTTCCATACTTTGTGTGAATATGTATAAAATATCATTTCTGTATATTCTCAGTATACTGAAGTCATATGAGCTGCAACATAAACATTACAGTATTAAGATTCAGAACGAAATATATTTGTTACATTTGAGGAAAAACATCCATAGAATAATCTGCCAGGCTTCCTGTGCTCTTGTCTGAGGTTAATGGTTTTTCATTAATTTTGCTTCAGTTCTTCTTAAATGACAGCATAATTATGATATGGGAAGCCTAAGCTAGTGGGCTCACCATGAGCTTCTTGTAAGCCCTATGACAGATGAAGTGATGAGAAAGCAAAAAATAACTTTAAAAATAATATTTTAAATGTACTTGCAATAATTAGAGTAAAAAATTAAATACAATGAATGTATTTTGATGAGATTCTTAGTGGCCACCCATAGATTTATAACATTTTTAGATGCTAGTCATTTAAATGTAGACATCTACTTTACTAGTATGAACATATTATACTGAAGTGAGACCAGAGAACATAATAGGAACTGATTGTTCATCACTGCTTTTGTGGTTGTTGAATGATGTTTTAAATTGTTTGGTTGAATTAAAAATTGAATGTTTTTATCCCTTTAATTCTGTAATTTTGAAGACTTGTTGGAGTGCAGTAACCTTGAAATAACAGCCCATTTCACTTATTCCATTCCACATACCATTCATCAATGAGAGTCTTGGAGAACTTGTTTAGGTATAGTTGGTTACAGCAAGATCAAAACACGGCTTGTGATTCTGGCTGGCTTACATCTGCAAGTTCTTTGAGTACCCTTGGGTGCAATTCATCTGGCCCCGAGGACTTTGTTTCATTTAAAGAAACTAGGTGTTTGTGCACTACCCCAATGCCAATCCTCAGCTACAAATCCCTTCCCTCATCATGTGTTCTGTTTATGCCATGTTGAGCACCGTTTCCCTTGCAAGAAAAGACTGAGGGAAAGTAGGAATTGAGGAGTTCTGCCCTCTCTTCATCTCCTGTTACAATTTCACTTTCGGGTCCCCACAATGGGCTTATCATGTCCTTGTTCTTATTCTTACTCTTTGCATAGGAAAAAAAACACCCTTTTTTGTTGTGTTTAGCATCTCTTGCTAGCCTAAGCTCATACTGAGCTTTAACTTTCCTAACACTCTCCCTACAATCACTAGTTATTTGTTTATATTCCTCTTTGGTTATAAGGCACTCCTTTTCAGTTTCCTGCACCATGCATCCTTCCCCCCCCCCCCCCAAGGGCAAGGGTTTCTCTTTCCCTCCATAATACCTCCCTCACTCCATTTGGTTTGTTGTTTGAAGACATGTTTCTTTCTTTCAGGAGATAGATTGGAAAACAAATTTTAACACCTCTGTGCGACACCTGCTGTGACTAGAAGATTAGTTGTTGATTAGTCCATTTGTCATCATATAGACAGGGCCAAATAAAAAGAAGGGGAGGCTGCACCTTTAAAAACACTGCAGACCATTCAATTGACAGTCTGCCACGACTCAGCAGTGCAACAACCAGCCAAACCCCCCCACAAGAACAAAGCAGTTGGAGAACAGTGATTTACCGTTAAGATGTGTGAAACCATAACAACAAAAATCTGTTTGACTTCAGAAGCCTAATCAGACGAGAGCCCATATGAATGAAACCTACTGAAGTGCTACTGGTGGGTGGAAGGTCTGACCCAGGATTTAAGATGTCACCCATTCTGAACAAGGTTGCACTCCACTGGAAGGAACAAGTCTGTAATCTGGGGGTGCTCTTGGACCCAGGACTACTGCTGGATAAGCAGGTGGCAATTGTGGCCAGGAGTGCATTTAACCAGCTTTGACTGATTAGCCAGCTTTAGCCTTTTTTGGGCAGAAAAGACCTGGCCGCTGTGGTGCATGCCCAGGTTACATCTAGATTGGATTACTACAGTACACTGTACATGGAGCTACCCTTGAGAAGTGTTTGAGAACTTCAATTGGCGCAGAATGTTACAGCCAGGATGTTGACTGGAGTGGGAAATAGGGCCTGTATCATTCCAGTCTTGGCCCATCAACACTAGCTTCCAATTTGTTTCCGGGCACAATTCAAAGTTTCAAAATCCTATATGGTTTGGACGCAACATACCTGAAGGACCGCCTATTCCCTTATGAACCCACCAGACCACTATTGTTATCTTTGAAGGCCTTGCTTCAGCTGCCCCTGCCTTTTGAGATTAGGTGGGTGGCAACCAGGAAAGGGCCTTCTCATTCATAACACTAGAGTTGTGGAAAAAAAAATCAGGAAATTTCGGGTTTATTGGGCCTGATTTTTTTTTGGTAAACCCAGAATAAGCCTAATACCTATACCAGTAAAGGGGTATTTTTGGCTTTATTTCTGGGTTTACCATGAAAAGTTGGATCCATTATAGTCTATGGGGATTTTCCCCCGAAGCTCCTGTAGGGGCATTTTTGGAGGCAGAGTCCCAAATTTTCAGGGTAGCTTCAAGGGACTCTCCTTGCAGGAACTTTGGTAAAGTTTGGTACAGGGGTCCAATTTTATGGGGTCCCAAAGCGGTCGACCCCCTTCATAGAGAAACATTGTAAACTTTATCATGTTTCTCTATGGAGGATGGGGGTGACCCCTTCAGGACCCCATAAAATTGGAACCCCTGACCCAGTATTCACCAAACTTTGGGGTTCATGCAAGGAGAGTCTCTTGAAATTACCCTGAAAATTTGGGAACTCTACCTCCAAAAATGCCCTTCTCCATAGCTCATTTTTAAAAATTCCATAGGAAAAAAACCTGGGGAAAGCTTTGGCTTTATTCCCAGGTTTTGGTATTCAGTAAAACCGAAACCTGAATATTGCCACAACGGCTAATTTTGGGTTTATTTTCGGTTCGGGTTTATCGATATGCACAACCCTACATGGCACCAAAGCTCTAGAACTCTCTCCACAGGAAGATCCATCTTTCTCTTTCTATTGGGTCTTCCACCAGTAGATGAAGACTTTTTTTGTTTTATTTGGCATTCCCTTGGTCATCCCTCCTTCCTTATCAGTGTTTTAATTGATGTTTTAATGTCTTTGTACATATTTTAACTGTTTTAGTTGGTGTGAGTTGGGGGTTGATTTTAATGGTATTAAAATGTGATTTTATCACATAGGCTTTAAATTGATAGCTGCCTTAGTGGCCCTTGTGAGGGCAAAAGGGTAGGGTATAAGTTTTGTAAATAAAGGAATAAATTGATTTGATCACAGATAGCTAGGTTTTGCCTAGAAAAGTAGGTGGAATCTTCCACTGTGGAGCATTTCCTTTGGCTCTAGGTACTTTTCTGGCTTATTGAAACACTCATCTTGTGTGAGCAGCAGTGCCTTATACCATAGGGAACTGATCTGCCTTGGAGAACTATCCCCACGATAGAAAAGAGTGCTGTGCAAATGGGAGTTTAGGATCCAATCCTTGGGTATTTTAAGCCCTTCAGAGACAAAGTAGCAATGAAAAATACTCCTTAAGTGTAAATTTAATACACACAGGGAGTGATCAGTTATTTGTGTCATTTACCTGGGATGAAGCATGTAATGTGGAGAAGGCTTTCTTTTAATATCTCTTTCAGCAGCCTCTTAACTGGAAGGAATTTAACAGTGTATTCCTGACCTTTAAGGGTGAAAGCCCTTAGGAGGCCAGAAAGGTGCTGCGGCAGCATTTGGGGCCCTCGGTGTCCGGGATACTTATGCCGGTGTTAGTGGCCCCAACACTGGCCCCAACGATGCCATGACAGCGCCGCCCGGGAACACCAGCGGAAGGAATTTAACAGCGCATTCCTGACCTTTAAAGGTGAAAGCCCTTAGGAGGCCAGAAAGGTGCTGCTGCAGCATTTGGGCCCCCTAGTGTCCAGGATACTTACGCCAGTGTTAGTGGCTCCAATGCTGGTCCCAACGATGCCATGACAGTGTTGCCCGGGAACGCCAGCGGGGCCTTCCACCGGCGTCCCACTGATGTAAAGGCCCATGTCGGCATTCCGGGGTGTGTGTGTGTGTGTTCCGGCATCCCGGGAGGCATTCCCAGGATGTTCCGGGGGGGCGGGGGAGCTGCCGTTAAAAAAAAAGCCCCAGTTTTACAAAAAAAAGCCTCTAAAAGGGTTTTTTTTTTAAATTTCGTTCCCGGCCGCTGCCAGCTCAGGAATGGGCTGTAAAAATTTCTTTGTGGGTTCAGAGGTAGGGGAAGCAGAATAGGAAATTTATTGGAAAACTGTTGCTGGTGGTCCTTTGCAACACAGCAAAAATGTATGGGTCAAACTAAAATCTGTATGGAAAACATTAAGAAGGAAGTCAGATTCGCTCAGATTTGACACCCTCACCTAGTGATCAGTGATGGTGTCCACCTCATAGTCAACCCTTCTGAAAACAAATTGTTCTTAGAGATCCCTTTGAACATATTTCCTACATGTGAAGGTTACTTCTCACTTTGTAGACAAAACTTTTGACACACTGTCAAGATATTCTAGATGTCTTCAGAACTTCCTGATCAATTGTGTTGTATTCCATTGTTGTCATAATCATCTATGAAAATACCTGTTAGGATGACTGTGCAAGTCTTCCAAATCATGTGCAGTTAGATGGTGTGGAATGGGCTACAAACACAGGTCCCCTTGGTCAGGATTAATTGTTTCCAAAGTTGTCCAGAGGGTCCCCATGTATCATTTATTCCTGTGATGAGCAATCTGATATAATGGACTTCAGCAGTGTTCTCATATAAAACTCAGCCCTTTGCATAATGAAGTGCCTTGTATATAATTCAGATTAGCAGACACTCATTAAAGAGCTCTCTTGCTTATTATGGCTAATTATTCAGATGTGAGCATCTACTTTAGAGGCTCTGGCACTCTTGTTCTGTTTTCCATAAATAAGTTTGGTATTCCCCAGTGTTCACTTGTGCAGAGCTCACAAAGGTATATATAAATCCCCAGGAAACTTCATACATTTGAAATGCAAATAGACAAAAGGCTGTTTATCAGATGAAAAGGCAATTGCATGGAAGTAACCAAAGTGCTCTGGAAAGGCTCTGGCACCTGGCCAGCACTGCCAGGGTGTAGAAAGCCTCTCTCTGGTTTATGGAAGGCAGTCTTTCAGAGGAGAAATAGAGTCTTTTGAATTTTAAAGCCCTCTGCTCATAGATGGAAAAACTTAAGGTGGACTCCTACTCTGGGTGATCATTACCAGCTGTAACCCTGTCAGCCACACTCTGGCAGCCATACTTTTAAAAAAGACATTTTGAAAGGTCTGCATAATTTTCATGTACTCTGCCAAAGATCAAAACTCTTGCTTTTTTTAAAAAAAGCCTTTCCTTAAAAAAAAAAAGAAGCCATCAAGGAATCCCAAAGTTGTATGCATAATTTTTGGCATGTGTAGTTAAGAGAATTAAACTATAAAGCTGAAATTTGCTAATGGAATTCTCTCATCAGCCATGAAAACAATGTGTGGCTTTGGGGAAATCACATTCTCTCAGACCCTTGTTTCCATCTGGAATGGGGAAAAATATTGCCTTTTTAGAGTTGTTGTAAGCATTACTATTATTATTATAAGCATTTCACAATAATTGTACTGCATTTTAGTGTGTGCCTGTTCACACTTCCACATGTGAGTACTGACAATCCAACATGATTTTTGTGCATGTTTGAAAATACGCTTTTTCCTGCTTTGCAAATGAACCCAAGTGAATGTGTCTGAGGTTGTCGATAGTCATATGTACATGTCAGCATTCTCCCAATTTTGAACAGTCACTGAAACATAACAATCTTAATTATCTCTGGAGGTTTTTAAGAAGAGGTTGGATAGCCATCTGTCAGCAATGCTGATTCTATAACCTTAAGCAGATGATGAGAAAGAGGGCATCTTGGCCATCTTCTGGACATGGAGTGGGGGTCACTGGATGTGTGTGTGTGGGGAGGTTGTTGTGGATTTCCTGCATTGTGCAGGGGGTTGGACTAGATGACCCTGGTGGTCGCTTCCAACTCTTATGATTCTATCAGAACAATCCTACAAAAGTGTAATTATAATTTGCATTTCTAGTTTAAAAAAATGTTTCAAGACTGACTTGGGGCATATTTACCACTTCCTGATCTCACAGATGTTTATCATATATATCCTCCTACCCTCAGAAAATTGTATAAAATTAACATTAATATCAGAATCATAAAAAGTATGCAGTATAAAGTCGTAAGAATACTTGTAAGGGCACTTTCCCTGTGGAATAAAACCTTCCAGATTGTATGAAGAGCAGTAAAATCATATATAATGCTTTGTATTAATTAAAGAAAATTACCATTGCCTAAAAATAAACCAACAAGCTTCATATGAAATTAGGACAGAGTCTCCTGCTTTACATATGAAAGAATAATAAAACAGAAATGTACCACCACCAGGAAAAGTGTCTTTAAATAGCTTCAGAACTAGTTGTGAGGTTCTCCAGCCAACCTCGGCAATCCCAAAAAGTCACTCGCTCAGACAGGCAGGTCTAAAGCAGCTAAATGTTTATTCAAGAGCCACAGATACAGCATGAGCAATCCACAGGTTCAAAACTGCTAATGACAAACCAAACTGCAAAGCATAACTTTAAGCATTGAGTCATCCCAGGTGCAAAACCAAGCTGCCTGGGAAGTAGGAGATAACGGTGCCTGGCAGGAGTAGGGAGTGAGCAAGCCAAAACACTGAAGTTGCTTGCTATAGACTCAAGGTCAGAGCAGGGGGGGAGGCAAGGAGTGGGGATAGCTTGAAAAGTTCAAAGAAACAAAACCAAAGGACAACACGTGAACAGTAATGGGCCTAACTCATGTCAAGAGCCTGCCTAGCACGACTCCTGACAGCTGGAACATCTCAGAGAAACAAACCCACTGGATACACTTGAACAGCAGAACCAAGAGATACACTTGAACAGAAATAAGCATGACACTTGGCATGACTCTTGACGATAGATACACTTGAATAGAAATAGGCATGACTCTTGACAGTAGTAGCTGGAGATCTCTTTCTGTTACAACTGATCTCCAGCAGATAGAAATCAGTTCACCTGGAGAAAATGGCCACTTTGGCAATTGGACTCTATGGCATTGAAGTCCCTCCCCTCCCCAAACCCTGCCCTCCTCAGGCTCCGCCCCCAAAACCTCCCTCCAATGGCAAAGAAGGACCTGGCAACCCTACCTGCATGGCAAGTGCACAGTCCCCAAAAGGGGCCAATGAGCAGGTCAGGGAAGAAGCTAAGCAATTTTTTCTCCACATGCTGCAAAGGGAGAAGCCTGTGAAGGTCGTGGTAGTTTCCTCTCCAATTTAGAGTCTTTGCTGGATCCCTATACCCAGGTTATATAAGGAGTGCACGGAGGACCAGTTGGAGGCCCCAAAGAGTTTAAAATTGCTTACACTGCTTAGGATTGCAGTGGAAAGATGTTAGCATAGTTAAAAGAAATTGTCTTGATTCCTCTGTGCTCAGTGTCTCCTGGAAATCCAACAATCTGTTTCTTTTCCTCTTTTTAGGAATTTTCAGTCTCTTTTGAATCAATTCCATTTTGATTAAAACAGAAATGTGAAGAGATGAAGAGCAAAAGGGAGGTTTTGCAAATACTATTCTGCAGATGCTCAGAGGCGGCCAATGTCTTCCCAAATCTCCCTGTTCCTCCTTCTAGAGCACCATCTTGTGGTGCGTAATCAAGGGCTAAAGTTAAAAAAGGGCACATAGAGATGTAACAGAAAACTACACCGAGACATTCCTTTTTTGAAAGAGAAAAAATAATACTAAGAGAAATGAATGCCTGTATCTTTTAAAAAATGAATTTTGGAAAAAGAAATTCTGCTCTATATTAACACTAGATGCAATTTTAATAGATGTCACAGTTGCTTTCCTTCCTTATGAACATTGTGGCATCATAAAAATTATCAGGCATTGCTGAGTAAATTATACCCTGCTGAGTTTCTTCTCCTCCCCAAATGGAATTTCCCAGTCTGGAGTTGGCAACTCTACATGAAGATGAGGAGATGACTTTTGACCTGGAAGTAAAGTGACATTGCAGGACATTGCATCACAAAATGACATCTTATCATGCACTGAGTTCCTCACTTCCCAAGCATGACCCCAAATATCCAGGAATTTCCAGAGCCAGAAGTGAAAACTCCTAACTAATTGCTTATGTTATTACCAATTATGATTTCTGTGAATAGACACCTAACAGTATTTAACTCTATGTGCGCCATGTCCTCACGTCCTCACTTAATTCCCCACGTTTATATCCAATTCTTTTTCCAAACAGCTCAGAGAACTGCATATACGAGTCCCCCCATTTTTATATAAATAGTAAAGGAGTGAAGAAACACCTGCAAAAAAAACAATTATAACACAAAATGGCCATGTTATTCTATTTGGATTGTATATGGACACACCTTTGTATATGGACTGCCATCAGCATTCAGCCTCTGATTCTTAAGGTTAACCTGTTGTCCCACAGCAAAAACAAAATGCAGTTGGAATACTGGAACCTATTATGCCCTGGAAAACATCCCTTTATTTTTCTTGTTGGGAATTATTTATTTATTTTATTAAATTTCTACCCCACCCTCCCCAGCCAAGGCCAGGCTCATAGTGGCTTATGGAATGGCAGCAGGTTTCTGTGGCAGAGATTATAACCCGAAGCCCTTGTTCTTTCTCATTTTAGAAACTGTGTGCTGTGCTGACAAGTAAAGATTCATGGGGAGAGGCTGTGGCTCAGTAGAAGAACACATGCTTGACATGCAGAAAGTCTAACGTTCAGCTCCCCACAATCTCCATTTAAAGGATATGGCAGTAGGTGATGTGAAAGACGTCCACCTGAGACCCTGGAGAGCTGCTGCTGGTCCGAGCAGACAATACTGACATTGATGAACGAATGGTCTGATTCAGTATAAGACAGCTTCATGTGTTCGTGTGACTTATTCACTGCAGTGCAGCTATACTAATCTATAGGAAATGCACACATGGTCATATTGTTGTAGAGCTATTGGTTAAAAAAGGCAAATCTCAGCCAGCAAACACACAGTAAGCAAGAAGCATGACTCTCCCACTGTTTGTATGCTCCCTCTCATCTTCAGGCATTTAATGTTGGTTGCTTGTGTCCATGTTGCTGAGTTCTGTGTCAAAAGCCACAAGGCTAATGCTGCAACCCACAGTCCAAACTTCACTGGAACTTCCCATTCTCCTCTTCAAGAAAGAAGAGCTTCACACGAGTATTTACCATTGTGTTTTCATTCTACAGTTTATGTACTTCTAGATTGCCACTGCTGTATGTGTAACTATCTCCCTAGAATCCAGATTCTTATATTTGTTTGAGATTAAATTGTGTTTATAGTTCCTTGTTCAGTTTATAGCCCTGCTGGTACCTTTTTGCCTCCTTTATAAATGCTGGTGAAGTCATTTCTGTAGTGCAGGATTTAGGTTATGGGCTACAGTAGTGGAACTGCCTTTCAAATTTAGCAAAATACCATTAAGAATTATTTTAAGAGTCTACCTGTGTTCATGAATCATATCACAATGTGTTCACAGAACACTGTGGATACACTTTCTTAGCAAAGCTCTGAATATAATTTTTAAAGTGCAGACAGTTTCTCCTTTCATTATATTAAAATTCATAGGTATGATTTAAGGGAGATATGAATTAAGTAGAGATGCTGAGGGAGCAGAAAGCAAAATGATGGGTAGTATTTGGAAGATCGGAAAACAATAGAGGGCTTGCTTGGGCATAAGCTTGCAGCTAATATAAAGAAATGGTATCTTACATTCATTCAATCTGTATAATATTTACCTTTTTTAAAGAATGAAAAACATGCATATTGAGGAATAAACATCAGTCACTTCAGATTTAATCAGAGGGTAACATTTTATGTACCGTATTTATATACCACACTCTCAACACACTTGTTTCTTTTTTAAAATTAGTTTTATTGAAGTATGCAAAATGTTACAGAATATACCAAAATATACAAAGAAACATAGTACACAAAAAAGAAAGTAAAGAAAAAAAGAAAAAGTGAAATATAAAACAATACATAAACCGACTTCCAACTCTCCTCATACAGAACAGAATATTATATATATTATTTCTTTTGTGAATAACACTTTAATTTTATCTGTTTTTACTTTAATTATTATTTAGCTATTTTCATCTTAGTCTACTGTTTAGTAAGTTCAGGTTCTAAAACCTAGGGTCATTTTTCTATCCCTGACATACTGATTCATATTGACCATACCTTCCAATCTATATTAAAGTCGGAAGTGCTACTGGTGGGTGCCAAGCAACCGGTGATGAGACGCGTGGCTGATGCCCTCCCAATGAGGCACAGACTGCCAGTGGCTGTCTGGGCAGGTTTCAGTCCTCAGCGTCCAGAGCAGGCTGCTACCCCTGAGGAAATCGAGGCTGGAAGCTCCTCCACCTTCCTCGTCCCCTCCTTGTATGGGCTCTGATCCCCCAAGGGGATGCAGCCTCCCCAGACAGGGGCTGCCCTAACAACCAGTGTGGCTGGAGCCATGTCTTGGAGGCAGTGGAGCTGGCGTGGGGTGGGGGCAACCCCACCACTCTGTCCACTCACTCCCGGTCTGTGACTCTGGCCCTAGCCACCCAATGACCTCTATTGTCACCGTGCCGAAGCTGGACAGTGTCTGGGAAGGTTTCTCCTGGGAAAGTTCACTTCAGTGGCTGGCCAGCTCTCATGGTGGCCGCATTGCAGAAGGAGAGGTGGAGAGGGCATGGCCTAGCATCGCTTTGCTGGCAGCTCCCGGTCACCCCTGCAGCAATTTGCATGGAGCCACTGCCATCCTTTTAGGGGGCCGTCAGCCAGGCATTGCCTCCTGGTTCAAGAGGTGCCTGTGGACAGGGGGCCTGTGCTGCCACCCCTCGCTCCCCACTCCCACATTCCCCAGCGGTGGGGCCACCATGACATGTCAGACTGGTGTTTCCACACAGGTGGCTGGCTAGCTAATCAATCAGCCCCCTAGGGTCTTAGACGTCCCACGGCAAAGCAGCTTGGGCTGCGCAGGGCCTCTGTACAGATGCGTCGTTCCCGTGTCTCTCCCCATTGGCGGGAGACTTTTACATGCCGACCCACATTGGCCCCTGCCCCACCTAGCAGAGGTGCACTCACTCTTTCATGGCACCTCCAAGCTCGGACGGTGGCAGACCCACCCCCCTCTTCAGGGGGTCCACCTCTCCCTTGGTGCAAAGACAGAGCTTGTAGCCACCCTCTCCCGGTCTGTTCCCACTTCCCCCCTCTCCATCCTGTGGCTCACATGCTCCGGCCACCCCCTGGCATCCTCCTCCCCAGGCCTTCTGACAACCCTGCCTGGCGTTGTCTGAGAGGACAGTATGAAGGGGCTGTGGCCATCGGCACTTTACAACCCCACCGAGCACCATGGCCGGGTGACCTCAGTCCTCCTCTGTCTTCACCATCCTTCTCCTGTGTGTTCTCAACCTCTCCCACAAAAGATGACCTGGCCCAAGGCGGTGCCTCCGGACTCATGCCTTGGTGGCAGAGGAGGGGGGCCGGGTAGGGGCACCCAGGCCATACATGGCACTCCCGGACCACGGGGAAAGATGTAACTGCCCATAAGGATCCCTTCTTGTCCCGTCTCCACGGCAGTCAGCACTTGGTGGCTATACTCTTGGGAGGCTGAGATTCAGTGGCTGGCCAGCTCCCACGGTGGCCGCAGAGGCAGAAGGGAGGCAGAGAGGGCATGGGCTGGCGTCGCTACACTGGCAGCTCCCAGACATCTCTGTGGATATTTGCATAGTGTCCCTGCAGTCCTTTTCTGCTTGCTCGTGGCCAGCCTTTGCCTCCTGGTGCTACCACCGCCAGTGCTGATATGGCCCCTCGCTGCCCCCCTGTGCCAAGGACCCCCAAGCCCCTCGGGACTCTGTCCACCATGACATGTCGGTTTGCCATTCCCACAGGTGGCACCATCGCTGCTCATCCCAGCCTCATATGATCTGGCTGCCTTCCGAGCCAGGTTGTCCCACGCAGTCACTTCTGAGATCCCCAGGGCCTTCACGGCCACAGGAATGGCCATCTGTGAAGATGAGCCGTTCCTGTGACTTGCCCCGGTGGCTGGAAGGATTCAACTAGTCCGGCAGAGTTTTGGCCGCTCTTGTGGTTAGCCGTGTATCCCCCTTCCACTCCCCTTTCCCCTCCCCCCTCTTCAGGGGGAGAACCTTTTCTATGGTGTAAAGACAGAGCACGCAGCTGCCCATCGGGAAAGGGTGGGCCCATTCTTGCCAGCCACCCCCGGCCCCCGTCCTCCTGCTGCTGATGACAGGGCCAATCCCCCGGATCACGCAACCAAGAGTTGCCTTCCCAGCTCTTCTTTGTGTGTGTGTGTGGGTGGGGGGTCTCGCTGGCAGCCCCCGGGCCACCCTGGTGCTTTTGTCAAGGGAAACTGGTGCTTGGGTGCAACTTGGAGGGTTGTGGGGACCCACGAAGGTAGCGCAGTTGACTACTCGCCAGTAGTCTCCAATCCATCTGATGCGTGCTTTAGCCATTCTCCTGGCCCCTCCAGGAGCTCTCCAGTCCTCCTGCTCCCACCCTGCTCTCCCTGCCTCCCTCACAGCCCCCACCCTTCCCCCTGCATTTCTCTCCTGGAGGGGCCCCTCCCCCCTTGTGGCCTGCCCCTCCCATCCCCATTCCGTGGCCCACCTCCCCCCAGCTATATCCCTCTCCCGGAAATTGCCCTGCTAACTCAGCTGGGCCTGGCTGGCCTCAGGCTGCGCTGCGGTGTTCCTGCGCTGCCATGCCGCACCTCAGCCTCTTGCTTCTTTTTAAACGTTTGCCTTTTTCTTGGTGGCGCATGCCACCGTGAAGCCCTTTAGGAGGCCTCCCGGCTGCGCTGTTGATGCACCTCGGCCGGCCTCCATGGCCCACCTGCGGCCTCAGGAATGGGCTGTTAGTGTATTTTTCAGCAGTGTGCTATAAGGTAGCTTTATAACAGTTTGTGGCGTTGTGAGTCAGCAAGTCACACACTATTTTCAGGAATAGGCAGCTTATCATCTCAAGGACACTGGAGTGTACTAGGCCCAAAGCTGAGCTGAATTAATTCTTTGTTTTTCAGTGCAACAGTGCAAGGTTTACCCAGGATCTTCTAGAGCTTATTAAAAATGTGTGAATAAGTAGTTCCAAGTTAAAGTACCAAAGCCCCTCAGATTGTGTCTGCTGATCTCATCACAGAATATCTCCCTGCTTCTCTTTCTGACCACACCAAATGCTACTATATTATTTTGTATTAATTTGCAGAGTATTTTCTTCCAAAAAAATGACATAATAATGCAGTGTCTTTGGAATTATATGACTTACTTTACCGGTATATGTTAGGAGTGATATCTCTTTACTGAATACCACTAGAATTTACAGTTATTGCAGTGTTTTTTCGGGGGTGGGTGGGGTGGTATCTAAATTATGTATCACTCCTGTATAGCCCAGTGGGCTCTCAGATTGCTAAAATCGATACCAGGGGAAGCAATGTGGATTTGTGGTGGCCATGTGCTTCAGGTGATATCTAGGAAATGGAGCTATCCATTGGCCTTTAACAAAGTGGTGGTCATTAATGCAGAGATAGGGAACAGAGGGTTTTTACCACTTTCTCCTTTTGGAATTTAGTTTATACTAAGCATTAGCTTAGACTGTTAATTTATTGCTCTAATTTTCTAAATAACAATCCTTGAAATTCAATGGCCCAGCTGTGGCTGTGGCTCTGTGGTAGAGCATCTGTTTGGCATGCAGAAGGTCCCAGGTTCAATCCCCAGCATCTCCAGTTAAAGGGAATAGGCAAGTAGGTGATGTGAAAGACCTCTACCTGAGACCCTGGAGAGCCGCTACCGGTCTGAGTAGACAATACTGACTTTGATGGACCAAGGGTCTGATTCAGTGTAAGGCAGCTTCATATGTTCTTTCTACTCTGTTTTTATGCTATCAATGGGGTTGTACAAAGTAAAGTATAGATTAAAAAAAAATGCCTAGAGAAGTACCCGTAAATTAACCCATAAAAAGCAGCTTCAGTGAGCACAGAGAAGGTTAAAAAAGTAAATTACTAAAGAGTTTTATAAGAGGTTCTGTATACTGCAACTTCCATTTATTTATTATTCCCTAATGTACAAATTGGAGTGTATTCAAGAGGCTCATAAAATCAAGGAAGTGAATAGATAGGCTGCATGGCTTGACCTCTTTTGCAAAATGCACTGTACCTAGAGAATATTAGCTGTTTTCCAGGAAAGCAATGGATCAAACAAATTGTGGAAGTGGTCTATTATATATCAGGTTATCTTGGTAATATTTGCTCTTCATCAAAAGGCGCTTTTATATGTCCCAGTGTTGGCTTAAAGTGAGGAGTTTTCTAGGTTGATTTGTGGTGTGCAAAAGCATTTCCCATGTATAAACAAGGAGCAGCTAGGTAAGGGGGGCTGCTATGGAGGAAAATCCAATAATGTAATGGCACAGTATCTAGGGACAGATATTTGCACATATCACAACTTTATTTGATTCAGTTTTATAGTCACTGATTGATAAGCTTCCCTGCACTCACTTTTGAAAGGGCCTGGCAATTCATGAGTACCGTTTGAGTTCTAAAATCACTTCTAAACTTCCTGGCTCTCATGGTACTTCTTCTCTTATGAATCCACAAATCCCACTGGTTTTGCTGTGTTGCTTTTGTTATGCTAGTGGTGGCAGACAGTGACAACATGGAGGAAAGTATCTCTTCCCCATCCAAGCTGAAATGCAGTGTTGGACACAACAGGGAGGGTGGGAGGGAAGCAGATCTTGCTCTTCCCCTCCACAACATGAATGCCATGGGTCAGCCTGCTGAAGCTTCTGCCAGAGATCAGTCTGCTGAGGCTTCCTCAGAAGTAAAAGAGCTGGAAACTGCTGCCAGTGACAGGGAGGAACCACAGCAGGCAGAGCAGGCACAGGCAGATGACTGTGCCCCATGCCTACAACCATCCAGGGCAGAGGACTCACCTGGACCCAGCAGCAGGCCCCCACCACTGCTACAGCAGCGACACCAAAAGGGTATAACTCTCCTCCTCTGGTGTAGGAGAAGCGCATGATTGCAAGCTCTACAAGAACCATGCCAGCTTACAGCGATGAGGAGGATGAGCTCCCTTTGGCAAGGAATGCTGAGTCAGAGGAATCAGCAACAGCTGGGTCCTCTTAGGCTACTTAAACAAAAGTTAGCAGCCAGGCCAATGTGGGAATAACTTGTGTTTTTACTTTGTGCTACATGTGAGTTACTGACCTGAAACCCTTTGTGTATTTTTGACTTTGGATTGGACTTTGATTCTTCTCTTGCACTGCATTTACCTGCTTCTGACCCTCAGCTTTGAACTCGGATTTCTTTTGACCATTCTCCTCTGCCTCTAGCCCTGGGACCTGACAACCTGCTTTTGACCCTTGGCTTTGAACCCGGATTTCCCTTGACCATGCTCCTCTGCCTCTGGGACCTGACAACAAGACTTTTCTCCCATCTTCCTTCCTTGATACAGCTGCTACTGCCTCCTTTATCACAATCACTGGAGAGGGTAAGGGGAGAGACAGGTCTCTTTGTTCCACTCCCCAAGCCCATCACTGGAGCAGCAGCTGAAGCTGCAGCATTTATTTCATACATCTTGTACACTGCCCTTTCTCAATTAAGCTCCTTGAGCTCCTCCTCCTCCATTTTATTCTTGGACCAACTGTGAGGCATGCTAGGCTGAGAGACAGAGACTGGCCCTACAACACCCAGTGAGTTTTGTAGCAAGTGGGGATTTGAACATGGGTCTTCGAGGACCTCATCCAGCTCTCCAACCATTATGAAATCCTGGCATGCTAAAAGTAAACAAGCAGGAAGGAGGAGCTCTTCCCTGGCTTGGATTAGAAACTGGGTTAGAGATAGCATTGCCAACCTGCAAGAGTGGGGCCTTCAGTTCTCCCAGAATTACAACTGATCTCCAGACTACAGAGATCAGTCCCCCTGGAGGAAATGGCAGCTTCACAGGGTATAGCATCACATCCCTATTGCGCTCCCTCATTCCCCCAGACACTGGTCTCTCCAGGGACCGCCTCCGAATCTCCAGGAATTTTCCAATTCTGAGTTGGCCACCCTAGTTGGTGAAGAATTTATGGCTGTAATCCTGCTCTTCATATTGAATGGTGAACATTGTCACCCACTGAAGTTCATATTCCTTCCCTACAGGTACGATTTTTACTGGCATCACAGTTTGTAAATAGGGTTGCCAGCTCCAGGTTGGGTAATACCTGGAGATTTTGGTGGTGGAGCCTGAAGAGGGTGGGGTTTGGAGAGGGGAGGGACTTCAATGGGGTATCAAACCATAGAGTCCACCTTCCAAAGTGGCTATTTTCTCAAGGTGAACTGATGTTTGTCACCAGGAGATCAATTATAATAGTGGGAGATCTCCATCCACCACCTGGATGTTGGTAACCCTACTTGTAAAGTATGCGTGTTCCCATGGCCACTGGAAAAAAAGATTGCTTATCTTTAATTTTGAAGATTTAGCAAAATCCATACATTGCTGAATCATTGCTTTTCAGTGTATTGTTAGTAGTTTGCATCAATTAAAAGTGTGCATAAAGCATAGCTTGATCCAAGGATAGTGGGAAAATGATTGAACTATGTGCCCGAGGCAAAGTATCATACATTATATTTTATTTCAACAACTGGTCCTTCCTTGACTTGGTAAGAACCTTGCTTTGTATAAATCAAGTACTGCACTTCTGGAACAATATAGATTTATAGTGACAACTATCTCAGTCTCTGCTTAATCTTCTGCCCTGTATAATGTATGGTTTGCAAAGGTATCTAACTCAAGGTTTCTCTACTGAAAGTCTGCCATCCTCTCAAGCCTGTTAGACAAACGAGGATAAATTTGTCATTTGAGCTCTGCTAAAAATATAAGAATTTGAACTTTTCATACAAAGGAATTTATATTTAAACTTCATTTACACACAGGTGAGCAGAAGATATTTTGTGATATATCTAATATTTGCTTAAGATTAGACCAACATGAAGGGGAGCTGAGGAAGCAGCATGGCTATATTGCATCTTTCTTGGCTTTCACACATGACACTTAGGAGTGGCAATCTGCATTTCCTCATCTTCTGATATTTCTGAATGTGGGCTGTGGCTTGAACATTTTCACATAATAAAGCCCATGAGTACAACCCATAGAAACCTAGGAGTGCTGCTTCTATTAATTTCAGCGGGACATCAGGTGCAGTAATTTTTTCTGGGTTCTTCCTATGCCAGTATCAAAGGACAAGAGATGGCTGGCCTGATCAGAATGTATTGGTATGAACATAATTTGGCCCCTTCCCAAGAGTAGCAGTATTGATATTGTACTAAAGAAGTAATACTTTGGAAAACAGGGCAAAGTATACAATGTTTTAAATAAATGGAAAACACTAGAGTTGTTCTTATGTGTGAGCTCCTCCCATATCTGTCCTGTCTGCCCTCAACCATTCTGATCAAGGCTGGGGCAGGCTCCCTAAGCCCTCAGAATAAGAAGGGGTGGGGTTATGCCACCCAGTTCCTCTCTCTTCTGGGGACTGAGGCTCTCCTACAAATCAGAAGATGAGCCCTCCGCTTGCCCCCTGGCATAATCTTGGAGCCTGCCTTTATAGGGCCTCTGGCTGGCCCTGTTGTGGTGGCCTAGAAATTTATTTATTTATTGACTTATACAGACTTAAGCATAAGAAGAAGAGTTGGTGTTTATATGCCAACTTTCTCTACCACTTAAGAATCAAACCAGCTTACAATCACCTTCCCTTCCTCTCCCCACAACAGACACCTTGTGAGGTAGGTGGGGCTGAGAGAGCTCTAAGAGAGTTGTGACTAGCCCAAGGTCACCCAGCTGGCTTAATGTGTAGGAGTGGGGAAACCATCTCAGTTCACCAGATTAGCGTCCGTTTCTTAATGTGAAAGATTGGGGAATCAAACCCTGTTCTCCAGATTAGAGTCCACTGCTCCCAACCACTGCTTTTAACCACTACACCACACTAGCATAGCCAAATGCCAGTAGAAATGGCTGGACTGAATGCTGGGCCAGTAGCCATAAAAATGTGTTTTGCCCCACAATTTTTGTAAAATTTTTTATCATTGAATGAATATTTATTCAACTTTCTTTCTAGTGCTGGTAATGTTCACAGCTCTTTATGAATTTTAGCTTGTTGCTCCTCACACCACTGTTATTTGCATCATAAATAGAAGTAAAGCCCCCTTGCTCAAGGATAAATAATGTTTCCATAACTATAATGAGTCTTAAACCTAGGTATCAGTCCAAATTTCATGCATGGTTTACCTTCTCAGAATATACTCCAAACATCTTTTAAACATATCCTTCCCCATGAGAGTGTAACTGTGGGCTATGGGTAGGGTTGCCAGGTCCCCCTGGCCACCAGGGGGGTGGGATTGCCATATCCAGGTTGGGAAACTCATGGAGCCTGGGTAGGACAGGGATCTTGGTGGGGCACTATGCCATAGAGTCCACCCTATTCATTTTCTTCTTTCTCTGTAGTCTGGAAATGAGTTGTAATTCCAGGGGATCCCCAGATCTTACCTGGAGGCTGGAATCCCTAGCTATGGAAGAGATTTTTTTTTTTTTTAGTAGTCTATCGTTTCAGTGCTGTTCAGTGTATTGTTTTCTTTCATGAATGTGGAAGTTATTTGTCTGTATTTATTTGATATACTCTGTGGCAATGTGTAAAAAATCATTGTGTTGTAGTTCCTGGAAGGAGCCAGGAATTAGGACAGAGTAACACCCACTTTCTGTTTCTCCTCAGTTTTGCCTGGGCAGAGTGGGAGAAGGCTAGGGTTGTCAATTCCAGTTTGGGAAATGTGTGGAAATTTGGAGATGGAACCTAGATGGCTGGAGTTTGGGGAAGGGAAAGGGTCCTTTAAAATCAAGCACTAAATCACTTTCCCCGGTATAGAAGTCAAGCTGATGGGTCAGTAGTTACCCGGATCCTCCTTTTTTCAAGAAGGGGAAAAAGGAGGATCCAGGTAACTACTGACCCATCAGCTTGACTTCTATACTGGGAAACGTTTTCGAACAAATCATCAAACAGTCAGTCCTTGAGCATTTAGAAAGGATGGATGTGATCAATAAGAGCCAGCACGGGTTTCTCAAGAACAAGTCATGTCAGACTAATCTTATCTCCTTTTTTGACAAAGTTACTACCTTGCTGAATCAGGGGAATACTGTAGGCATAGATTATCTTGATTTCAGTAAGGCTTTTGATAAGGTTCCACATCGTATCCTAGTTGACAAATTGGGAACATGTGGCTTAGATCCTATTTCTGTTAGGTGGATCTGTAGCTGGTTGACAAATCGCACCCAAAGAGTGCTTGTTAATGGTTCCTTATCCACTTGGAGAAAAGTGACTAGTGGAGTGCCTCAGGGATCTGTCCTGGGACTTGTGTTGTTCAATATCTTTATAAATGATTTGGATGAAGGAATAGGTAAAGGTAGTCTCTTGTGCAAGCACTGGGTCATTCCTGACCCATGGGGTGATGTCACATCCAGACGTTTACTAGGCAGACTTTGTTTATGGGGTGGTTTGCCAGTGCCTTCCCCAGTCATCTTCCCTTTACCCCCAGCAAGTTGGGTACTCATTTTACTGACCTCCGAAGGATGGAAGGCTGAGTCAACCTTGAGCCAGCTACCTGAAACCAACTTCCATTGGGATCAAACTCAGGTCGTGAGGTGAGCTTGGACGGCAGTACTTTAGCTTATCACTCTGTGCCACAGAGGGGATGCTTATTAAATTTTCAGATGATACTAAATTGGGAGGGGTAGCAAATACAGTAGAAGACAGAACCAGGATACAGGTTGATGTTGACAGGCTGGAGAATTGGGCTAAAACTAATAAAACACTTCAACAACGATAAATGTAAATTTCTGCATTTAGGTAGGAAAAAACAAATGCATACTTATAGAATGGGGGAGACTTGTCTCAGCAGTAGTGTGTGTGAAAAGGATCTTGGGATCTTAGTAGACCAAACACTGAACATGAATCAGCAGTGTGATATGGTAGCTAAAAAGGCAAATGTGATCTTGGGCTGTATCTACAGAAGTATAGTGTCCAGATTACACAAAGTGATGTTATCACTTTACTCTTCTCTGGTTAGACCTCGCCTAGAGTATTGTGTTCAGTTTTGGGCACCGCAATTTAAGAAAGATGTAGTCAAGCTGAAACGGGTCCAGAGGAGGGCAACAAAGATGGTGAGGGGTCTGGAAACCAAGTCTTATGAGGAAAGGTTGAAGGAGCCTGGGTTAAGTTTAGCCTGAAGAGGAAAAGACTGAGAGGGGATATGATAACCATCTTCAAGTACTTGAAGGGCTGTCATATAGAGGAGGGTGCCGAGTTGTTTTCTGTTGCTCCAGAAAGTCGGACCAGAACCAGTGGGTTGAAATTAAATCAAAAGAGTTTACGTCTAGACATTAGGAAGAATTTTCTAACAGAGCGGTTCCTCGGTGGAACAGGTTTCCTCTGTAGGTAGTAAGCTCTCCTTCCCTGGAGGTTTTTAAGCAGAGGCTAGATGGCCATCTGTCAGCATTGCTGATTCTATGACCTTAGGCAGATCATGGGAGGGCATCTTGGCCATCTTCTGGGCATGAAGTATGGGTCACTGGGGGTGTGGGGGGGAGGTTGTTCGGAATTTCCTGCATTGTGCGGGGGGTTGGACTAGATGACCCTGGTGATCCCTTCCAGCTCTATGATTCTAAGAAATTCTGGTGCTGCAAACCTCGTGCTGTGGTTGGAGCCCTGTTAGGTTCAGGTATATCCCTAATGAAGATATTGAAGATCAAGCAGGGAGAAATATTGAATTTTAATAAAAAACTATCTATTTTTGTAGAAGCAGTTTTTTATTTTTAAAATTTAGTTTACAATATGTACTAAACCTATGAAAATAAAAGAACTAAAAGCAGAATTAAGGAGTCATAGAGCTTAGCTGCAACTTGTTTTCCTCTGTTTTTTTTTTTTTTTTTTTTTAAACTGTTTAGTTTCGAGGGAGAAATTGATTGTACTTGTTTTCTACTGTAGCAGAATAAATATTACACTGTTACATTTTGATGAGATTAGATCTGAATAGAAATGGAAGAAATTAAATAGATGGTTCTCTTAAGGTAGCCTTAGGCACACTTAACAGTGCCTGCACAGCCAAGATAATGAGACACTTTGAAATTTTAGCCCAGCTGAAAAGCTCTATGGTAAACTACAAAGGAAACCACTTGTTGCTCAGAAATACATACCTTGAATGTTCTTCTTTTTCAAATTCTAATTTTGAGTATTAAAGAAAAATAATATTTAAAGAAAGGAAGCCAACAGGAAGGAATCTGCAGTACTCACACAATTGTACCTGGTTCCAGTGAGAAGTCTCATTTAGAATATTAAGCCCAAGCCTGATAATTTGTACTCAATCTGCAATAAATTATAGCATTCCTTTTTTGGAAATTTCCTGAAGCTGCAGTTGGTACAAAATGCAGTATTTTGCAGCAGGCAACCCATGGGGACATTTTGCAGGGCCCGCTAGGGGATCCTGGGAGTGGGGAAAGTCATGAAGGCATCGGTGCGATGCACTGTGTTGCTTCTGGCACAACACTGGAAATAATCGGCGCATTCCTGAGCTTTGGTGGCGAAAGTGCTTAGGAGGCCCGCAGGGCCTCGCGCCAGCACAGACTGGGTGCCGGTGTAAGCCAAGTTATTCTGGCGGCGGCAGAGAGGGAAGGCGCAGTGCAAGGGCTGCACTTGTGCCCCAGAGGTGCAGAAGCTGCCGCTGGTGGCTGCAGGGGCATTCCCGTGGGCGTTCCGTGGGCTAGGAGGCCTCCTTAGGCCCTTTCAGGCCAGGAGCGCCCACTTTTGCTGCCAAAAAGTTATGCCAGGTGTCAATCTGGCATAGCCCATTGGCCACCATGCAACCACAATGGACCCTCATCTCTGCGCTGCGTGCAAGCACCGCCCATCTCCAGCTGGCATCTCTGGAACCCAACTAGAATGATGACCAACGGGGCCAGCCCAGGAAGTGGCAGCACTTCCCTCCCCGGGGTGGGACCTTGGAGGTGGCAGTTTCCCTCATAACAGTTTGAAGCTGGTGCTCATTTGACAGGTAAGCCTCGCATGGGCCGGCATGCTGCTGGTCTGCGCCGGGGGGGGGTCAGGACTTTGCATTTTTCTCTCTCCATCTCTCGAACTCTCGGGGGACTTTGTACATTCTCTCCTCCACCTTCCCAACTCTCGGAGGACTCTGTCTGGGCCTTCCCTGACCACTGGGGGTCTGCCGCCTGAGGCGGGAGTCTCCCCGGCAGACTTGGGATGTGGGCAGGTGAGCTCTCCAGTCTGCTGGGAGCCTCCCTCCCTCCACCCTCTCCACTGGAACAGTGGAAGCACACACTTGCCTTCGCTGTAGCTCCCCAATCTTCCACAGCTCCTCCCTGTGTGGCCTCCGATTCTCCAAAGAGCCACTCCCTCCTCACAAAGAGGCTGCCCAGACAGACAGCATGTCCTGAGTTGGCCCTTGGTGGCAAGGGAGCGGCGGCAGGGTCAGGGGCTACCACACCAGTCTGTCCAACCGCTACCGTGCCCTCATGCTGATCCATGGGCAGGGCACCTCGTTCCCCTCTGTCTTCCCAATCCCCTTCCCGTGTGTCCTCCTACTCCCCAAGCCCCGGTGCCTCCCAGTAAAGATGATCTCGCTGAAGGCAACGCCTCTTGTCTCATGACTTGCTGGTGGTGGGTGCCCGTTGAAGGGGCACTTCTGATGCCATCTCCACTGTGGCCAACTCTTGGTGGCTATACTCTTGTGTGGCTGAGATTCAGCGGCTGGACAGCTCCCACGGTGGTGCAGAGCCAGAAGAAAGGTCAAGAGGGCATAGGTTGGCGTTGCTGCACTGGCAGCTCCCAGACACCCTCGCGGACATTTGCATAGAGGCTCCGCCGTCCTTTGCTGCTCACTTTCGGCCAGCCATTCCCTTCCAGTGCTCCCGCCGCCAGTGGGGAGTGGCCCCCTCACTGCCCCCCTATGCCGAAGACCCCCGATTCCCCCAGGACTCAGTCCACCATGATATGTTGGTGTTCCGTTTCCACTCAGGTGCCACCACCGCCCCTCATCCTAGCCTCATGGGGTCTGGCTGTCTTCCGAGCCAGGTCGTCCTACACACTCTCTCCTGGGATCCCCTGGGCCTGCACGGCCACTGGAACAGCTTTTTGTGAAGATGCGCCATTCCCATGTCTCTCCCCAGTGGCTGGAAGGATTAAGCTAGTCCAGCTGAATTTTGGCCACTCTTACGGTTAGCCCAGATGGGCGGCCGATAGCTGTGTTTTCCCCCTCTCACTCCCCTTTCCCCCTCCAGTCCTCTTCAGGGGTACAACCTTTTTAATGGTTTAAAGACAGAGCACTCAACTGCCCTTTGGGTGAATGTTGGCCCATTCCCACCAGACCCACCCGGCCCCCGTCCTCCCACAGCCGCAGACAGGGCCAAGCCCCCAGATGGGGAGGCCAACAAAAGGCTCTTCTTGCTGTCAGGGAATGGGCCAACTCACAGGAGACCTTGCCCTCCCCCCCTCGTCTCCCATCCAGGTAGTAGCCCAGACATGTTTAGTTTTTGAGATTTATAGTAGAATCCTAAACAGAGTTACATACTTCTAAGTCTACTGAAATAAAAATGTTTATAAGGGTTTTAAATCTGTTTAGGATTCCACTGTTATCCAGAGCCTTTAAGCCATTATCTGGACTTTTAAATGGTTGACTTAACACAGTCTCATTAAATATGGCTGAAAACATATGCAAAGGATAAGCCACGAAAAAAACAAACCCCTCTACCTTTATGTAATCTCAGTTGAACACCCCCCTCAATTGTATTCCAGATTTAATCCAGCTGATGAAATGAAGCAAACCCAATAGTAAGCTGTAGCTTGAAAACCTACTCATAAAATGAAATTATTATTGAATACTGTGCTATATGCTTGAGCTTATCCATGATGGATGAGAATGACACATAGTCAAACCCCACCCCCTGCTCACCCTGCAGATATTCATATATTCAGCAACATTATTTTCCCTTTCAGCTATATCCTCAAACTTCAGCTTTGGTGTATGTTCTCAAATGTGGATTCCAATTATGGTATGTTGGTAAAACCAACAGACATATAAAATATAGACTAGAAGAGCATTGCTCAAGAATTAGAAATCGAGTCATAGATGCTCTGATGGTATCACACTTTATAGAAAAAAATCATAGTGAAGATGACCTTGTATTTTTCGTAGTGTGGCATTTTGAAAAGCACAACTCCCAATTGTGTAGATATAGATTTAATATTATGCCAACAAGAAACTAAATGTATACATCATTTTAGGATGCTACAGCCAGAAGGACACAACACTGCATTGGATCTTTCTTGCTAAATATAGAACAAACAAGAACTTAAAAAAATTATAGATATTACAAAAACATTAGGAACCCTTTAAAACTGACTAGTTTGAAAGTCAGGCACCCTAGATGTATACAATTAAAGAGGAACTATTCATATGTTGTAGCACTACACCTCCAATTAGAGAATGCTGTTCCCATCAGCATAGGAACAAGCTAGATAGCTACCAATGTGTGAGTATATAATTGGTTATTGTTTATACTTTGACATTGTTTTATTATCATTCTATATGGAATTGTCTCCATAAAAAGCCTTGCCACAATTTAATTGAATGTGTGTGTGTGTCGGTGCCGCCCACCTAGGAAGCTCGGCGTTGCATACTATTCATGTTCAAGTCTTCTCACCCACACGTTGAATTTCTGGACAGAGATGCCTACTTTCACGGCTCGATGTTGACTACAGTTTGATCTCAAGGCTACCCGCCTACACGTATGTTCACATGTATGTTCGAACATTAGCGCACAGAGCTTGGCTTATCAGCATCATATTCGATTGGTTGGACTAATTTTCCCCGATATTGTGTTGGGATTAGAGAAACAAAAAATTTGATGCCATTGCAACCAACTCTCAGTACTACTGAAACAATTTAAAAGCATTGCCTATTCAAAGAGAAAAAAATATTTTGGTGTATATTTTTGTGTATATGTATTGAGCACGTATTGTAGTATTGTGATATATGTATCGAGTGTATATTGTGTTATTGTGATATTGTTGTCCTTGTAACTCTCACTATTGTTCAATACACTTAGTTATTGTGAATTTTTGGCATTATTGCTGCTTAACTTCTCAAACACACGTTGCACCAAGCTAACGTTGTTGTTTTGCATAACCTCGAGGAAATAGCTGGAGATCTCCTGCTATTACAACTAATCTCCAGCTGATAGAGATCAGTTCACCTGGAGCAAATGGCCACTTTGGCAATTGGACTGTATGACATTGAAGTCCCTCCCCTCTCCAAACCCCATCCTCCTCAGGCTCCACCCCCAAAATCTCCCACTGGTGGCAAAGAGGGACCTGACAACCCTAGTAAAACACACACATTTAAAACAACAACAACAACAATTGAGTGGCAAGTGTCATTGGTCCCATTTGAACATTTGGATTGTTTTTGTGTGTGTTGAGTGACTTGTTCTTCCTCCTTTAGTTGTAGCATGCTTATACATTTATTAGAGGCTATATCTCACCATCTCATTGTTTCCAGTATCAGTCCCTGAAACAGCCCAAGGATCTAGTGTAGTAGACCCTTCATTCCATGCCTTGCCACCCTGATCACAATTTCACTTCCTGGTATCATCATATGAAAGTTAGTGTACCACTCAAGAAGAACTAGCGTTGCCTATATAGTCATCCTGACTGTGGTCCTGACCCCAGAGATTGCAGGAGATGGGGGGGCAGGGATATGGGAGGAGCATGTCATTGCATGCACCATGATATCACTTCTGAGAAACCATCATGTCACTGTAGGAATCATCAGAAACTCTATGGTAAAACTATATTGTTCTTATTAATTCCTAGAGCTATGTGACTTCATGCTACATGTGATGCTGGCATTAAAAAAACTTTTCTCCCGTTGCCACTCAGAGTGGCAGTGGGCAACAAGGGTTGCCAGCAGGAGGTCTCCCACCATAGCAGGAGGCCTGGCAACCCAACCTGACTGCTTTCATTGAAGTGTTTTACATTTTGAATTTATTCTTTAAAAACAAATTTTGGTGCATCCTATTATTAACTACCAGCTCATTAATTTCTTTTGTAGATTAATTCTAGTAAACCCACACATTTACTAATTTATTTTGTATGGGGAGGGGGGTAAAAAGACTGAGTTAGCTTTGTTCTTGAGCAATACTGTTGGCCAATCCTACTTCCAAAGATCTCAAATCCACACTCCATTGTTGTACGCCAAAATTAAAATCTACATGCCATCATATATTTTACCGCATTATCTAATCACAAGGAAATCCTTGAAGGGGCCTAGCGTCATGCTGATTGGCCCACCAAACTTCAGTACGGTTCCCTCCCTTGTTCTGTGGCCTCTGCCAGTTGGGGTTGAATCCCAACACTGTAATAATAATTAGAGTTCTAGAGTACTGAATTTTACTAGACGTGTAGGCCAGAACATTCCAGGAATATTTTCTGTAAATATCAGAAAATGGGAAATCTGAACACTTCTTCCTCAAACCAGGAAACTGAAAGTATACCCCAAATGACCAAGCCGATTCTGCACTAGCTAGGAAGCTGAAATTTTCCTTCCTTAGAAACAGGAGGCAGTAAATGTAACCCTCCCCCCTCAAATTGTAGCAGTTCTTCCACTAACCCACAGAACTTAAATATGCCACTTACTTAGAAACCTGACATACACAAAAGGCCTGATTACTAGAATAGTGATTTTTGTATATAAAGTATCATGATTGCATTGCATTTACTTATATACATATTTATATAGGGAACTCATTGGTCAGTGAGCTGTTTGAATATGTCCACATGAATTTGGATGAATCTCATTTGTGACATTTCTTGCATGGTAACAATTTCTTGTCACTATTGCAATCTCCATCCACACATCTGCTGCCACTGCTGATACTGAAAAGAGCACATAGTAAAATGAAAACAAAATCAGTTTGAAATTTTTCATTTGAGACTTACTATTTAATGTCTCTGAGTGCCTGTAGTGTTTCTCTTGTGGTCCACTTCTATTAGCATAAAAGCCATTACATTAGCAAAAATGCCTTTTTAAAGTCTCAGAAAGCCGTTTCATAAATAAAGCCCCATTTGATAAAGAAACCCCGTTTCTTAAAGAAAATATCCCAACAGGTATTTCCAGTTGCACAAGGCAGAGATAACAATAGAATGCTGGTTTAAATGTATATTTGCATATCCTGGAGAGTGTTAATGTTATAATAAGTGGGAAATGGCAAATGCTCAAAATTACATGATAATTGTGCCATATCTAGCACTACCGCTTGCACAATAAGCCTTGCTTTAACAAAATATAATTTAGTTAGATATCAACTCTGCTGGCATTTTGTTGAATACACACCATCATATGTATCTTACAGCAGAGGGTGCAGCTGGCAAATCAGTTACAGCTGGTAAAAGGAACGGTGGCCAGTAGCTTATATTAGTAGCTATGTTGTATCCTAGAGTATCTCTAGGCTGAGGACCTCTGCCTTCAGGGAGAGTGTGACCCTGTCAAGGAAACACTTTCCCCGGCTACCCAATCCACCAAGTCCCGTACTATCAATATTGTCTGGATAGATTTGCATTTATTCATTCTCCTCCAGTATGTCATTGATCTCTGATTCTCATTCAAGAAAGCCATTGCCACACACATGGATCTATTGAAAAGGGAACTGAATGTTGTCAATTTACTACTGACATCACACCTTGTAATTATCCAGGAGTATCGCTGAGGGTTAGGGTTGCCAGGTCCCCCTTGGCCACCAGCAAGGGAGGGGGGATCTTATCAGACTTAACATGAGGCCTAGGCCTCAACATTGCCTGAGGGTTGACATCACTTTTCAAAGTGGTATCATCACATTGCCAAAGATGAGAGAGAGACTCTTGTATTTGGGCAAAAACTCTATGGTAGAAGTTGTTTTCCCCGTAGAGTTTTGCCCAAATACCGGAACATCTCCCCTGTCATCGCCTGTATGATGACATCACTTCTGGAAGTGAAGTCATCACACCGGTGACATTTTAAGCTTGGTAAGACCCCTCTCTGGCCAGTTGGATGGTGCCAGGGGAAGGGGCCCAAAGCAGGGGATTCCCCGCCAGGGTCTGACAACCCTACAGAGGGTATTGATTCCTGTGGCTTTCATAGCATAGATCACCATTCAGCATGATCAAGAGAGTTCCTGACTTAAAACTGTGTTATAAGTGAAAACCAGGCTGAAATAAGTAACCTGGAGTTGTCCAACCATGATACCCCCTCCAAAAAAAAAAAAAGATTTAATGAAAAATGCACATCTAGGGGAAAGGGTGTGGATATGTACAGAAAAAATTGGTTGGTTTAAAGCAGGGGTGTCCAAACTTTTTTCAAAGAGAGCCAGATTTGATGAAGTGAACATGCGTGAAGGCCGACCATTTTGCCTGACATTCTTGATTAAATTAATTAAATGCAAATTAACTATTTTATGCGAAGTTTATTGCAAACGGCATACTTATTATGCCCATAACCACAGACTGCACCACAAAAACCATGGCTACATTCCTTCCTTTCCCCCAAACCCCTTTAATCTAACCGGACGCCCCCAGCTTCTAAATCTCCTTGCTTCTGTAGGGAGGGAGCAGGAACTCTTCCTCCCCCCCCCCGCTCATGTGCCTCTCTGGGACTGTCGACTCCCTCCCTTCAACCATGCCGGGGGTATTCTGTCCTCCCCTCATCTGAGCCAGGAAATAAACTGGTTTTCATTCTCATGGACTCCAAGATTCAAACACTCTGACATCTCCCGGGCAGGAAGGAATGTGGAGTTTTTCTCCCCATGAGAGCCAGCATGGTGTAGTGGTTGAGAGCGGTGGTTTGGAGTGGTGGAGTCTGATCTGGAGAACCGGGTCTGATGCCCCCACTCCTCCACATGAGCGGTGGAGGCTAATCTGGTGAGCTGGATTTGTTTCTCCCGCTCCTACACACGAAGCCAGCTGGGTGACCTTGGGCTAGTCACAGCTCTCTTAGCCTTACCTACCTCACAGGGTATCTGTTGTGGGGAGGGGAAGGGGAGGGCGACTGTAAGCCACCCTTAAGTGGTAGAGAAAGGGGGCATATAAAAACCAACCTTTCTCTTCTTCTTTCCCTCTGACCTCTTTGCTCTTTGCTCGGGGCTTCGACCACTGGAATGAACACGGGCGTCCTCTGCAGACTTGGCCCCGTCTGAACGCACCTCGTTTCCAAACACGATACATGCCAGGAGTCATTTATTTTCCCCACCCCATCCCTACTTTCGAAGCAGCCACTTGCCTTGGAAAGAACCTGCTGGGGGGTCTGACTCCAAACACTTCCTTCCCCCAAATCCAGCCCCCTCTCCCCCTGCCTTTCCTTGACTCACAATCCCCCCACTCAAGACCCATCCAGTCTCTCCCCTCCTCCCTCCCACCCACCCACCCACCCTGCAAATCTGGATCCCTCGCGAGGCGTCCGCAATGCAGGGAAGGGGCTGCAACTCCCCCCACCCCAGCCTTCTGCACAGAGGAAGGAGGAAAAAGGAGAGCCAGACGGAGCAGCCCCCCCCCCCCACTCCCAGGCTTTTCGGTGTTTGTGTGTGTGTGTGGTGAGGGTGTCTTTCCTCTCCCGGATTGGGGCCAGCCTCTGACCTCCCTTGCATTCCCTTCCCCCCGCCACCTTTCCCACCCTCGAGTCCCCCCCCAACCCATCCTCAGGATCCCCCTTGACCCACTCGGCAGGAGCTGCTGCTGTTGCTTTTCCTTGCATCAGAACAACAAAGGCCGCATCCCCACCCGCGGGCTCTGGGTAAGAAGGAAGTGGCCTCTCTAGGGTTTCAGACTTGCTGGCCTTCATTCCGGGGGGTGGGGCTGAGACAGCCAATCGAGGCGACCCTCCGCCCAAGCGTCGCCCCCTCGGTCGGGGATGCAAAGCACAAGCGCAGCCCCCACGTGCCCCCTTTTCTCTCTCTGTAAAACAGGCTGGGGGGCCATATTAAACCGGCCCAGGGGCTGCAATTGGCCCCCGGGCCGGACTTTGGACATGACTGGTTTAGGGAATCAATGGGAGTAAGGTGGAAAGATTTGAAGTAATACATCAAGACTAGGGTTTCTAGGTACAGTCTCATTACTTCGTTTTATTGTGTTAATGTGTGTTTATACGTTTCTCCATAGAAACTGGAGAGAGAAGAGGTATTGCTGTCTCTTAAATGTTTGTACTTTCAGTCCATTCAGGAAGCAGAAATTTGGCATACACAAACGAAGCTGCCTTAGACTGAGTCAGGCTATCAAGGTCAGTATTATCTACTCTGACAGGCAGCAATTTTCCAGGATCTCAGATACAGCCCTTTCACATCACCTGCTACCTGATCCGTTTATCTGGAGGTGCTAGGCATTGAACCCAGGACCTTCTGCATGCAAAGTAGATACCTTACAACTGCATTTTCTCCTCCATATACATAACCCAAGTCTCACTGACTATTATAAAACTCACAAATTACATTATTTTCTTTATTTATTTAGAACATTTTTGGACTGCCTTTCCACCTAGCTTTGAGTCCCCAAGGCAGCAAACAATAAAACATTGCAACAAGTTAAACACACACACACACACAGTTAGAACTATTAAATCCAACATAAATGAATGAGAAGGAGGGTCAATGAGAATCAGTGTGGGGATGCCAGGAGAAACAAAAAGTCTGCACCTGTTGGCAGAAGACAGTGATAGAATCAGACATTTTTACAGATGTCAGCATGCACATCATGAAATTTACCCCATAATAAAGGGCTGGATTTCAACACAGTATAAGCAAAAATATATGTAGGGTGAAAATGTGTGTTGTGGGAATTCCAGGACTCTTGAAGCCTTGGATTTACAGGAGGGGATACTTTCAGTATCAGTCAGGTGCCTGCTTATGTGCTTGCAGAATGCAAGCTTCATTTACCGGTATTGTCACGCTTTTAATTTTTAATCTGGTTTTACTGTGAATTATGAAGTTGTCAACACTGGGAACCAATTGCCAGAATCTGTTCCATTTTATCACATGTATGTGTGTCAGTTTTGCTGCTTTTTGCGCTGCCCCCCAAAATCCTCCTTGCAGAAGAAATCCTAAAATGCATGCTATTACTTTTCACCCTTAGAAGGAGTTTTGACAGATGCAAAAACCAGGAACATTGCCATGGGCTGATAGTGCTTTCAGCTATTTCGCAGTAAGGAGCCTGCTTCCCCCTCAGACTTCAGACAGCATTTTATATGTTTGTTTTTTCGCTAACCATCCTGTGGAGTTAGAAGCAAGCCCTTGACATGCAGTATGTAGTAACACAGGTGAGTGACAGAAGTAAAAGTTCCCAGTTAAAGCAGTTTTCATCCAATAGTTCTTGCTGGTACGGAGTGCAGGTGCTTCAATGCTGTTAGAGAACCTACTTTGATCATTCAATCCCTCCCCCTGCAGGGAAGATGCCTCTTGCTACTGTTGGAAGTAAGCTGTTTCTCTCTCACTGGCTTACACTTGGACAAGGGGTTTGAATCAGTAGCTGCCTACCAGCTGTTTTGCACATGTCTGTCATTTATTGAATGTACCACCTTAGAGTGCATGTGGGGAAGTGCAAACAGAAGAAGCATCATGCCACACAGAAGGGTAAAAGAAAGATGAAACCAATAAGCGCAAAAAAAGATTCAGATTGGAGGCAGACAGTACCTTTCGAAACAACCTGAAAGTGTTTTGAGAATGTCTTCAGTTCTCAGGTTATACATGTGTGTGGGTAAAGTGCCGTCAAGTCGCAGCCGACTTATGGCGACCCCTTTTTGGGAGGGTTTTCATGGCAAGAGACTAACAGAGGTGGTTTGCCAGTGCCTTCCTCTGCACAGCAACCCTGGTATTCCTTGGTGGTCTCCCATCCAAATACTAACCAGGCTGACCCTGCTTAGCTTCTGAGATCTGATGAGATCAGGCTAGCCTGGGCCATCCAGGTCAGGGCCAGGTTATACATACACACTTCTATTTTTTCATTGCTTTTCTGCTCAAAGAGGTTTTGCAGGTTTTCGAAACAATACAACCAAACCTGTTTAGCAGAGGCAAATGTGGGATGAGGGTGCATACCATGAGACACGATCTGGCTTTCATAACAGCCATCTGCTTTGGGATAGAACTTGTATCTGCCTCTGCCTTATTGACTAGTCATATTTCCAGGGTGTTTGGAATATTGATGCCTTTCCTCAGGGGTTAGTTCTCAACTTCAATCAATACTAGAACATCATTTGTATATTTTAGTTCATTGTTGTGTCATTTGTGAAGTCCCTCAGTGGGAACTATGCAGGCCTGCCATAGGGAATTCGTTTGATCTTATTGAGCATAATGTGCCCATTCACGACATTTTTTAACCACCAACTCATCACATACTTAGGGAGAAGAAAGTGCTCTTTGCCTCAGTCCTGTCTTTGCTTCTGCACAGAGAGGAATATTCTGGATATTTTTCAATATTAAAAAAGAAAAGTTTGTGTTCTATAACTGGAGCACAAGCAAAACTCAGGGAAGAGTAAACTATGTGGCTTCACAGGGGCATTACAAATTTGATCCCTACACATGAAAAAGGGAAGGGTTTTTTGTTGTTGTTGTTTTCATTCTTTCCTCATTGACAAGTATGGTGGAGGGAAAAGACCAAAGTTTCACATGGTTTCTTAAACTGCTATTTGCTATCATTAGAAATAAAGAATGTTGTTTGAAGTCTTGGATCTGAAAGATGTGTATTTCGGCATGCATATTAATCCTATTTTATCTTGTTAATTTTGAAGTTTGTGGCATTTTTGGTCAATACTCGGCTGATCGAACCAATGGATTCAATCAGACTAAGGCTATTACTTACATCGGTTGATGTTCTGTCCTAACAGAAGTGATGGGAATCAGAGTGAGTGTATTTATTGGCTTCTGTGACCTTTAATGGGAGAATATATAATCAATGTTAAGGAACCTGGTGGGTTTGGGGCACACAGCAGTAGCAGGAGGAAGAGGCAATATTGAAAGCAAATAGGCTAAATAAGGCCTTTTTTAAAAGGTGTGTAGCCATTAATGGTTCTTGACACAAGAATGTGGTTGGACCTCTATGCATCAGTAATACTGGTAATGAAACAGTCTATGTTTTAATGACAGCTCTACTAACATCCACCCTTTATTTTTCTTCAGAATCAATTCTTTGCTAAACTTATTGCTCTCATTGCAGAATACAGTGTGTAAATTATGTTATTTAAAATAATAAATACATAAATAAAACTCAAGTGGAATGAGACAGAAATGAGGATATACAAAAAAGGTTCATTTTTCTTTGTGGGTCTCCCCAGAGGATTTCAGTGAAAAAATATGCACAGTTATGTCAGCAAACTGCTAGAGAATTCTAGCTATTGTGATTGTGGCAGGAAAGGGAATGCCTGAATCTAAAGCACCATGATGGCCATAATCAGACCACTGCATCATAATCCTGTGACAATCTGGACATTCTGTTGGGAATGTTGCTCAAAAGCATGTCTCATCAGGAGCAAGCAACTGCAGAGGCTGAAATTGTTTTCAGGTACATGTAGCATTGCTAACCTCTAGATGGGTGCTGGAGTTCTCCCAGAATTACAACTGATGTCCAAACTATAGAGATCAGTTCCCCTGGAGAAAATGGGAGCTTCAGAAGGTAGATTCTATGGCATCATATCTCTCCTAGTTTCCTCTCCTCCCCAAACTCTGCCCTTCCCAGGCTCCACCCCAAAGTCTCCAGAAATTTCCCAGCTTGGAGTTGGAAACTTTAGATATAAGTAGGTGAGCTAACACAAGGGCTTGAGGAAAGCAATTTGATATAATTCAGTAATAAGCAATGAAGTATATGTGTGTTTGGGTGTGCATGCGTATGCACCCATTGATAGTGTGGATAGTGTGAAAATAAAAAAATGTTCTTTAAATTCTGAACACCTTCCTTACAGTATACCCCCCTTGAATTAATTCCATCTAAATGTTAGCTGGAAGTCAACTGTTGCTTTTCATTAGAGATTTCTCCACAGATTTCCTTTGAAGGATGCTTTTGCATAAAGAAAGGTAAGAGTGGAAGGGGATTTATATTGCCAGATTGCAAACTAGAGATCATAAAATCATAGAGTTGGAAGGGGCCATATAGGGCATCTAGTCCCACCCCCTGCTTAATGCAGGATCAACCTAGAGCATCCCTGACAAGTGTTTGTCCAGCCTCTGCTTAAAGACTGCCAGTGAGGGGGAGCTCACCACCTCCCTAGGTAGCTGATTTCACTGTTGAACAACTCTTACTGTAAAAAAAATAAATCCTAATATCCAGCTGGTACTTTTACGCCCGCAATTTAAATCCATTATTGCGAGTCCTCTGCTGCCAACAGGAACAGCTACCTGCCCTCCTCTAAGTGACAGCCCTTCAAATACTTAAAGAGAGCAACCATATCCCCCTTCAATCTCCTCTTCTCCAGGCATAAGATTCCCAACTCCCTCAGCCTTTCCACACAGGGCTTGGTCTCTAGCCCTATGATCCATACAGTTACCTTGAAATTCCCTCATGGGATAGGAAGGAAGGCATTTGCAGTTGCTCCAGGCTAATGGTTGCCCCATTCTTCATATGCCTCAACAAAGAAGAGCACAAGCAGAATCATACAATAGGGCCACAGATAGGAGAAGTGGCTGCTTTGTATCTCACTGCATTGGGGAGTTTTAATATTCCATGTGGATGAGCAGATTAAACATGGCAACTAGATAATCCAGGACTGTATGACTTCTTCTATGCTGTCCACATATGCTTAGCAAGAGTACATTCCACATGTTCTGGATTACTCTGGTCAGGCCTCTGGTTAGGCCTGATACAGGTACAGGAATGCAGTTAAGAAACCCTAGGCATCTAGTTAGCTTTCCTATAAAGGTAAAGGTCCCCTGTGCAAGAACCGGGTCATTCCTGACCCATGGGGTGATGTCACATCCCGACGTTTCCTAGGCAGACTTTGTTTACGGGGTGGCTTGCCAGTGCCTTCCCCAGTCATCTTCCCTTTACCCCCAGCAAGCTGGGTACTCATTTTACCTACCTTGGAAGGAAGGCAGGCTGAGTCACCCTTGAACTGGCTACCTGAAACCAACTTCCATCGGGTCATGAGCAGAGCTTGGGCTGCAGTACTGCAGCTTACCACTCTGCACCACAGGGCTCATAGCTTTCCTATACCAGATCATTTAACTCCTAGCCTCAGTAAAGCTATAGGTTCTTTCTGGGTATAGTGTACAAGTAAATACTATTAGAGAGTGTCTGCTTAGAGTCTAAGCGTGTTTATTAAGGCATAATTATTGCTCTTTTACATAGATAATTAAAGGACTGTAATTACATGTGTCCATATGAGTTTCTTACCCCAAAAGTAAGCAGGTCACAGACATGAAGCCCCTTCTGAGAAGAAGCTCCTGATCAATACAACTTCCCATATTTGTAGGATTTTAGAATAATCTCCTAACAATAGCTATCTGTCCCACTTGATAAGAGCGCACATTCTTGGCTAACTCATTACCTTATAACTTCAAATACCATACAAGATTATCTATACTTAAAATATTATTTTTATATAAAAAGTTTAGTTAATTATTGATACTTTTTAATTTTAACAGCATTTTATTTAAAAATAATAATTTTAAGTTTCTCAAACATGAATATTTCTGGCCCTCAACCAATACTCCCATTCTTGAACCATATCTTCACCTCTGTGAAGTTGGACATTCTTGCAATTCTCAGACACTTCTGCACTTGGGCTTCACCAATTTTCTGTTGGCGTATGTTAGGAAGCGTTGCAGCTCAACAGACGAGTAAGCACAGAAGACTCAGCACATATAAATAAGTGCTCTTTTATTCACAGTGTCAAAATGCTCCGCTTGGTCACCAATTCTCCACAACCCACATCTATACAAGTACTGTACAATATATATACACTTCTGGCCCTGTCCAGCAGCCAATCAACAGTTAGCCACCCAGTGGTCAGATATCATCCTGCTAGAACCAGTTCAGTCCAGCTTTTCTGCCAAGTCATAAGCAGTCATGTGACCCCAGCTGTCACCTGGCTGTCACTTAGATTACAGCAATCTACCTGCTTGCTATGTTCAGTCTTAAATTCCAACACTCCTCCTAGACTGCCATAGCAAGCCCCAATTTGCTTCTGAACTGTTCAAACTTTTCTGTAGGCAAACACTTGGTAAAAACGTCAGCAATATTTACATTTGAAGCACAATGTTTCAGAACCATCAAACTATTGTTGACCGCTTCCCTGACATTCTGGTATCTTATTGTGATGTGTTTACTTCTTGTTCTTATGCCTTGATACCCAGCCAATTGCTGTGCTGCAGTATTATCACAGTAAACACTTACAGGCATTTCACAACCAAGATTTAGGTCTTTAGCCAGTTGACTCAGCCATTCCAGCTGAATCTCACTGTCACTTAATGCAGAATATTCTGCCTCACATGTGCTGGTAGCTACATGAGTCTGTTTCAAAGACTTCCACATAACCAGTGCCCCATGTAGAAATAGCACATACCCAGTGGTAGACTTTCCTTCTTCCCTTTCACCCCAACTGGAGTCACTATACACCGTGATTGTTTCCTCTGCATCAGCCTTTAAACACAACCTGGCTGAAGCTGAGCCTTTTAAGTAACGCAGCACCCTTTTTGCTGCATTCCAGTCTTTCATGTATGGGCATGCACATTTCTGGCAAAGCAAATGTACTGCCATACAAATGTCTGGTCTTGTCCAACATGACAGATATAACAATGAACCCACCAACGATTGGTATTGATTTTTGTCATGGACTACCTTGTCATCCACCTCTTTCACATACCCTGTTGACATGGGAGTCTCAGTGCTTTTGGCCTCTGTCATTTTAAATTTTTCTAGGAGCTGCTCAATCTTTTTCTCCTGGCACAACTCAAAATATCCTTCTGGGTTCCTGGTAATTTCTACCCCCAGATAATTTTGGATGTCACCAAGATGCTTCATCTTAAACAGTTTTCCAGTAGCCTCCTTAAACCAGTTTAGTTGTTCCTTTGTATGACACAACAAACATAAGTCATCGACATACAAAAATAAAACACAGTCAGAGCCCTTTACACATTTGGTAAACATACAAGGATCAGCAACACCTTGCTTAAACCCAAGATTTGCCAATGCTTGACTAATGCATTGGGACCATGCACGTGCACTCTGCTTTAATCCATACAGTGCCTAGTGCAATTTTAGTACTCCCTGTTTACCCTTGCATTCAAACCCAGGGATCTGCTCCATATATATCTCTTCACTTATTTTCGCATTCAAATATGCAGTGGTGAAGTCAAAATGGTGCACTAACATGTTATCTCTGACAGCTTTACACAGTGCAGCTCTTATAGTATCAGCCTTCACAGTGGGAGCAAATAATTCGTCAAAGTCCTGCCCTTCAACCTGGGAATAACCCTTAGCCACGAGCCTGGCCTTTCGGAGTATCTTCCCTTCTGGACATTGTTTGACTTTGTAAAGCCATCTGCACCCTATGGCTTTTCTCTGAGCTGGCAGTTTTGTTACAGAGAATACCTTATTCTCTTTCAGGGAATCAAACTCAGTTTGCATGGCTTCTAGCCAGGCCTCTTTTTCCCTGCTTTCCAAAGCCATTACCTCCTGAAAACTCTTTGGTTCTTTGACCTGCACATGATTGACATCAGTAGGTTCAAAACCATACCTCACCGGGGGGATTCCTTTAGTGCTTCTGCTTGACACTCTAGGAATCTGCCTCCCCTCTTCAGCCCTTGGTGATGAAGCCCTCTGAGGAGATCCCTCCTGCTTCACCCCATCTGCATCCTGTGAGAGATCTGTCAATGGTAGCCCAATTTCCTTTGGCTCCTCCTGTCCATGAATTCTGGCCCAGTTACTTCCCTCACAAAAATTCGCAGCTCTGCTGTAGCTGAGAGAATTATGTTCATCAGCAAACCTGTATGCTTTCATGCCAGACTGATACCCAAGGAAGGTTAGTTTCTTAGCTCTCGCTCCTCCTTTCCTTCTCTTGGATATTGGCACATCAACCCAGGCTTTTGTACCAAACACTCTGAGGTAACCTAAGCTAGGATCCCTCTGGTATAAAACCCTATAAGGTATGTAATTTATAGACCTGGTCCAGATCCTGTTCGAAACATAAGAGGCGGCCTTGATTGCTTCTGCCCAGTATGTCATTGGCAACCCTGCATCCTGCAACATGGAATACATTTTTGTCTGTAGCATTCCCCCATGTCGCTCAGCAACGCCATTTTCTGCTGACACCGCCACGTTGGCAACCCTGTGCCGCACACCTTGCACCTGCAACCATTTCTTAAATTCATTTGACATGAATTCTTCCCCAAAGTCTGTTTGGAGAGAATCCAAAGTACATTTAAGCTGTTTTTGTACTCTTCTTGCCCAGTACTTAAATGTTTCAAACATCTGTGATTTCCTTTTCAAAGGATACACCCATGAGAATCTGGTGCAATCATCCACCAGAATCAATGCGTATCGGTTACCTGAGTGACTCTCCCTGTAGGGGCCTACGACATCTGTATGCACTACCTTTAGTGCCGTGTCTCTCACTATGCTTAGCCACTGGGTAAGCCTTAGATTTGGAACTTTTGCAAACCTCACAATCCAGGTAGTTCCCACACTCTTTAATTTTTTCCTTCCCCAGCAAGGCTAGCGTTTTCTTTATGGTCTCAAAATTTGCATGAGCCAACCTTCTATGTAACAGATGTATGCAATTATCATGGGGGCTCTTATTAGTTATCATTTTTGCCTCCACATGCCTATTTTCTACCACATACACATTATTACACTTTTTCCCTGTAAGAAGCACTTTCCCACCTTTGGATATCTTACAAGCCTTGTCTTTAAATGTTACAGTATATCCAGCCCTGTCAAGGGCACTTACACTTAACAAATTGTTCTCTAGTTCAGGGACACATAGCACCTTTTTAAATGTATAGTTCAAAGCTGGGAACCACACACTCCCCTCACGTGTCACCTCAGAATTCCTTCCATCAGCGAGGCTTACATGCAGCAAACTTGAGTCCTGTGTGTCTTTTAAAAGTTTCTCATGCTGGCAAATGTTCTGTGATGCACCAGAGTCTAAAATCCAGACACCGGCTGTGTCACTGTGCTCAGTCAGCACCAATGATGCCTTCTGACTGCTCACAAACTCACGTGATGACTGGTCCCTTCGGCTTTTCTTCCTTGCTTCTGGGCAGTCGCGCTTTAAGTGATTTGTTGCCTTGCAGATGTAGCAACGTCTGACCTTCAGAGCCACGTGTTGCTGTAAATCACCCGGCTTTCTTTGCTCCGCATTCCTTTCTCCGCCGGCAAACCTCTGCGCCTCCCGGCTTGGCAGGTTTCCCTTTGGCTTGGCAGGCTTCCCAGGATCTGTTGCAAGCAATCTCTTCTCCTGTTCCAAAATTCTTCCAACAACATATTGCAGAGTCAGCTTATCGATTTCAACTGATTCCAGAGCAGTGATAAGCATGTTATACTGCTCAGACAGAGAGCTCAGGATTATGTAAACTTTATCATCTTCCTGTAGAGACTTTCCCCTCTGCTCCAGCATTTGGAAACATTCAGTCAGTTCATTTATGTGGTTTCTCACAGAAACTGACGGCAAGAGAAAAGTTCTGTACATACGCCTCGTTATGGCTATTAAAGAGCCAGCTGTTTTCTGTACGTAGACCTGAGATAAAGAGTCCCAGGCCGCTTTTGCCTTCAAAGCTCACATGGACAAGCTAGTCGTCAGCCACGCTCAGCACTATTATCGCAAGTGCTTTCTCATCTTTCACCACGTCCTGCGGCGTCTCAGGATCCGGGGGATTGGAGACATAAATCCACAGTGCCTCTCTTTTAAGATAGTGTTGCATACGTAACGCCCACACATTGTAGTTGGTAGAAGTGAGCTTCTCCACAAGCAAGGACATTGCAGCTTGAGCCATAATTTCTCCCGCTCCCTGCTGCTCCTGCTCTGTGTCACTCTCCTCCTCCACCTCGGATGCACTGCTGCTGGCAGACCTGCTGGACACCTCCTCTGCTCCGTCTGACTCAACCTCAGACATTCACTCGCCTTCTGCTCACCACAGCCCTTGTTCCACAGATAGTTCCTCTGCTCAGAACCTCCAGGATGTAGCGCAGTTGAGCTGTTCTGGGCCCATAACCCTGTGGCGTATGTTAGGAAGCGTTGCAGCTCAACAGACGAGTAAGCACAGAAGACTCAGCACATATAAATAAGTGCTCTTTTATTCACAGTGTCAAAATGCTCTGCTTGGTCACCAATTCTCCACAACCCACATCTATACAGGTACTGTACAATATATATACACTTCTGGCCCTGTCCAGCAGCCAATCAACAGTTAGCCACCCAGTGGTCAGATATCATCCTGCTAGAACCAGTTCAGTCCAGCTTTTCTGCCAAGTCATAAGCAGTCATGTGACCCCAGCTGTCACCTGGCTGTCACTTAGATTACAGCAATCTACCTGCTTGCTATGTTCAGTCTTAAGTTCCAACATTTTCATCTATTGATAATGGGTTAGACAGCTTCTAATCTGAACAAGGTCATATAATTGTTGCTACTCTCTCTTCTTCTTACTGATCTTCAAGGCTATTCTGTTTTGGGTCTCTAGATTCCCTTCTTGGCAGGCTTCCCTGAGAGGCCAGGTTTATTCTATGTGTGCCACAACATCCTCTGGGGTCTTTCTGGTCAAGTCCAGCAAGTGTTCTTCTATATTTCTTACCATATCCATGAAACTTACGAAGAGGAATTGTGTTCAGTAAAGTCGTTTGAGGCTATTCCAGAGATCCTGTGGACTCAGTCTTGTAGTGAGGAAGTGCAAGGCACTGTTGTGTTAATATTCATTTTTGAGGACTCGCATTGTCCAGTGTTTTGATTGTATCAGTCAACCACAAACATTTTATTCCTACTGGTTACTTGGGGGTGAACTAGGTGTTTTATAATAGGGTTGTATCTCTCAGCACTGGAAGATAGTGTTTACCACCCTCACTGAGTGGCAAAAATAATGTAACTAACTCATCATGGAACTACTGAAACATTCTCCCACTCTTAACGTTTCCTCCTAAAATTACCCCCCTCCAACCAGAATTGCTTCCTGTCTGAGGGACGGCTCAAGAGAAATGTATCTGGAGAGAGGTTTTATGAGGCCAAAATCAATCAGCAGGAGAAGAATTCTGTACGTTCCTGCCAACTACACCTTTACTTTAAATCACTCACCACCATTTCAAACTACATATCTGTGCAGCAAGATCCAGATTTTAAGACGTGAGTTTGCTGCTGTCACATCAAGTTGCCTCTCATTCTTCTTTCTCAGGGGTCCCTTTTACACTGGCACATGCCGCTACTTGTGAAGAGAGTTCAGTGTGACTATTGTACTCATTCAGCATGAAGCCTTGGTTGGTTCAGACCTTCATCTATTCTGTATGGCTGGGTAATGGCTCCACGCACATTGAAACCTCAACGTTGATTACAAACTGGGGAGACTGGAATGATTGAGACCAGCAATTCTGCCAGCATGCAAGCCTCCCTCTGTAGCAATTTTTCATCAGATGAAGGACTCATACTAGAATATGTCCTCCTTCATATCTGCCATCCTAAACTGTCCTGACACCAGAAGTAGAAAACCAGGAAATCTAGCATGAGCAGGCTTTCACTACAATGGGATCAGCTGATTTGGGATCAGCTTTCTGCAATGTTCTTGGTTATAGCTCTTGAGAAAACCCCCAACGCTTTGTCAGCATTATCCGTAATTAATATATTGTATAAGGTAAACACTAAGATTGGCAAGGACATACAGCTCACTCTTCTTCCTGTTGGGCAGTGATTTTATCTGCTGCACTGGATAAAATGTAACCTGGATGCCATGTGAGAATCAGTGTGGTGTTCAGGTTGGTAGGGCTGTCAAAAAAAAAAAATTCGGTACAGTTCGGATTTGGCCGAATTTGGCCCTTGTGGGTTCGGTACGTGCCGAAGTCCGAACTCCCCCACTTCGGATCCGTTCAATTCGGCGGGAATTCAAAGTTCGGGAAAAAATTCGGCCGAATAAAGCCATTAAAAACACAATCGCGCCTTTCCGCGGCTCTGGGGGGGCATTTTTTAAGGTGGAGGTCCCAAAATTTCAGGGTAGCTTGGAGGGACCCTCCTTGCAAGAACCCCCAAGTTTGGTTAAGATTGGACCAGGGGGTCCGGAGTTATGGGGCCCGGAAGGGGTCCCCCCCATCCACCCATAGGAAAGAAAGAACAGAAGTCGGCTGCTATTCATGCAATGGGCGGGGGGGGACTCCTTCCGGGCCCCATAACTCCGGACCCCCTGACCCAATTCTCACCAAACTTGGGGGTTCTTGCGAGAAGAGTCCCCCCAAGCTACCCTGAAAGTTTGGGACCCCCACCTCAAAAAATGCCCCCTCCAGAGCCGTGGGAAAAGCCTCCCTATGCCTGCTGGTGCTGAGAGATTTCTCATTAAGCTTGTTTCCTCTGCAGTTAACCACAGATGCCCAAAGTGTTAACCCCTCATGGGAAGTAGGTTAATGAGAAATCTCCCAGCATAGGCAGGCATAGGGAGGTTTTGCCCACGGCTCTGAGGGGGCATTTTTTGAGGTGGGGGTCCCAAACTTTTAGGTTAGCTTGGTGGGACACTCCTTGCAAGAACCCCCGTGTTTGGTGAGGATTGGGTTGGGGGGGCTGTAAGGGGGCTTGCCCCCTTCTCCATAAAAACCAATGCAAAACTTTTGGCTTAGGGCTTAGGGCTATCCATGGCTACTAGTCAAAGTGAATACTAGTCATGATGCATATCTATAATCTCCAGGGTCAGAGAGGTTTTGCCTTGGATTTGCCACTCTCTAGATGCACATTCCCCCCAGCCAAATTCTCAAAACTCAACAATAAGCCCCCATGCAGAGTTTGGAGAATCTGGCTGGGAAAATGTGCATCTGGAGAGTGGCAAATCCAAGGCAAAACCTCCCCTGCTTAAATGACCAAGAGGTTTACCTCCCTCACCCAAGCCTGGGTGCTACCCTACCTAATAACTAGTGCACCCTTAAACAAAGTTAACCACCAACATCACAATTCACAAACAAGGCAGCTACCTTGAAGCAGATGGATCTCCCCTGCAAGCAGGAATCACACAGGTGAGGCGGCGCAACACTCTAGGAACCCAAGCTAACTTCAACCAAAGTACACTGGATCCCCCCCCCGCGGGCAGAGACTCACACTGACCCACTTAACTCCAGCCAAAGTTGGCAACCACAAAAAACAGCAGGAATAACACTCCCACAAAGGCAAGCCCACCCCAACCAGAACAGGTAATCCCCCCCAACCAGAAATCACAGCGTACACACACAGAGCAACAACCCAAACATCAAATTTAACATAAAGAGCCCCAAACCAGGCCAAGCTTAACAGAGACTCAGTCAGTAAAAGCCTATGCCAACTCCAGGCCACAGCAGGAATTAGAAAGCCAAACTTGGGAACAGTAGCACAGGCCAGAAATCACAGCCCGCACACACAGAGCAACAAACCAAACACCAAATTTAAAATAAAGAGACCCAGGCAGAAGCCTGGGGCTTGCCCCAAATAAATACAGCAGAATCTGCTCCCCTACCCCAAGTTACAAAGAAAAGCCCCAAATTAAGTAAAATGATAGGGTCAAACTGTGGATGTCTTCTTCTCTTCTCTTCCACGTCCAGGGACCACCACGAAGCAGGCAGGCACAGTCAGGGAATTATAATCCAGTTAGATAGATCCAATTCCAGCAGGCAGGTTCACCTCAGGATCCCAAGAGGAGCACTCACAGCAGCCAGCACCAGCTGGATAGAGGTCTATAAAATTGTGCATGGTGCAGGGAGAGTGGACAGGGAAAAGTTTTTCTCTCTCTCTCATAAAAACTAGGACATGGGGTCATCCGCTGAAGCTGGAGGCTGAGAGATTCAAAACTGATAAAAGGAAGTATTTCTTCACACAGTGCACAGTTAAATTATGGAACTCCCTGCCACAAGATGTGGTGATGGCTGCCAACTTGGAAGGCTTTAAGAGTGGAGTGAACATGTTCATGGAGGAGAGGAATATTCATGTCTACTAGTCAAAATGGATTATAGTCATGCTTCCTAGAGGCATGAATATACACTGTGCAAGAACTGAAGGAGATCCTTCCAGATCCATTGCAGTCAATGAAGGATCGATTTTGAAGCTCGCTTAAACCACTCTTTTTTAAAAACAACAACAACAACTTTTAAAACCTTTAAAATGACTATTCACTGTCCTGATGCAAAAGGAGAAATTCCCACCCCACCGCACTCGCCTGCTCATTGTTTGCATGTGTGTGTTAAGTGCGGTCAAGTTGCTTCCGACTCATGGCGACCCTATGGCCATTTATTCATGGAAAGTTTTGCATTGGAGTTGTCACTCTCTAGATGCACATTTTCCCCATCTGAATTCTCAAAACTCTGCACGGCAGCTTATTGTTGAGTTTGGAGAATATGGATGGGGGGGAAGGTGCATCTAAAGAGTGGCAACTCTGATGCAAAACCTTCCATGAATGAAAGTCCTCCAAAATGTCCCATCTTTGACAGCCCTGCTCAGATCTTGCAAACGGAGGGCCGTGGCTTCTGTGGCCCCCGCAGGCGGCAGGATTGCTTGGGAGATTGGAGGGGGGATTGGAAGGGGGAAGGGCAGGCGATCCTCCTGGCCCCAGCTGACAGGATCACCCGGGAGATTGGAGGGGGGGATTGGAGGGGGGGTAGGGCAGGCGATCCTCCTGCCCCCAGCTGACAGGATCACCCGGGAGATTGGAGGGGGGATTGGAAGGGGGAAGGGCAGGCGATCCTCCTGCCCCCAGCTGACAGGATCACCCGGGAGATTGGAAGGGGGAAGGGCAGGCGATCCTCCTGCCCCCAGCTGACAGGATCACTTGGGAGATTGGAGGGGGGGATTGGAGGGGGGGAAGGGCAGGCGATCCACTGCAGATCCCTCGCCTGTCTTCCCGGGACTCCCAGGAAGGCGAGCGGGGGGTTGGCAAGCTCCTCTGCTCTGCCTGGACAGGCAAAGCAGAGGGGTTTAAAGACCCCTCGCCTGTCTTCCCGGGACTCCCAGGAAGGCGAGCGGGGGGTTGGCAAGCTCCTCTGCTCTGCCTGGACAGGCAAAGCAGAGGGGTTTAAAGACCCCTCGCCTGTCTTCCCGGGACTCCCAGGAAGGCGAGCGGGGGGTTGGCAAGCTCCTCTGCTCTGCCTGGACAGGCAAAGCAGAGGGGTTTAAAGACCCCTCGCCTGTCTTCCCGGGACTCCCAGGAAGGCGAGCGGGGGGTTGGCAAGCTCCTCTGCTCTGCCTGGACAGGCAAAGCAGAGGGGTTTAAAGACCCCTCGCCTGTCTTCCCGGGACTCCCAGGAAGGCGAGGAACACACACCCCAGGCAGAACCGACGACAGCCCCCTTTGGCTTCCCCCCCCCACCCACAGAAACTGCTCCCTCCCCACACACACACAGACTCTGCTTCCCCCCCACACACACACACACAGGAGAAAAGTTATAGATTAAAGCCCCCAAAGGGGTCTTACTGTGGCTGTCTTCTGTTCCATCAAGAGGGGCTGAAGAGGACTTGTAAAGTAATCCAAGATGATTCCAATTAGGCACGGAACGTTTTGCTCTGGAGAAGATGCACACAGGATCGGCTCGCTGATCCATTAATCCCAATAGGGAAAAGGGGAAAGGGGAAAGCCCATATATCGGGACCCCCTGACCCAGTGTTCACAAAGCTTGGGGGGTTCCTTAAGAAGCTTAATCTAAAGTTCCAGTGAAAGTTTTGTGTCTGCACCCCCAAAAATGCGCCCCCTGCAGCCATGGAAAGAGAAAAGGGGGGGAGGCGATATTTCTGCCCCCACTTAACCCATCTTTACAAAACTTGGGTAGTATCTTAAGAATAATTCACTGAAGCTATGCTAAACGTTTGGGGGCTATATCCCCAAAAAAGCGCCCCCTGCAGCCACATAAATGGAAAGGGGGGGGAGGGAAAAGGGGGAGAGCCCATATCTCGAGACCCCCTGACCCAATGTTTACAAAACTTGGGTGGTATCTTAAGAACACTGGTCTGAAACTCCGCTCAAAGTTTGGGATTTGTACCCCCAAAAATGCGCCCCCTGCAGCCATGGAAAGAAAAAGGGGGGAGCCCATATCTCGGGACCCCCTGACCCAATGTTTACAAAACTTGGGGGGTACCTTAAGAAGCTTCATCTGAAGTTCCAGTGAAAGTTTTGTGTGTGCACCCCAAAAAATGCACCCCCTGCAGCCACAGAAAGGAGCGAATGTGCACAAGCACCCCACACACACACACGAGGATTTCGCTCGCTCTCTCTCTCTCCCTGGCCGGGCCGCACATCAGCTGATTCCTCCAGTACTCAATCCTGACTGATTGGCCAGAAGAAGACCCAGCTTGCCCACCGATTAGCCGGGGGAGGAGAATGCTGCTTACTGACGGTTATGCTGCTTACTGACGGCCGAGTTTGCCGAATTTATTCACGAACTCCCGAACTCGCTGAATTCGCCCCCCCCCCCGGTTGCCTGCCAGTTTTGAGTTCGGATCCGTCCGAACAGAAAAGCACCGAATCAGGGGAAATTCAGTTGATTTTCAGTTCGGACCAAACCGAATTGACAGCCCTACAGGTTGGATTTGGGAATACCCTGGTTCAAATTCCCATTCTGACATGAAGATCATTGGAGCAGTCTCTCTTTCCTTCAGGCTATCCCATCTCACAGGCTCATAGTGAGGCTAAAATGGGAAAGGGAGAAACACAGGACATTGCCTTGCGCTCCTTGAGAGAATGGTGGGACACCAATGCAATAGGTAAATAGATAGATGGAGGATTGTAGCAGAAATAGGCCTTCTGCTGACAGCCTTGCCCACATCCTAGAACAACAACTGCTGCTCTAGTAAGGCAACTAATTGGGCATCTGCATAGTTTGCACTGGTGAGGTCAAGGGCAAGAAGTAAAGTGTTTTACTTTGACCTTAACTTGTTTTATAAGCTATTGTCTCTTTTGACGTACAGTATGTGTGTGTGTATAGAGGGGGAAGGCTGAGACAGTGGCGATTGAAGCATGCAAGGTAACAGAAGGTTCTAATTTAATTGAACAGTGACTAAGCAGAGTTTAATTAGCAAGACTGTGGCTAGTCTTGACAATTTGAAACACAGATGTAGGTAGGATAAACCTTCAGAATGCATGGGTTCTGTGCAGTTTTGTGCAGTTTGAAGATCTGAGGCAATTTCCTGGTTTTGCCTGAAGAAAGGGAGAGTGATAACCAGGTTTCAAGATCAAGGCTTGTTTAGCAGCTGCCTGCCAAGATTGCCCAGGGCCAGCCGATAGCCGGCTTCTTCTTCTTCTCTTTTTCATTTTCTGAATTTCTGCATTGCAAAAAAAAAAAAAACCAACTGGATAATTTGAGGATTTTTCATTAACTCTTTTTTATATTTTCATGAATGTCAAACTCATCCTGAGCCCACAGTCTTGACACTACCTTTAGAATTCTAATAAATTCTCTTCCAATTTAATTTTGGCATGCACTTAGGGCATCTTTGAAAGAAATATTATCCAAGGAAGATTTTATCACTTGCTCCTGCTTGTGTGTAATGCAGAATGTATTGCTTTCTTTTTTGTTGGTCATTGCTGTCCTTTGTTAGGAGGATACCCTAGGCAATGATGTGTATTTTTTTCATGCAAAATTTTCCCCTTGCATGAAATGAGTACAAGAGGGAAAGAGAGAGGCAACTGAGAATTTTAGCCTCCAGAGAGCACAATGGAATATCTACATCTAAAATGATGGGGGTTACTTTTTAGTCTTCTCTTTTAGCCATACCAATAAGATTGCTTCAAACATAACGGCAGTCAGGCTCACTCCATTACACTTAACAGTTGTGTCAGCATTTCTGCAGTAAACCCATATTTTCAGGACCCTAAAGCTCTGCTATAAAAATTTTCATCCAGCTAAAACTTGCTGCATTCATTCTATATATATTGGCACAGTTAGGATGTAATATTAATTGTAAAAGGAACAAAAATATTCATACAGCCCCTTTTAAATTTAACATGTAAGGAGAAAGAACAGAGGTTAATTAAACTTCAGTCGCTTTTGGCATACCTACTATGATTTTTTTTAAGCTGGTATTATCTGCTGGCACACCAATCCTTTCCTAGACTTTACAAAGATCTCTGTGCAGCAGCATAGTTGTGTCAAGCCAAACACTGTAATAGCTGAGCACCAGCTTTGTTTTCTGTTAAACAATTGCTTTCACCATAGTTCGATAGTACTGAGTATTTATATAATATGACTTTTTAAAAATACACAACACAGATTCTGTTTTCCCTCTCCTTGTATTTCAGCATCATCATTTAGTTTTTGTGCTAAAGATACAGTTTGGTTTCAAAATGCACCATGGTGTAAAGTGGGTCATTGATCGTAAGGGAGTCAATTAATTTTTCATTTCAAGAGGAAATGGATTGAGTTCATTAGATGTGTGCTGTTTATAGGTAATGAGCATAATAGACTAAGCACAACAGAAAGTTTAATGAAATAAACAATTATTTTGCAGGTGAGGACGACCGGCTTCAGCTGGTCAAAGTGAACAAGGAGGCTGGACGAGGACAGCAGGCCCTTCGTGGCATCAAAAGTGTGTTGCTGCGGCTGCCCCCAGGACCACGGCACAGACTTGTTGAGGAGGCGATGCAGGGGCTCAGCAACCGAAGCTGTGTTGGGCAGGAAGGCATGATAAAAGTTCAGAAGGCTGAGAAAGGCCTGGAGTTCCTGCTTCAACTTGGGTGGCGGCGCGTTGTGGATGGCCCGGACCTTGGTGGGAGTTGGTTGGATTCTGGCAGTGTGAATGAGGTACCCCAGGAACTCCACTTGTGGCAGGCCCAGCTGGCACTTCTCCCTCTTCACAGTGAGGTCGGCATCTCTGAAATGCATGTGGACAAGACGGACATGGCTCAGTAGCTCCTCTTCTGATCTGCCCATGACCAGAATGTCATTGAATACGGGATGACCCCTGGCAGTCCCTTGAGGAGATCTTCCATGAGGTTTTGGACGATCCCGGAGGCCGTGCTGATCCCGAACTGTAGCCACTTCACTCGGAAAGCTTCCCGGTGCATGACGATGGTCTGAACAGGCAGCTGCTGGTACGCCTGAGCAAGGTTGAGTTTAGCAAAGACCTTGCCTCCCGCAATGGAAGCACGGAGGTATCTCACGATGAGCACTGGGTATGAGTGTTGCTGGAGGGCATTGTTTATGGTGCAATTGTAATCCTCGCTGATCTGGACCTCGCCATTGGTCTTCAGCGGCGTGATGATGGGGGTCTCCCACTTGGCTCTAGCACGCCCTGGCTGATGAGGATCTAGCACCCTCTGGGTGATGAAACAATTTAGCTCCACGTTGATTTTCCTTTGAGGGCGAAGGGAACCCGGTGAGGCTTGAGCTGAATGGGTGCGACGGATGGGTCGAGGTGGAGCTTGATAGGTGGCCCCTTGTGGCAGCCCAATGGTGCATCCCAGACGCTCTCGAAGTCCTTCAACCTGGCCTCAGACTGGACTTGGCCGATGTGCTAGACCCTGATCATCTGGATTCCTAGCGCATGGAACCACTTGAGCCCCAGAAGGCTGGTGCGTTGGCCCTCCACGACAACAAAGCACAGGTCTCCCAAGAATTGCTTGTGGTGTACATGGATGGCAGTGATGCCCCTGTCTGGGACTCTCCTCCTCTGGAAGTTGGTGAAGATGAGGCTGCTCTGCTGCAAGCGGGGTGCCCCTGAGCGCACAGCCGTTTGAATTTGTCGGCTGAGACTATGGAGAGCGTGGACCCCGAGTCGACCTCCATCTCGCACAGCGTGCCCTGGATCTGGACTGTCAACTGGATCTTCTCAACAGAGTGAATTTTGTTAAGCTTCACACTCTGGACATGATGCGGCAGCGACTCACAGCAACGGCGTGCCCCTCTTGGCTTCTCGGCATGTTCGACTGCCAGGGAGTGAGTGGGCTGAACGGCGCCATCACATCAGGCAGGAAAATTCAAAGTTCCCCCTCTCTTTGCAGTGTGGCAGACTCTGGTGATGTGGCCGATTTTGCCACATGCCCAGCACTTCGCGTTGTGGAACTTGCACAATTGGCACTCATGCTGGTCCCTGCAGCTCGTGCACTGGCTGCCAGCCAAGAATCTTGGCCAGCAGACATCTTGTGGGCCTCGTCCTCTTCCTTGCTGTCGTCCTTGTAGTGGACTGGAATGGTGGCTCGAGGTGGCGCGGTCGCCTGGTTGGTTTGGCGCACCTCATGGGACATCTTGTTGGCTGCCTCTGCTGCCATTGCTTCCTCCAGGGCCATGTTGAAAGTGATGACCTTCTTTGCGAACAGGCACCGTTGCACTTTCTCATTTCGGAGGCCGCTGACTAATGGATCCCAGAGTGTGGTGTCGAAGTCCACAAAGTTGCAAAATCGGGCCGCAACAAACGTGGCTACAGACTCGTCAGGGCCTTGGTTCCACTGGTAGAACACGTGCCGCCTGGTGAGTTCTGACGGTTGAGGTGCAAAATGGTTCCCCAGTGCTTCCATAATGGCATTGAACAAGGTTTCCTGCAGCCTGGTGGGGGCCAGCAGGGCCTGAGCCAGCTCGAATGTGTCTGCCCCACACATGCTAAGGAAGGTTGCGCACTTCAGGTTGGCGTCCATAACCTTGTTGGCTTCCAGGTAGAAAGCGAGCTGTGTGGTTGACTTTCCCACCACTCTGGGGTGGCCAGGTTGAATGCCTCCATGCTGCCTTGGCTCGCCATAGCGAGTTGCGTTGCGTCTCCCTTTTGAGGTCTCCCCTGTGATTCAGCTGGGTTATCCGGGCTGCCTACCAGCTACTGTAGTGATTTCAGCAGAGGGTGAGCCAGGCTGCTTACCAGCTATGAGAGTGATTTCAGCAGGGATGAGCTGGGCTGCCTACCAGCTTCAGAATCTTACCTTCGTCGCCAATATTATATATGTGTGGGCGAGACACAAGACTGGAGATGGAGTTCCAACAGCAACTGCTTTATTAGGTGAACAGGAACAGATCTGCAACTAACCCCTGCTTATATGCCCACTTGGCCGCTCAGGGCCATATCCCCCAAGTCTGTGATTGGGCGGCTGCAACCCTTACAGCTAATAGAGACACACAAGCGCAGGAGCCTGGAGAGGCTCCAAGCTCAACATGTTTCCAGCTTCCTGCTGCATACATAACAGATGACACAATGATGATATAGCTGTAAAATACAAGATGACCATGCCTGGAGTTGACTTTCAAGGGCAGCTTAGCAGTAACAGCCAACTTTCCTGGAGGTCAAAGGATGTTTTGTTCTGAATTACAGGTTAGTGTCAAGTTACTCTTACAGCGCATTCCTGAAAGGAATGCCTGCACCAGTTTTAGGAGGCAACCTAGTGGTGTTGCCTCCTAAAGAGGTTTTGGTACCGCCAAAACCTCTACCCGGCGCCAAAAACCCATGCAACCCTATGAGCAAAAAGCTGGCATATCTTTGAAAAAACTGGTGTATCTTTGAAAAAACAAAAAGGGGGCACCTTTTGGTGGTCCCACCCCCTGCCCAACGCCGGAACGCTCCGGGAACCTCTCCTGGTGCACCGGAACACCTCCCAGTTTGCCGCTACGGCCTGTGTCAGTGTCCGGCGGGAGGTGCAGCGTCATCTGGGCCCAGCACTGCCCGCAGCCAGGGACCTGTGTCTGGGCCTGCACACCAGCACTGGGGCCACTCATGCTGGCATGCACCTTCTGGGCACCGGTGGTGTGGGCCCCTGCGCTGGCAGAAGCTGGCAGAGGCCTCCTAAGGCCTTTCAGCCCAAATTTCAGGAATGGGGTGTTAGTCTGGTTTGTAGATCCCTGAACTAAAGATGGTGGGGCAGGAGGAAGAATCAAAACGGGGACCTCATTGATGCCAACTATCCGGCTACCTTTGCTTGGATGTTTTATATATATTGAACAAACTGCCAGACCAGCAGTGAATATGGCTGATGAAAACACAGCCAGTTATCTTTAGTACTGTAGCTGAGAAGCTATTTCTCCAAAGAAGTTGTGTGTCAATAAAGATCAACACCCACTCTCAGAGTCTGTTTAGCCTGATTGGCCATGGAAAATAAGATGGCATATAACTTTAGTAAGAATATGCATAGATGGTAAAACAATATAGCATCAGTACTATATTTAAATATTTCCATGTGGCTTTCCATGTGGCTCAAGGCAATTTACAGATCACAATTTAAAACATACAGAACTTGGTAATACCCCAAATAACTCCCCCCACAGCATCTAACATATATAGTAAGAAATCCGGATGCTTCTTTTAAGCACACTGTCATATGACAGCAGTACAGCATAGGGGGTTAATCCAAGTTTGGGGCTTGTGGAATCCCTAAAATCATGCTAGGTAGCAGCGTTTGCTTCAGGGCCTACCTCTCAATACCACACTTCAGTTTGAAAGCCCAGCATTATGTTGAAAATTTTAGCCCAGCCAAGAGATTGTCTAATCAGGCTCAATTTTGCAGCAATAACAACTGGGTCATGGCTACCTGCTTGCATTGTTGCTTCAAGCCTGTGACTCAAAGAAACTTATTTCACCTATGATTTTTGTCACTGTATTACACACACTAAAGCATATATAGCTCCAACCATAGATAAATACTTAATGGTTCATTTCAGAACGACAATATGAGATCTTACCTATTAGGCTGAGGGGGAAACACAGACATTATGGCAGGAAGAATCAGTGGGAGAAGAATCCAAGCACTAGTGTGCTTTGTCACATGTGCAGTGTGATTGGCACTGATTGAGATTTCTTGGAGATTGCAGCAGGGACCTTGGTATCTCCTCAGAATGAGGACCATACACAGTATTGGGCCTGCGTGAGTTTTCAGAAAGCCAGAACAAGGTGAGGGTAACAGGCAGGTAAAAAGAGCAGAGAAAGGGTATATGCTAGGATCAGCCAAGGAGGACTTCCACCCCACCCTAATGCATATGAGGGGTTGCTGCTGGAGAAGAAAGTGGAGGCATGACCACCTCCCCTCTTGAGCTGACGTTGCAGGTGAACAGTGAGCCCAAACAGGCAGACACAATGACTTATTGGTTCTTGTAGATTATCCGGGCTGTGTAACCGTGGTCTTGGAATTTTCTTTCCTGACGTTTCGCCAGCAGCTGTGGCAGGCATCTTCAGAGTGTTACTACTCTGAAGATGCCTGCCACAGCTGGTGGCGAAACATCAGGAAAGAAAATTCCAAGACCACGGTTACACAGCCCGGATAACCTACAAGAACCAATGAACTCTGACCGTGAAAGCCTTCAACAATACAATGACTTATTCTTCATGTGTGTGTCCAGTATCTAATCCATATATTGTATCTTCTCACTTTGGGTCCATGAATTAAAGTTTCCTCTGGGGAATGTGAAAGCTTTTCCACTTGTGTTGACATTTCCCCTCTAACAAGGAAGAATACTTTTTTTTTGAACCTGCGAGATTGACAGTAAAATTGACTAATGCTGAATTACTCATCAGTGATTTCTGTGTCTACCTTGCTTTTGTTGCGGCTGCTAAAACCCTCCCTCCAATAGATATTTTAATGGCACTAGGGGAAAGAGACTGAAAGATTCGCTTCAAAATCTCTTGGTGGAGAAACGGAGAGCAGTTCATTACCGAAATTCTCACAGCTGAAGTAGTGACATCTGCCAGTGTAGAGTGTTGTATTATCCATGATTATACATCTGACCCTCTGGAACCAGAAAATTAATAGTGCTGTGAAACTGCTTCAGTGTCACTATCCTAACTGGTATCAAAACAAATAACTTCCAATATGGCCTGTGAGTTGCCTTGGCTGACTGCAGCTCTATAATTATACTCACTCTGCTTCTGGACCTTTTTCTTCCTGTCCCTACACCATTTAAGTTAGTAACTAATCTATCACCAGTGTGCTCTAGTTAGCTCTTATTTGTAGCTATTTGAAAGATCCAGGAAGATCAGGGCCAGGCAAGGAGTGACTTTAATTATAAAGGGGCAAGTACACCGGTGCCAAGGTAATATTGGCACAGAAATTGATATAATATTTTAAAAGTCCTTTGCATCTGGAGTATCAGACCAAGAACAATTCCAGACTCTTCCCATTTGTAAGATATGGTAGCTCTCATTGAATCTATTCCAGATTCATCATCCCTCAAACCCACCTTTTTTGTATGATTATCCAATTTTTAAAATTATTTTCTCCATGTTCATAGTAATTTCCAGATTCATGTCACCATTAACTCCAAGAATAGGAATCTAACAGTGATGACATTTTTTAACTCTATGCAATTGAATGAAAATGGATGTATTCTCATGTGACCTCATATTTGTGCTGATCTCACTCCCTATAGGATTCTTACTTTGAAGAGCATTTTATATGCTGGAGGCTATCCAGAAAGGTAAGCACAAGCTTCATTATGATGGGTTTGGAACAGATTCAAAGGAGAGCTGCCAGAGACAGTCACAGCAAGACTAAAAGGGAGATTCTATAAGAGGTAGGCTGAAGGGATACATTTAGCAGTTTCCAGCCATTTTAAGTGCTCTGAAGAGGGCAAAGGGGTCAAAATAATTGTCTAGCCTGCTGATCTAGGATACAATATTAAGTAATCCTCTGAAGAGATAACATTTATGGTGTATCTTCTTTACCAGTTTCAGAGGGTAGCTGTGTTGGTCTGCAGTAGTACAGCTATATTCGAGTCCAATAGCACCTTAGAGATCAACAAGATTTTTAGGTCGAAAACTTCTTCATCAGGAGGGGTTGGCTCGCTATACCAAAATCCAGGTCACACTCCCTGAGCTGTGGGCCACATGCAGAAGTAGTGCCAGCGTGGTGTAGTGGTTAAGAGAGGTGGTTTGGAATGGTGGACTCTGATCTGGAGAACCGGGTTTGATTCCCCACTCCTCCACATGAGCAGTGGACGCTAATCTGGTGAACTGGATTTGTTTCCCCACTCCTACACACAAAGCCAGCTGGGTGACCTTGGGCAAGTTACAGCTCCGTTAGAACTCTCTCAGCCCCACCTACCTCACAGGGTGTCTGTTGGGGAAGAGAAGGTGATTATAAGCTGGTTTGAGTCTCCCTTAAGTGGTAGAGAAAGTCGGCATATAAAAACCAACTCTCCTTCTTCTTCTACTGCTCTGCCAACCAGGCAAGAGCAAAAGGTGAGCTTCCTAGTATTTATATCAGACTCGGCCAATCCAGAGGCTTCATACTTGTGTCTGGAAGAGGGCTCTAAGGCTTGAGCATCCACAATCCTAGGTAGCTCATTAGTGTAAATCTTAATTAGGGTTGCCATCTGACAGAAAAACCTGCCTGACTTATTCCTATAATAGCAGTTTGAGCGATAGAAACCAGCAGGTAGAGCTTTTCATGGCATGGAAATAAATTTTGACATCTGTTAATGGCTTGGATCCAGTGCAGCATTTCCACAGACATAAGGATTTTCAATGGTGGAACAGCAAAACCTCTAGCACTCTCCTTCTGCTGCAAACCTCTGACTCCCCCCCCCCCATGCATTTCAGGGGGAATTTGGGTTTGTAATGGAAAAGGAGAGGTGAAAACGTTGCACTCAGTAGGTGGAAATGCTTCCAGTTACAGAAACATTCTTTTGGATCCAAGCCAATTGTGGCACATCAAGCGGCTGTTAAAGGTACAGCTGCAGAGGCTGGTTGAAAAGTGAGCAGTCCTATCAGTATCAGGCCATGAGAATTTTAGTGCAGACCTAGAGTCATTGCTCTCTCTCTCTCTCTCTCTCTCTCTCTCTCTCTCTCTCTCTCTCTCTCTCTCTGTGTGTGTGTGTGCCGTCAAGTCACAATTGACTTATGGTGACTCCGTAGGGTTTTCCGTTGGAAGAGCCAGCATGGTGTGGTGCTTAAGAATGGTGGTTTGGAGTGGTAGACTCTGATCTGGAGAACCTGGTTTGATTCCCCACTCCTCCACATGAGCTGTGGAGGCTAATCTGGTGAACTGGATTTGTTTCCCCACTCCTCCACATGAAGCTAGCTGGGTGACCTTGGGCTAGTCACACTCTCTCAGCCTCACTTACCTCACAGGGTGTCTGTTGTGGGGAGGAGAAGAGAAGGTGATTGTAATAGGGCTGTCGATTCGATTCCATCCGACAAGAAAAACAATCGAATTTTCCCTGATTCGGCAGTTTCTACTTCGGATAGAACCGAAGTAAAAAAAGGCGGGAAAACAACGAACCGAACTCGGTGAGTTCAGGCAGATGCTGAATAAATTCGTACAAGTTTGGCGCCCCCAAAGCAGCATTCTCATGCTGCCAATCGGTGGCCAAGCTGGGTCTTCTTCTGGCCAATCAGTCGTGGATAAGTGCGTGACCCTGGCCACTGCGCAGCCCGGGGAGAGAAAGAGCGACTGGGAGTGTCTATTTGTGTGTGAGAGAGATCCCTGTGTGTGTGTGGGGGGGGGGTGCACATTCGTGGCTTTCCACGGCTCCGGGGGAGCATTTTTGGAGGTAGAGGTCCCAACCTTTCAGTGTAGCTTGAGAGGACCCTTCTTGCAAGAACCCCCACGTTTTGTAAAGATTGGGTCAGGGGGTCCTGAGATATGGGGCCCGGAAGGGGTCCCCCCCAAATCACCCTTTAGAATAAAGCCATGAAAAACACATTTGAGGCTTTCCACAGCTCGGGGGGGGGGACATTTTTGGAGTTAGAGGTCCCAAACTTTCAGTGTAGCTTGAGGGGACCCTTCTTGCAAGAACCCCAAAATGGGTCATACTGTGGCTGTCTTCTTCTCTTCCATCAGGAGCAGGGACTGGGAGTCAGGACTCAGGAGTAATCCAACACGATTCTAGCAGACTCACACATACAGACTCTCTCTGGCCATTTATGCATGGGAGGTTTTGCCTTGGATTTGCCGCTCTCTAGATGCACACTAAGGATCGCCTGCTCCCATTCATTCCAATGGGCAGATGGAGGGACCGCATATCTCGGGACCCCCTGACCCAATCTTTACAAAACTTGGGGGTTCTCACAAGAAGGGTCCCCTCAAGCTACACTGAAAAGTTTGGACCTCTATCTCCAAACATGCCCCCCAGAGCCGTGGAAAGGCGCAAATGTGTTTTTAATGGCTTTAAATGTCCGAATTTATGTGTGCCGAATTCCACAGATCCAAATCGGGGGAGTTTGGACTTTGGCATTTCCTGAATAAAAATGGGCTGAATTTTCCCAGATCCGAATTTTTTTTCCCAACAGCCCTAGATTGTAAGCCGGTTTGAGTCTCCCTTAAGTGGTAGAGAAAAACCAACTCTTCATCTTCTTTTCAAGGCAAGAGATGTTCAGAGGTGGTTTGCCACTGCCTGCCTCTGCATGGGCTGAGAGAGCTCTGAGAGAACTGTGACTGGCCCAAGGTCACCCAGCAGGTTTCATGTGGAGGAGTGGGGAATCGAGCCCGATTCTCCAGATTAGAGTCCGCCATTCTTATCCGCTACCCCACCTACCATCAAATAGTTTGGGAAGTCTGTGCTAGTCCCGTTGCTGGTCTTGTCCACTGTATGCAGCATGGGTCACACAATATTGCATCTGGGAATCAGGGCAACTTTTCACAGATACTGTTCAAAATATACATTTAACTAACCATTCATCCAGTTTTCTTCCCACTCTGTCAGTTATAAAAGTATTAAAATTGGTTTTTTAAGTAGTGTTGCGTTCTCCTTTAAGTTTCCTGAAATTATCTACAGTCAATCTAAATGCCATGATATGTTGAGCAGAAAGAGTAGGCAACTGTTACATAATTGGATGAATTACATGCTCCTCAAGTGGGATTAAATCACAGATATGAGAAAGAACCAATAAAGCATTTATTTCAAAATATTTATTATTTTGGAGTAAGCAGTTAGAAAATTGTTGCAAAAGCTGAAAGCTGGTGCCCTTCCTTGTAAAAGTAACCATTTCTTCCCCAAATATATCTGTAGAACTGTGCTTGCATTATATTTTTCCATAAACAAGTGAATTTATTAAATTGTGATATTTTGGTCTGTTGATTTTAATAAACATTATTTAACATCTCAATTTATTATCATTATGTTTCATAGTGTTAATAAACCTGTAGCAATTTAATATCTCATCTGTTTCTCCTCCTGAACATCTGTCATGTTAATAAAGCTATTGGAGTTTAAATTTGCTGTCATCTTGCTAATTATGTAAAGTTTGATATTTGATGCCTGTTCCTTTAATAAAATGTGATGACTTGTTCAGTGTAGATAAAGTGGAGCAGAAGCAGCTTAACTAGAGATCAGTACTTGATCAATACCCCTCAATTAAAAATTGAACTTTTCCTTAGAAGAAGGTTGTGATGATCCTTCATTTATGTGGCTTATTATTGCCTTTTCAAAATAGAGAGCCTTAACTGGTATGTGCATATCATGGCCTACTACCTATAGAACCAAACTGGGTCTTTCTACTGTTTTTCCTGCCTAGTAATGGTGGACCATTCAACGAGGAATGGCCTGAATGCTTGAAGAGATTGTCCTATCTAATAGCCAGAAGCAGCTCACAGAGCTTGGAATTGTTCTTGCAACCATAAATTTGAGAATGAAAATCTCATTTTAGAATAAGCTTCCCAGATTTGTTTTTCAAATTTCTTTCTCTTGACCTCTAGAAAATATAAGGTATGATACCTCTTTCTTTAATCCTCATAGTTTTTTCCTTATAAAAGAGTGGGACTAGTTCCTTGAGAAGTTCAGTTCATCATCGGACTTCAGTGCATCCCCACATGGGGATTGTGTCTGTGTGCAGGCCTGCCACCAGTCTGATTTTCTTTCTAGCTTTACAACTAAAGAGGGAGTGCTCCTCCCCTAGACTACCCAGCAATTGATTTCTGCATAAACTGTCACATATCTAGGTAGGGCTGTTGAAAAAAAAATTCGGTACAGTTCAGCTTCGGCAAAATTTGGCCCTTTTAAATTCGGGCCGTGTCGAAGTCCGAACTGCCCTGCTTCGGATCCCCGAAATTCTGTCGAAATCCGGAGTTTGGGGGAAAATTTGCCCCCCCCCCCGCAGGCCTTCAGGGGGCTTCCCTGAAGGTGCGTGGGGGGCCCTTTAAACAGATCTGCGCCTCCCAACTGGGAGGCACAGATCTGTTTAAAGGACCTCCCGCGTGCCTTCAGGGAAGCCCCCTGAGGGCGCGTGGGGGAGTGGAACAGATCTGTGCCTCCCGGCCGGGAGGAACAGATCTGTTTAAAGGCCCCCCCGTGCACCTTCAGGGAAGCCCCGTGAAGGCGTGTGGGGGGGAGCCAAACCCCGAATTTGCTGTATTCGCCGAACCCCCGAAGTCGGTGAATTCGGCTCCCCCGTTTCCCGCCTTTTTTGAATTTGGTTCGTCCCGAACCAGAAACCGCCGAATCAGGGGAAATTCGGCGGTTTTCCAGTTTGAAATGAACTGAATCGACAGCCCTATATCTAGGGCCGAGCATCCCCTTCTCCCTCAGTTCCTTTCTTGCCACCACTGTGTCTGGTTGTCTAGAGCATGCTAAGGAGAAAGAATTAGTTCAACGAAGATTTCATCGATCTCATGAGTAGGGTTGAGGTGAGCTTCTTCGGCCTAGCCCTTTTTGTCCTTACTTCAGCAGTATACCTGCCCTAGGGGTCTTACCCTCTTCAGAGAAATTCAGTCGAGTGGAATTTGTTCCACAGACTGCTTGTGAGCCATGACAGCGAAGGCTCTGTTTAAAAAGTGTGAGAAATGCTCCACAAAAATGACCCAGATGGGTGAGCACCAGCTGTGCCTTCTGTGCCAAGCTTGTAGGGTGTATATGAAATTAACCTTGCAGGACATGGGTGTATAACCACCATTAAGAACATAAGAAAAGCCCTGCTGGATCAGACCAAGGCCCATCAAGTCCAGCAGTCTGTTTACACAATGGCCAACCAGGTGCTTCTAGGAAGCCCACAAACAAGACGACTGCAGCAGCACCATCCTGCCTGTGTTCCACAGCACCTAACATAATAGGCATGCTCCTCTGATCCTGGAGAGAGTAGGCATGCATCATGACTAGTATCCATTTTAACTAGTAGCCATGAATACCCCTTTCCTCCATGAACATGTCCACTTCCCTCTTAAAGCCTTCCAAGTTGGCAGCCATCACCACATTTTGGGGCAGGGAGTTCCACAATTTAACTATGTGTTATGTGAAAAAAAATACTTCCTTTTATCTGTTTTGAATCTCTCATCCTCCAGCTTCAGCAGATGACCCCACATTCTAGTACTAGCTTTGAGACTTCAAAACTTTTGAGTTTTCATAACAGTTGGCTGACAGGCCTTGTAAAGCAAACCCCTTATATAAGCATCGTTATTTTCCCGTACTGATGCACATATCAGTTGTTGCTGATGTTGTCTGTGCATATTTGAGACAGAGACCAAAAACAGATGATAATTTTACAACACTCCCTCAATACCACACTCTTAAATGCAAAAAATTGTTCCTAAAGCTAGAAGGCTGTTCTTTAGCAGTGTTCTAAAATGACCCTCATTCTCCAGCAGGTTATTTTATCTGACAACAAAAGTGTGTCAAGTACTCAACCCCATGAAACTAGATAACACTCTAATGCTTACCATAAAACAACAAAATATTGCCTTTTGAGTGCTGAACAACTGCAACAAATAATCATGCACCAAACTACCATATAATAAAACAAAATATACCACTAGAGCTCCTGTGTAGTCCAGTAACAGGATGATGAATAATGAACCAAATACAAGAGCCGGCGAACTCACTTGAATTCATTTTAAGGTAACAGTCAGGAATGAGACTGGCTTACTAGGCATTTCTAACCCTGCAATCCTGAGGGGGGGAGATCAAAGCACCATAGAAGCTGGTGTGACCTAGCACTGACTTCTGTGCCACTTTGCATCATAATCAGGGGGCACTTACACCAGCATGGGGGCACTTACATCAGCGCTGGGAACAGTGGAGCTGCGTGACACATGGGGGCAGGGCCAGCCCTTGCAGTGGTGTATATCTGGTACAGACATCTGCACCAACACCAAAGGGGGCATTCCCAGGGGCAGGCCTGGTGCTGGAAGGATCCCTGAGGACTTTCAGGCCAGGAAAACCCACTTTTTTCAGTGTAAAGTTACACCTGCCAAAAACATGGTGTTGTCCATAGAGTCCTATGATAGGGGTTTGATAGTTTACCCTCCTTTGGCACAGCCATGCCCCCAGGGTCCAGGAGGTTTGGGATGTTGACCAGGTGGCCAGCCAATGGGCTGGGGGCCAAAGGGGGCCAAGCCCCCACAGTGGCACCCAATAGCAGAGCACCAACCTCCTCATAAGCAATGGTCCCCTCACACACACCTTTTGGCAGGTGAGGTGTGCATGGCTCAGGATGCTGCCCATACCCTCCCTGCTGTGGGGGGTTAGCACAAGAAGCATGGTATTCATGGTGGCGGCCAGAGCTCAGGGAGAACACTGTGCTCAACAGGGCTGGTAGTATGTACAAACACCCACCTGGGACAGCAAAGTCCACACACACTGTGTCTAAGTTTAGCTAGTCTGCAGTTTGTTAGATAGATCATACTGATCAGATTAACAGCTGAGTCAGGTGATTATGCTGGTCTGAGCTAGTTTGTACAGCCAGAAATGGGGATTTCCAGAATGACTCGTCTCAGGTGAAATGTGATTGGTCATGAATGTATATATAAGTCTATGCATTGAATGTAAGATTGTCCTGTTGGGAACGCTGGTGATAGGCGAAGCACTTTGATAGTCTGAGCAGTGAATGTTAACTGCTAAAATACTCTGTGTAAATATTGTAAATAAACTGTACATAGCAGAACTGTGTGGAGTGAAGTTGCTACCAGGTGAACTCCTGAATTCCAGACAAGCTGTGCGCGACACTCTCCCACTCAAGATCCATTGGAAGTACGACAAATACACAGCTAGGACCTGACAGGATGCCTATGCCTTAACAAATAGGCTTGGCAATGCACCCCCAAACCACCTTTCCTCTCTTCCTCCCCCCCACCCCCCAAGTCAGCAGCCATTGCGGGCCAGGTGGCTCTTGTGCTCCTCAGTGCCAGGCGGCAGCAATGGCTCTGGCACCATATGTTGCCTTTGTCCCATCCCCAACAAGGGGGTGCAATGCTCCGGGGGTAGGGCAGAAGGGGGGATGTGATGGATGTGCAACTAATTCCCACCCCCTGCGGTTATGAGCCTGTCCCGGTAGTCACAGAGCAAGGGCTTTTCTTATGTTCTTATGAGATACTTCACACTTTTTTTTGGCTAAAGAACATTGTAGTACATTTGCCAATTCTTGTTTTTCATCTTCAGAAACGTTATAAAAGATCATTTTAGTCTTTTGTTTGTTTATATCCAGAGAAATAGCTAAATTGCTCAATTTGGGATTTGATAGCTTTTGGTACCATGGGTTATCAGTGCCACGTCATCCGCATAGCTCCTTATCTTATACTCTTGATCTTCATATTTAAATTCCTTAATAAAAGGGCCCGACCTTATCTTGTAAGCCAGAACTTCCATAGCAAAGTTAAACAACAGAGGAGATAAAGGGCAGCCTTGTCTCTTTCCCTTTCCAATTTAAAAACTTTCTGAAAGAGTCCCATTCAATAATAATCTAGCCTATTGGGCAGAATATATAGATTTTACTGCTGTTATAAATTGTGGACCACAGTTCAAATTTTGTAGTACTTGAAATAGAAAGTTCCACGAAACATTGTCAAACACCTTTTCTGCATCTAAAAACATTACTGCAGCTTTCTCCTTAGTTGTCTTGATATAGTTAATGGCTCCCAACACAACTCTGACGTTGTCCTTCAGTTGTCTTTAAGGAATAAAACCTGTTTGGTCTGGATGAATTATCCTTGAGATGCACCTCTTGAGTCTTTCTGTTTGGATAGATATGAATATCTTGTAGTCTACATTTAGGAGTTATATTGGCCTAAAAGACTGAGGATAATGAACGACTTGATTTTCTTTTGGAATTAGAGTTATATGAGCTTCTTCCCACAAAGTTGGTATCCAACCATCAGTTAAAAGGTCATTAAAAACCTTTTGTAGTTGAAGAGTCAATATGTGCTCAAAAGGTTATTAGAGTTATATGAAAGGTTATTAGAATTAGAGTTATATGAGTTTCTTCCCACAAAGTTGGTATCCAACCATCAGTTAAAAGATCATTAAAAACCTTTTGTAGTTGAAGAGTCAATATGTGCTCAAAAGGTCCGTCTGGGCCTGGGGCTTTGCCTAATTTCAGGCTTCTGAGAGCATCAGTTATCCCCTGAAAGGATACTCTTTGGTTAAGCATTTGTTGGTCTTTTTCAGTAAATTTTTCCAAATTGGCCGAGCCTATATATGTCTCCATTCCAGTTTGTAGGGAGTTGTTTTCCTTATATAATTCTGAATAGAACAATTTGAATATCTCTTGTATATCCTCTTCTTTACTGGATAGCTGATTGTCTTTAAAAACAGCTAGAATCCTTCTCTTCTCATACCTCTTCTTAAGAGTGTTGGCAAGAAGTCTCCGGGGCTTATTGGCATGTTCAAAATATTTCTGTTTAACAAATGTCAGTCTTTTTTGCATTTCTTCTGTTTCAATTAATTCAATTTGAAGCTTTACATTCCTTATCTTCAGAAAGACCTCTTTGCTCTTAGTTTTATGGTGGCGCTCTTCCAGTTCATGAGGTTCTTCATAGAGATTATTAACCAATAGGTCTTTATCTTTTTTATTTTAGAAGATATGGCTATAAAACTTCCACTCACAAAAGCCTTACTCACATGCCATATTAGCCTGGGCGTATTATTCAATTCAAGAAAGTTTTTTATTTCTTCTTGACATTGTGTCAAGAAAGAAACCTTATTTTGCAGGCTTGACCAAAGTTTAGTTGCCATGTTTGAATGCTAACTCTTGTAGTTTTTCTGATCTCAGTTCACAAATGCCTGCACCTGCAGCTTGTTAAGCCCTTAGGTAGCTGTTCAAGGACACCTACATTCCAGATTAATTGGATGGTACCCTGTATCTATGAGAATATGGGAGGGTGGATGAGATCACTTCTCTATGCTTGGGAACAATGCTGGTCAGAACCGGTTGGGTCCATCTAGAGTGTTCTCCCTGGTTTATATCCTGATTGGGAGAAAGTGGGCCATCTGACCAGGGTCCAGAAATCCATAAGGGCAGTTAGGCCTTATGGTAAAAAACTCGCTTTAGTGCCTCTATGCTTATGCTCACCTTGCTACACAAGAAACCATACCTCAAGTAACGCAAAGCTCACACCCAGCCAGCTTGGCTGAGACCAGAACCAGCCTACAGCAATGAGTTAGACCGCCTGCTAAGTAATAGGTAGTAAGTATTTCTGACTAGCTTAAGACTTTGTTATTTTCTTGCCAGTGTGCCTTAAACTGTAACCTGTGTTTTAATCTAAATTTTGAACTTTCTTAATAAAGCTTTTTCAGCTTATTAAAAGCTGTGGTTTATTTTGGGTCTGCTAATCGACGCTTGGTCCCGGTATCAACAAGTCCTGGAGTTCCTGGAAAAGGGCTCCGGCTTGACACATTGTGCTACAATATCCTTACAAAACTGTATGTTGTCATTTAATCTCCATCTTCTCAGGCCTCTCCTGCCAGCAAACAGTGTCATCTGAAGCGGGTTGTGATCAGCAAATGTTCCTGGTAAGATGTCAACATTGTGTAGGCTGTTAATTAGAGTTTTAGAAATCCAGCTCAAGTCTATTCTCGAATATGAATTGTCTACTCGAATAAAATGTAAAATCTTTTTGTTTCAAGTGTTTAAATCTCCACGCATCTACAAGACTCCAATCAGTCAAAAATTGAAAAACAATCTGTGGAAGCTTGCCCTCTTTAGTTCTTATCGACTTATCCAGTTTTGTGTTCATCACTCCATTCATATCTCCAAAAATAAGTATCTCCCCCGATGAAAATCTTGAAGTGTGTCAAAAAAGTCTTTAAAAAACTTTTCTTTTGCATTGTTTGGAGCATAAACGTTTGCAATCATGAATTGCAATCCGATCCCTGTGTTAGTTTATCAAGTACCTTCCAGCTTTATCTTTCACGCATAGTCAATTTATTTCCTTTTATATATGTGGCCACGCCTCTTTTTTGGTAGGGGATTATGAAGTAAATAGTTTCCCACATTGTAAGAATTTTTCATGTTTTTCTTTAATGTGGTTTTCTTGTAAACAAATTACATCTGAGGAAAATTTCAAAAGTTTGTGAAATATTTTCTTTCTTTTAGCTGGGGAATTCAAATCATTAATGTTAATCGACGTTATTTTCAGTTGTTCCATTTCAGCCAATTGTTGTTTCTTCGTCCAATTTAAATTCCTCTACGTCTTGGTTATTGGGTGCTCTCTATAGCCAAGAATTGCTCTTGTCGCATGTTTTGTTCTTGATCTACTTCTCGTGATGCTTCCAGTGGTAAAATATACTTTGTCAAAGCAAGTGGCTCTTTTAATTGCCACTGTTCTTGTCCAAGCGAAAGGAGACCCAACTTTGGCAGCTGTTGGATAGTTTCTTTTAAGCCTTGTCTTCTTCTGAGTCTTCTTAATTGGAACTCTTCCGCAATTAGCCATTCTTCTTCTGATGGAATGCTCTTATTGAAGGATGATGAAGACTGACATAGAAGTTCTTCTACTGACTGATCCACTTCTTCTCTGGTTTTAACAATCTTCCCATTGTTAGTAAAATACTTAGTGCATAGGGAGCGATCCAACGGAATTGAATATTTTCCTTTGAAAAGCTTTGAAAGTTCATGATGAAAACATCAGGGGACAACTCTTAAGGATGTGGAACTCACTGAAGATAATTCTTAGTCCATCTCCTCCAAAAATAATGTCGCCCACCGAAGTGTATTTAGCCTTCATGACTAGAAAACACAATGACTTCATTACCTACCAAGATTTGATAACAAGGGGTTGCAGCATAAAAACATTACAAGAACTTCAAAGCGAAAACATAAATATTTCATGGTTTGTTTATCATCAAATAATTCACTATTTCAGAAAGGACTTTGATGTTAAAAGTGAAATGAGAAATCCAATGGAGTTTGAACAAATAATAATGAAATCACAAGACCACTTGCTGTCCAAGATATATCCACTTTTACTGTCATTTGAAACAGCGTCAGAACAAGTCAAAGTATGTATGATTAAATGGATGCAGAATTTTGGTTAAATTATTCCAATGGAGACTTGGGAACGAATGTGGACTTCTGGAATCAAGTTTTCCTTTTCATAAGCAGTAAGGGAAAACTGGTACAAGATGTTATATAGATGGTATCTTTCTCCAAAGGATCTCCAAAAGATGCTTAAGATGAATCAAGGAAACTGTTGGAAATGTTCTGAAACAGAGGGGACGTTTTTCCACCAACGGTGGACCTGTAAGAAGAGCTAACAGTATTGGAGTATTATTCATAAAGAAATCCAAGACCTCCTGCAGGTGAACTTTGATTTAAATTCTAAATTTATGTTGCTGGGTATTGTACCCCCACAAAGGGAGTTCAATACAAAAGAACTTTTTCAATATGCGACTACCCCCGCTAGAATTTTATATGCTTCATATTGGAAAATTCCAAAAATCCCAGACTTATCAGAATGGACTCATAAGTTATTAGATTTTGCTTCACTGTCAAAATTAACGCATCTGTTGAAAAAGAATTCGCTGGATGATTTCAAGATGAAATGGCAGCCAGTTTCCGATAAATACCTACCTGTGTTAAATATTACTGCTAGATGTAGGATACAGTTATAGGTTATTAGATGGTTTTCAATATCAGGAAATGATAATTTTACTTAATGGTCAGACTTAGGGTTACTAACTTGTATTGTGGTATCAGAACATAGCTAATCATTTATCATCTACTACAGGGTACTATTAAGACATAGTTATAGAATTGTAGAGGTGAGATTGAAGTTGATTTAAGAATGTATTATTTTGCCAAGGCTTGGACACAGACATGTGTATGTTTTTTCTCTCTGTTATCCCCTTTCTTTTGTTCTGTATCCCGCTATATATATAAAAAATGTTTAAAAAAAGTTTTGAAGTCTATGCCAAGAGAGGAACTTCTTAAATCTGCACATAATGCATTTATTTGTAAAAAAGCTACACTAATCAAAGAACAATTCCATTTATAAAAGAGTGATGAAAACCATAGCTTCTTCCTTGTGGTTCTTATGCCTTCCCATGAAAATATAGCAGAATTAAGGAACATAAGTTAAAACATATTAAAGATTAATCAAAGGTTAATTAAAGATTAATCAAAGGGACAGGCACCAGGAAGCATTCTCATTTCTTCCCTCTCCATATATAATGATTGCCTGGAGGAGGAATGCAAAAGCCATAGGATGTCGATGCAAACTGTATTTTATAGTTCTGACGATATGAATGTGCCAAATACTTTTTAGAGCAAGAACTCTACAACTCATTTGTTTGGTAGGTATCACAACGTGAGAGTTGGATTCGTTATGCATTCATTCCTCAGCCTTTAGTGTTTGAACTATTAACTAGTTTATGTTGCTAGTTTCTTAGCCACTGTGCCACAAATTCAGTCGAACCCAGCTTTAGACCAGTGAGCTTCTGATCAGTCATTCAGCATGGCACATTGTCATAATTGCAACCTCAATAGTCTAGCTAGATAAAGTCACTGGGTTGGATCCAACCAGTATTCCCACTGTCTCCTTTAACCACCAAAAAGGCTATGCTTGGGATTATAGGACCTTTGTGATCAAAAGCCATGTTGGATGCTTAGGATTGCAAACTTCCAAGTGGTGGCTGAAGATATCCAACTGACATCCAGGTTACAGAAAAAGTATTTTTATTTCAAGCAGGTGCACCATTGTCCTCAATGCTCAGTTTGCTTATATATTCATGTCCCTTTATTATTATTTTTTTCATTGGGTGACTTTTAAAATTTCCATTTCAAGCATTCTTTCAAAACAGTCCCTTCTTATCTGCAAAGGATTTGATCCTTAAAATCAAACGATATGATCTTCTTTTAGGGCCTATTGATTTCAGTGAGCAAGATTTAACTATGTGTTAAGCATGCGTTCTCCCTCTGAAAGAAATGGGATCGAGAAGTGCTTAGCTTTGGCTAGATTGAGCCCAATGGATTTAACATATTAAGGATGGAAGGGAGGCTAGTTAATAATGCTTTACGTTATTAGGACATTTTCGGTATTGAATTGCCCAGATGAACAGATTTTCTTTTTCACTGCAAACACTGTAAAATGCAGCATAGAAGATGTTGCACTGCTTTTCCTGAGAAGTACCTAGTGAGTTTTTCATTACAAGTGAATCAGCAATTATGGTATATAATGGAATTTGTATGATTGTAAGAGCTTAGGTAAGACACCACTACAGGAACTAATTTTGCAGCAGAGCTATTTGAAATACTTGTTGGCTAATTGGAAAATGATGAGAGAGCACAGAGATTTTCCAATAAAGTGGCACAAAGTGGCAATAGTTGGATGTTACATTGCATCCCTGTGTAATGAAGCTCCCAATGGCCTGTTCTCCTTCACAAAGCGCCCTCAGGAGGGATTGATTCACATTGGAGAAAGGAGGAGAAGCAATTTCTTCACTCTTCCTTTCTTTATGAAACATCCATCCAGCTATTATGACCTCTGCAGAATTCCAAACCAAGGTTTTCAAGGCAAACATGAGGCCAGAACATTTGTGGCGTGAAATCAATTGTGGAGTGGGGGAGAGGCAAATAAGAGAGGAAAATTCAAGCATTCTGTGAGCTCTCGTCCCTTCTTGATGCAAATTGCCCTCTGCTGAAGGTGTTTTGCAAGGAAGAAGGAGCCATTGGGGCTTCATTACATGCAGCTGCTACACAACTTGTAGCTTGCCCCCTTGTTGGCTATAAAGACGCCAAGAAGTGTTTAAAACATTTCAAGAACTTATAGAGAACCCCACGCATCTGAAATGATATGTGTGCAGATTTAAGTGTGCTGTATGTTTACAATATTCTAATCCTAACAGAATAGTAGGAATTTAGAAAGTATATATAATTTATAAAGTGTATTTAAATGCAAAAGAAAATAGTATTGCATCGTGTTGACTTTGAAATACAGCTTTCACCATGTAAATTTTAAAAAAGCTTCCAGTGATGAGCATCTGAGCTGGCACAATTCATCTTTTGTTTGAACAGGGTTTGTTAGGAGTTTTCATGTCATTCAATTTCTTTATACTGTAGTTTTTGGGATTGTCATTGTTAGGCATGTAAGACAATGCCCAGGAAGTAAATTCAAGAAACCAAGTAATTTTAACCAGTTAGATCTGGCCCAAAACATTTAGATACCTGAGATACACCACAGTAGTGTTTTTATGTAGCTTCCATTTATTAGAAGGGGGGCATGTATTAGAAGACTTCTTGATTGGTCAACAAGAGGGTAAAATATCCTCCCTTAGCTAAATTTGAGGGCTAGAGCACAGTTTGAATCCTCTCATTACTAAGGATGCTGCAGATTTTACAATGAACCTGTCCAGCAGCCAAACAACATGTTCAACACTCATGATCAGATATTGAGCTCTGGCCAAATAATTTAGGATTGGCTGGTTTTTTCACTAAATTATCTGTATTCACCCTCTTGCTTTCTCTTTTAATGATCAGCCACTTTTCAATTAATCATTAGACTGCTAGCCTTCAGCACCTTCACCGGTGCATAGGAGAAGCTGGTTTTCAGCTGATCCTTGCAACTAGTTGTGAGTCAGTTTCTGGTCTCTCCCTGCACTTTGTAGGGTTGAAGCAACACTGGGACTCCACACAATTGACCCAGCACAAGGTCAGAAGCTAACTGCCCACTGATGGGAGATTCAGGCTGGGTATCAGATTCAGATCCCTTGCTGCAACTATACTGTTGTTGGCAAACAGCAGCTACCTGACCAGAAGCGGCAAGCATCTTGTGAGACAAACTGGCAAATGTCAGAGCAGTCTGATCGCTCTCAGATCCCAGGCTCAGGTCTGCTGTATGTTCAGGTTTTGGCAGCTTTAAAAATAATCTAAAGCAACTGGAATAAGCTTGAGTCCATCTGACATTTGCAGACACAATGGTTGTACTGATAGTTTCTTAGTTTAAAGATAGACAGTAGTCTATAAAGAATGCAGTCTTTTTCGCCCCTATATTTTGCTGTCTTCTTGTTTTTCTTTCATAGTGCTGCTCTAAACACATTTAGAAGTACAATCCCCTAATCTCCCCCCCCCCATATCTTCATGTTGTGTCAGCTGTGGAGCCAAACCATTTTTGTTGATAATGGGTTCTGCCTCTCAGCAATGTATTTCTCCTTCAGTTCTCCTTCTGGTCTCCAGTTTGGTTTCTGAAGAGATTTCTTCTTCTGAAGATTTCTTCCTTGTCACCTTTTACAGTAACAGAGAAAGACAGCTGGACTGTGTGACTGAACAATAATAAGCAACAGGGAAGATCTTTAAAAGATACAAAGGCCACCAAATGTCCTTGAAAGTCAGGATGATGTTGATACCTAACAGAGCTTTTGCTTTTGAAAATTACTTCCAGACTCTTCTGAAACAGTAAGCTAGCCTTCAAATAAAAATTCTTGGGGTTCCCCCGCCCCCAGTGTCTTTACTCTCAACTAAATGAGCCTGATAAAAAAGAAAAATTGTCATTTGAATTTTTTGGGGAAGGTAATTCATGAGCAAGAATACTGAGTAGCTTGGCATGTGCATGTCAGGCTGAAGCACAACCTAATAGAGGTAAGCTTGTGTCCCTTTTGTTCCTGGTTGAGTAATTCGGCACAGATGGGTTTTTATTCACTGAAGTATCTGTAATCACCCGCCCTGCTTCATTTTTAAACAATCACCTACTATTCAATTAGCCATCAATAAGACTGCCCTTAGTACCCATCACTGAATGTTTGGGAGCTTTTAACCTCCATAATCTCCATAATTAAATGACCCACAATTTCTTTGACTTCAGCCAAGGCGATCTTAACAGAAAATAGAAGTTACTAAAGGTAAGAAAGAGTAATGCATAACAAGTATAGATTATTCACAAAAGTCGAAATCACACATGTATTGATTTTTAAAGCAAAATAAATAGCACCAAAGAACAATATAAAGCAGCAGAGGTCAAAATATAAAAGATCTTCCATTTACACAACAGCCCAAGGCCAAAAATCTAAAAACTCAGATGAAAAAATTGTTTTAACCTGTCACATAAACTTTTCAAGTGTTCTTGCCTGATTTGAAGACAGTTACTTAAGAGTTCTTGAGCCCAGACTCAAATGTCAGATAAGTATTCAGTCTGGTTATCGCCAGCAAGGTCTTCTCAAAGGATAGCAAGTATCTAGATCTCTTAAAAAGTCTCTTGAACTCAAAGCAGGTCATATGGTTAGACCTGCCAAAAACTTCCAGATCTGGCTTACTGTTTGCTCTGAGCAGCAAAGGAACCTGTTTGCTCTGAGCAGCTTTACCTCACTCACAAAATATCCCCATCACTATCTGGCAGAAGATGAGCCTGATGACTTTTAGACATCACTGCCAAAGCTCCAGTGCTATTACCAATGAGGGCTTGCTCCAATTGATAATAAGCAGCACCTTGAACCATGTTCAGAATTATGGTGGCGGCCAGAATAGATATAAACTTCTCTTGGAATCCTGGATCAAATGGAAGACCTGAAGTGGCTTTCTGTACTAGTTTCAGTTTTCATGCAGTCTTCAAGGGCAACTTCCGTGCAAAGTGTTTTGAAGCAACCAAGTTGCTAGGTCAACAAAGTGTGAAAGAAGGTGGCAATATGTCACATTAAACAAGACAGATGCAGCTGATGCAGGGTGTTCCTGATCACAGTTATTAAATAGTTTGTATTTATTCAGTGTAAATATATAGTGGAAAGTTTCCAGTATTAAAAAGTCTGTGCAGAAGGTCCTTTATTTTATCTTAAGTTGTAGAATCCAACTCTATAATTGCAGTATAGGTATAGTGCTATTTCTGCTGCTTACAACATATAGTTTTATCCATATAGTTTTATCAAGGTTATAGATGGTTCTCCATAGTACCGTAGGGCATTTGATGTGTTATAGCTAGAAGAAGTGTATAATAAATCCCTCCCATCCCAACAGTAAGCCGAAAGGTGCTATAAACGTTATTGGATGGCAAAGATAAAATCCCCTTCCCTGTTATAGCAGATGCATGGACCCAAACATAAACCAATCACGTGTTCCAACTGCTGCTCTTGAGTGCAAGAACAAGCTTAAGAAGGGATTAGGAAAAACAATCAGTTAAGGAGCAGACCAAGTACAGGCACATGGATACAACCTGTAAGCCTGAATGATAATGTCATGACTGACCTATGCATTCATTTCCCAGTAACAAATGAATTCAAGAACGATCACAGGTCATAATAAACTTTTCCCAGATCTGTGCCAATTTGGAATGGATTACCTGTGGGGAACTAGGATTTAATAATTTATTCAAAAACTACTGAAGCTATAGCCTCAAACTGGGCCCTCAAAATATCTAGTAGACATTTCCTGTACATAATGGGTTGGATTGCATGGATCCATTATGATAGTGGAGATGATTTTCCATGGTGCAAAGAGCTAGAATCAAGGACCACTGCTACCACAGTGGATCCATGGAATCCATCCAAATAAGTCTAAATAAAACAAACAGAAAAACTCCTCTTCCGCTGTATTTTAGAGTGGGGGAAATGTCCTTATTTGTATATACTGAAGATAGGCACCATTAAGTAATTTTTGTGACTACTTTGACTGAAAATAAGTAGACCACTGTTTAGAGAAATAATGACATAATGGCTGCCCATGCTGAACAGCCTCAAAAACAGTTTCAGATTTGTACCTACAGCACAAATTCTAGTACACTTTGTTTCTTTGGGCATGATTGTTATAATGGAGATGGAACTGTCACAGACATCAGCAGAAGATGAGAGTGCCACATCTGAAACACCATCTACAGCCGACAGCTGCCAAATGCAGGTGCAGCATATAAATAGGGAGAAGAGAGTTATTTCGAGATGAAATTTTAGAAGCGGAATAGCTACTAAAACACAAAGCTAGTAGAACAGATACAAGGAAGACATCATAATATGGGTTTATAATTATTACTGAGTTGGAGGCCTGCAAAATATATTGGGGAAAATAGACAATAAACTATTAAGAAAGCCCCCCCCCCCAAATCCAGTAGTGGGAGAGTACTGAATTTCAGCTACATTAGTGCTCACAGAGGATGGACCTCAGTATTCCAGATGTATGCATAGGGTTGCCAACCTCCAGGTAGTAGCAGGAGATCTCCTGCTATTACAACTGATCTCCAGCTGATAGAGATCGGTTCACCTGGAGAAAATGGCCACTGTGGCAATTGGACACTATGGCATTGAAGTCCTTCCCCTCCCCAAACCCTGCCCTTCTCAGGCTCTGCCCCCCCCCAAAATCCCACTGGTGGCAAAGAGGGACCTGGCAACCCTATGCATAGAGCTACTACCTTGTAGCCTTGACTGCTTAACAGAAGGCTGATGATCTAACCCTGAAGCTAAGCAGTATAGTAACGGGGAGGCTATTTTTATCTGAACTAAACTTTCTGCCTTCACCAACTGAATGATACTGTACACTGCTGAGGGCTTGAGTAGGCCAATTTCGCCACCCATGCACCTCTGAATGACTCCCCAGCTGATACCTTCAGCATTCCATTATTCTTGGGGATCAATGGTGCTTGCCCCATAGAGGTTGGTTAACACTTAACAGATAATATCTGAAAGGCTTGGTTACTTCTTTGTGGCCCCTGTGCATTACACTGATGGGCTTTGCATCTGTGCAGTGCATAATCTCAGAAAATTCTGCAACTGCAAAATAGGCATGAAAACCCCACCCCTCGAAAACACAGGCTTTGACTGTGTATGCTCCTTAGGGAGGCGTCATGCCTTCTCCTGCTTAATTTCTTTTTTCCACCATACCAGAGACATCTTAGGGAACTTCTCTGATGAGACTTTCCTCCTCAGAGCTACACCTTTGCGTGAGTTTTTCAACAGCCAGGGACCTCCTATGAGACCTCAGTACCATTTCTTACCTCTTTCCATCATTTTATGGCAAAAACGACCTCCTTTAAGAACTGCTGTGTGTCCCATCCACAAACATTGCCTATTGTGCCTTGGTGAGGCACACAATACCATGACTTGTAAATGCTGTCTCAGTAGGCTTAGAGAAACGGGCAGTCTTACCTACACTTCCTTCTCTGGGAACAGGTTCTCTCAGCTGTGAATGTATGAGACAGCAATTTTGTAGGTTATCTAATCCAAGAGACCCTTGGGATGGGGCAGATCAAAACAAACCCAAAATGCTGAAGTGTGACTCCTCATGATCAAGGTGATAGCTCTCCCACCAGTCCCTTTATTACCCCATCAGCCAGAGTCCAAGGGAAAAGCCTATAATCCTTCTGGGACTAAACACAAGAAAGTCAACCTTACAAGGAAGGACACTTACAAGGTGATTTTCAGAAAACAATTAATCTGGTAGGAGTAGCCAATGAAGGCCAAAGTACTGGATTCAGATTGAAGCCTCCTGAATTCAAAAACACCAAAAATATATTTAAAGTGATTTATTAAAATTGTGCAGGAATAAACAATGAAAGAGCAGTGAACAGTGAGGATAAAATAATAAAGCTAAAAAGACTAAGTACAATACAAGCATTGCTTCAGTTATCTAGATGTTATCAAAAGGCCATTCACCGTTCTCTCAGAACACTCTCAGCCCACACGGAGGTAGGCAATGGCAACCCACTGTTACCAAATGGGTCGCCTAACTCTCGGACTGGTCATGGCAACCCCAAACAGCCTACGTGTGTGCCTTGTTCCAGCTGCGCACCTGCCCTAAATGCTACAGGGAAGGCTTTCACGCAAGCCAGCGAAACTGACATGATCGCTCCTATGCATTCCGAGCCTCCGGCAGCTGAGCAACCGAGGTCAGGTCAACCTCTCCAGCGAGCCAGAGAGACTCCATTTTCCTGTGCAGCTCCGTTCCAGCAGAAGCCATGTCAGAGAAAGCGCAAAGACACGTAGGCTGCACCTACACCCCCCCTTGCAACATCGGACTAGTTAAGCTAAGCCATTCAGAGACATTAAGATAACGATGACTCGTTCCTCCAGCTAAACGAAGCAGCGATCCCCAGACGTTAGCAAAGATCACGCCTATTGTCTCTGCTCATTAAGCTCATCACTGAGTCTCCCGGTTTCCTCCCGGGTTGCACAAGTCATTGGAATCAGAATAGATTTCCAAATCCTCACAACCCCACCCCGGCAGCTGGCCATTAATCCTTTTGTCATCTTTTGTCACCTGGGAACCACGGAGGGGTAATCCAATCACCCCACCCCCGGAAAAATAGTATATCTGGGGTTGCCCACACCCATAATGTTACCTTAGGTCTTTCCCTGGCATATTTGCCGTTACTCTGTTGGTTTGGGTTTTGCGCAGCCTGGCCATGATCCCTCCCGCCTCGCTGGTCGAGTCCACGGGAACCCCTATCCCTCGCCTCGCTCTATATTTCTCTGTATCTTAGTCTATTGGAACTCAGGACAACTCCTCTTCAGGAAAGGTATCGTATAACCCGTCATCAAACTCCTGCCAAATTGGCGACTGTCGCTCTCCCTCCTCCCTTTTTGAACTCCTAGATTCTCTGTATGTTTGTGTTGCATCATTGAATGTCTGAAAACATAAACTCTCTTAATTCGGAATCCATTTGCCTCTGTCGTTATTCTAAGGTCACAGTTATGGGCTCTGGTATAGTTGGTTGCACCCCACTTTATAAATATCATAGTTGCCGATTGCTCAGCTATTTCCCCCATTTAAAGGAGAATTTTGGATAACACCACCTCCTAACATCACTTGCCTTGAAACCCCTAGAGGTCACCATAAGTCAGCTGTGACTTGACGGCACTTTCCTCCACCACCAAAAAGTCTTTCCAGGTTTCAAAATCCAAAGTCCAAGGCAAGGTTTTGGTCAGTAACACCAACCAGGAATAAGACAGGAACAAGAACCAAAGCAAAGAACCAGCCGTGGCTAACAGCCTACTCAGGAAGCAAGCTAAGAGCAAAACTAGAATGAAATATCTTAGCTATATGCCCAATGACCTGTGTTGGCCTGATCCTGGTTAACCAATCAAATGTAAGGTCAATGATGCCACTTGACTAACAAAACCTGTGGCTGCCAATTAAGCGAGATGCTCTGCAGCTGCGCCAGGCCCACTTAACAAACCTCTTTTCCCACCCATGATCTCCGACTTAGTGAGAAGCCAGCCACTATTTCACCAACTTTGAGAAGCACGGACAAGCTTTAATTGTGGTCCTAAGGGCAAGAGAGAGGCAGGGAGGGAAGAGGAACAGATGCCCACCAAAACAGTTGGCGCGGCATAGGACACAGATCCAGGCATCTGGAAACCCACCTGTTGGCGGATGGAACCCATCCCCAGGCTGCTTTGCTGGAGGTAAACCTGGGAAGGCGAGTTCTCAATGGGCGCAAGCCTCTGCATGGTTCCCTTGCCACCTGTGAGTAGTGCCGAGGTATAAGCCCCAAGACCCCTTAAGGAGGTCTCCACCCGGAGGTAGGCATGCAGACACAGCCTCCCCCCCAAATAGATCTGGCCCAATGCCTAGAACCACCCTCAACCTATGACAGGAAAGAAATGGCACAAGATACAGCTGCACTACAAAACATGCAATCGAGGGAGGGAGGGATGGCTGAAACCAACTAGGCACAGACACAGCAGGGGGAGGGGTGAACCAGAGGGAAAACCCTGTCCCTTAGGTCCTCCCCCAGTCCGCTCCTCTGGGTCAACCCAGGCAGCCAGCAGTTGGCTGGCTGGCCAAACGCTGCTGGGCTCCTGTCCAGGAGCCTGGCAGCTGCTGCATCGCAACCCCACGCTGCAACTGGGGAGTGAAAACCTCTTTCCTGGCGCTGCCCCTTGACCTGCAGCCACAAATCATCCCCAGATAGGTCCAGGGCTGTGCTAAGTTACAAACGAGTGCCTGCCCCTTTCTCTCTAATACCCAACAAACTTTGTCATTGTTGAGGCAACCTTGGGTAAGACCAAACGAAACCAAACTGGGTCCCCACTACTCTGAAGGGAACTGGATGCCTTTGGCTGTAAGGTATATATACCATTGGTGTCGTATTATTCAAAATCACCAATTATCAGGACTGTTTTTCAAGATGCAAACTTTTATTTGGGAAAAGCTTTCTTCAGTGTTTGAACAGCTTCTGGAGGCACATAAATCCATATCTTAAACCTTCAGAGATGAGGTGGTTCAGGTGTCAAGGCAGCAAATGTTCACTTTGAAATATGTCACCCAAACTGGATCCAAACAAGTAGCCAGACAAAACAAAAAAGTGGAGGAAAGTGCAGTCAACTACCTTGAGCGCACTAATCAAAAATGATTAATATAGTCAAATAATAAATACAATAGAAAACAACAATGTCAATTTTCACTACTTTCACAATACACAAATAGTATCAGACATATCAAAGAAACATACAAAAATGAATAGATAACAATTCAAAGATGATTTAAATACCCAAAGGTTCAGAGGGCAACATTCCACAATGCTATGGTAGAATAACTCTGTTTTGCATGTCTTCTTCAGGTGTACATACTGAATCCTTTTAAAACGATATATTTACCAATAAAGTACAAAGCAGTGAATTACAGCGCATTCCTGAGGTTGGGGCTGAAAGTGGTTAGAAGGCCCATAGGGCCTTCTGTTGGCACAAATGGCACTTACACCAGAGCAAGTATCCTGGGCGCTGGCGTAAGTGGAGTTAGGCCGATGGAAGTAGGCGGCGGAGGGGGAAGGCACAGGAACACTGGAGCAAAGGCCATGCCAGCACCTGAGAGGCACAAAAGTGACCAGTGGTGGCCACGGGGGCATTCCCAGGGGTGTTCTGCCAGCTAGGCCACTTTTGCTGCTGAAAAGTTACGCCAAGTATTTACCTGGCGCAGCCCATTGACCGCCATGCAACCGCTCCGGACCCTCGTCCCTCTTTTTTTATATATAATTTTTTATTATTTTTATAATAAGAAAAAAAACCAAATTATACAAATCATAAAAAAGAAAAAAAACATAAAAAATACAGAAATACAAAAAGAGCACTTATACAACCGTCAAAATTACACCATATAATATAAATTGTAAAATACACAGTGCTCTAATACCCACCACCCACCTTAACAGTGTGTCCCACCACCAATAGACTTCTGGAGAAGTGTTTTGACAGTATTTAAAATTACCTTATACTATTATTATTATAAAAACATTGCATTTATCTATAATTCATTAACTATACTCGTAAAATTCATTTTCGCCAGTTTATCCCAAAATGCGACGGCCTTTAACCATGTTTTTTTAAACTCTTCCATATCTTTACCATGTAAAGAATCTGTAAGTTTGGCCATCCGCATATACATCCACAATTTCTCTCTCCAGTCCTTAATTGAAGGTTTATTTACTTGCTTCCAGTTTTTTGCTATTATAATTCTTGCTGCCGCAAAGCTGTATTGACATATAACTCTATCACATCTATCCATAGCTCTTCTCTACTCTTCAACATCCAGACCCCTTCTTTACATTCCGTGATTTCTCTATAAATATTGATATCCAGATTTAGTTGTACACCTCTCTTTATAAAAGCTTCTACAGGGTTAATCCAGCCAGGGGTTTTACATTCCAAAAATCCTTTATATTTCTTCCAAGTTTGAAGTAGACCACCTCTAATAATATGGGAATTAAATTCTTTGTTTACTTTCTCCTTTTCATACCATAAATATGTGTGCCACCCAAAGCGTAAATTAAACACCTCTAATTCTAATATTTTAGGATTCTCTAATAGAATCCAGTTTTTTAGCCAGGTGAAGCAAGCTGCTTGATAATACATTCTCAAATCCGGTAATCCCAGGCCTCTTGTTTCTTTTAGTTCAACTAAGTTATTATATACTATTCTATGTCTTTCCGTACCCCATAAAAAATTTAAAATATCTTTCTTCCAACTTTTAAATATCTGTGCTCCTTTCAAAATTGGTAGGTTTTGAAATAAAAAAGCATCTTAGGCAATACCATCATTTTAATAACTGAAATTCTACCCCATAGTGATAAAGGTATTTTCCCCCAGTTTTTGAGATCTATTACTATCTGTTGCCATTGTTTAATATAATTATTCTGAAATAAATTAAGATTATTCGGTGATAACCATATGCCCAAATATTTTACTTTGTGTTCAGTATTAAACCCTGTCTTTTTGGTTAATACTTGTTATTGTGAGAGAGTCATATTTTAACCAATAGCTTATTTTTATTTTTATTTATTTTAAAACCTGCAAGCTTTCCATAAACCTCCAAAATTCTATTCCAATTATCAATTTGCTCAGTAGGATCCATCAAAAAACATACAAGGTCATCTGCATATGGTTTAATTTTATAGTGATTTCTCCCAATTCAAAATCCAATTAATTCAGTAGATTGTCTAATCTTTTGTAATAGGACTTCTAATACTAAAATAAACAACAAAGGGGAAAGAGGACAACCTTGTCTCGTTCCCCTTTGAATTTCAAATTGTGATGATAATATCCCATTTATTAACAAACTAGCTGTCTGATAAGTTTATACATTTTCTATAGCTGTCTTAAAATTTACTCCAAAACCCATACAGTCTAATATTTTTTTCATAAACTTCCAATTCACATTGTCAAACGCTTTTTCAGCGTCCAAAAATATCATGGCTACCGGAGTTGTAGTTTGTTCAGCATATTCTAAAAGATCTATTACCACTCTTACATTTTGGCTAATCAGTCTTCCAGGTAAAAATCCTGCTTGGTCTTCGTGTATAGTTTGGTGTAATACCTTTTTTAATCTAGTTGCTAAAATTGCAACAAATAATTTGCAATCATTATTCAATAATGAAATAGGTCTATAGTTTTTAACTTCCAATAAATCTGAATTTGCTTTTGGTATTAATACTATATTTGCTTGTTTCCAAGTTTGAGGGATAAATCCATTTTGCAAACAGGAATTCATCACACCTAATAAATAAGGGGCTAATTGTTCTTGAAATGTTTTATAATAAAATGCAGTAAACCCATCCGCCCCAGGTGATTTGTTCAATTTACTTTTCCCTATTGCCTCCTTTAGTTCTTCCCTAGTTATTAGAGAATCCAATGATTCCCTATTTTCTTGTGATAATTTTTCCCAGTCAAATTGACTGAGATATACATCCATTTCTTTCTCTGATACTAAATTCTTCCTGTATAAATTTGTATAAAATTCTACGAATGTTTCCATAATTTTTTGTTTATCATGTGTTATCTTACCCTCCCTTTTAATTTTTAATATTTTTATTTTTTTCTCTTTATGTTTAAGCTGCCATGCCAACATTTTACCCCGTTTATTGGCATGTTCAAAGAATCTTTGTCTATTAAAAATAATTTTCTTTTCAATTTCATCAAATATTAAAAATTCATATTGATATTGCCATTTTTTCAAATTATTAAGCTGTTCCTGTTTCAGTGATTTATCTTGTAATTTTCTAAGCTGTCTTTATCGTCTCTGTGCTGTGCCCAAGCACCACCCATCTCCACCTGGCACCTGTGGAATCCAACTAGGAGGCCAACCAATGGGGCCAGGCCAGGAAGTGGCAGCACCCCTCTGGAGGAGGGCCCTCACTGGCAAGAAATTCCCTCATAAGCGGCACGTCGAAGCTGCCGCTCACTTGACAGGTAAGCCTTGCATGGGCCAGCATGCTGCCGGTCTGCACCGGGGGTGGCAACTTTGCAGTTTTTCCACTCCAACTCCCGAACACTCGGGGGACTTTGCGCATTCTCTCCTCCAGATCCCGAACTCTCAGGGGACTTTGTGCATTCTCTACTCCAGCTCCTGTACTCTCGGGAGACTTTGCTCATTCACCCCTCCAACTCCCAGACTCTCAGGGGACTCTGCCTGGGCCGCCCTCGAACACCAGGGTCTGACGCCCGTCCCCCCTCACACCCTGCTTTTTCATTTCAGGTATCTCCATCTTCCGCCATGCTGCCGTGACTTCCCCACACGCTGTCAAAAGGATAGGAGCCTTTTGCCGAAGGATTGTTTCCTCAGGCTCCATGCTCCATGGCGACTCTTCAAACCCCTTTCCCAACAAACACCCAGGCGGATACTGCCAGCAGCCTCTGCGCTCAGCCCTCCCGTCCCACCCATGCCCTCTCACCTCCCGCTCGCCCTCGCATTTGATAATAAATCACAGTGGGTAGCTGTGTTAGTCTGAAGAAGTGAGCTGTGGCTCACGAAAGCTCATACCCTACCAGAAAATATTTTTGTTAGGTGCTACTGGACTCTTGCCCTTTTCTACTATTTTATAATAAAGTTCTTGTTGTGACATGCGGTGCCTGCTTATTGCTTCAGGAAGGGGACGGGAGGGGATTGGCAGCCTGGTAGAGGCAGCCCAGCCAAGGGAGGGATTGGCTCCATCTCCCCTCAGGGATGCCCTGCTCACCCTCTGGACTCTGGTGGCATCTCTTGGGAGAGCTCTGTGCACATGCTGTGTGTGGATGTCTCTGCTGTGAGGTGAGGGTGTCATTCGGGACCAAGGCCGCCCACCAATGAGCCACTAGTATGGACGTTGGCACCCCTGAATAGGCCGGCCAGCCGGAGCTGGGCTTTCCTTGACATGGCAGCCTTGCAGCCTATTGGTTTGCAATAGTACTTCTGTAGACTGTAACAAAATATGCAATATTTTTGGCAATACTGATTAACATTTGTGACTCAGACACTTCATTTATTTTGATTTAGTACAACTAGAAAAATACTTTCTCAAAACAAAAAGAAAATTATTTTAAAGAAAATTATCAATTTTGGTCAATACTGGTGATTTGCTTCAGTTACCAAACAGTGGAAGAGATGAATAATTTTTGAAATGTTACAGGTTTCAACAATCTATCTTCTACTCAAAGGAACAGGCTCAAAATGCTAATTTCAGCCTACTGGGACATTTGCTCAATACATATTCAAAGTTGATTTAAGAATGCTCCAGGAATGAAAAATTGTCTCTGCATGGTATTGACCTACATCCTTGAAAATATATTGTACATTTTAAAATAAATTATATGTCTGATTATACAAGGGACTCAGCTTTCAAGGCCCAATCCTGCTCTTGAGCAATTCTTTTTGTTAGGCTAGTCTTATGTTCTGAGCAAAGTATGTGTTCTAACCCCAGACATACAGAACCAAATATATGGGTGGATTAGTGCAAATTAATGTGCGAAATTCAGTCTTGCTCAATCAGTGGTTCTCAACCCTTTTTTGCTCCATTCCCCCTTTCACCATTGTTCAGAAAATAATTCCCCCCTTCCCAAGATAGTCTAACTAAAAAAAAAAACCCTACAATTTTACATATTGCACATAATCTAAAGCAGGGATGGGGAACCTCAGGCCCTGGGGCCGTATGCTCCAGAGCCCTGCCGCGGAGGCGGGGCGCAGGGCGGCCCTCCCTGAGGGTGTTCCTGGGGCCGCGCCTTACAGGGGTACTGTGGCACCCTTTGGACCTCCTTTTGCCGACTGTCGGCTGTTGGTCGGCGAGAGGAGAGGGGAGGGAGAGGGATGCTTCCCCCAAGGCTGCCCCCAACAGCCGCAGTGTGCAGGAATGCCACGGCACATTGTAAGCCCCTCTCGCTGCCTGTCGGCTGTTGAGCAGCAAGAGGGAGGAGGGGGGAAGAGGCCGGCGGCTCCCAGCGGCAGAGCATGCATGCGGGAGTCGATCGGGCTTCCGGGGGGGAAAGCATGGAGACTGGGGCCCAGTTGCACGGGGCCAGCGTGCGCGGGTGGGAAGGCTTTTCTCTCTTTTCTTCCTCTTTTTCTGTCACTCTTTCTCCCTCTTTTTCTGACTCTTTCTTTGTCTCCCTCCATCCTCTTCTTTCTTTCCCTCCGTCCTTTTCTTTCTTTCTCCCCCTCTCCATTTCTTTCTCCCTTTCTCTCTTTCTCCCTCCCTCCCTTTTCCTCTTTCTCTGTTTTCCTTCCTCCCTTGCCGATCGACTGTGGGCTGCGCCCCCATGGCACCACTTTTGCTCAGGCCCACCGCTGGCTGCCCTCCCACCTGGGAGGGGGGAGCAGGGGAGCCCTGCAGGCCTTCTCTGTGTGGCCTCCCCTGGGGTTGCCAACCTCCAGGTGGTGGCTGGAGACCTGGCAACCCTAGCCTCTCCCCCCACCGGGAGATCTCACTTGATATGGCCCCTGAATGATGTCATAAATGTGTAAATGGACCTTGGCAGGAAAAAGGTTCCCCACCCCTGATCTAAAGGGACCACACTTTGCTGAATAGTGGTCCCAATTCTCCCCCCTGAACCCTAAAATCCCCCCTTGTTGAGAACCCATGCTTTAGATCACTTTCTCCTTGATTCTCTTGCCCTGCAAAGCTCCGTTACCTATCCATTCACATTCTGCAAACATCACATGATCTTGTCTGTAATTAATCTTTGCATTGATACCATGCCAGGGAACCTGATCTCAACTGAACATTCATGAATGAAATCCAAAAAACAACAACAAAACTGGGATCAATGAAAAGGACACAGAAAAGTGTTCAAGCTTTTGATTTCTGTAGAACTCTTCATCAGGATGGATGTTACAAATAAACCAATGATGGGGGTAGATTTCTTAAGACTTTTATCATGGCTCAGTAGTAGAGCCTCTGCTTTGCATGCAGAAGGTCTCAGGTTCAATCCCTGGTATCTCCAATTAAAAAGACCCAGGTACCAGGTGATGTGAAAGACTTCTGCCTGGAACCCTGGAGAGCTGCTGCCAGTCTGAATAGACAATACTGATAGTGATGGACCAATGGTCTGATTCAGTATAAGGCAGTTTCATGTGTCCATGTAAAATGCTGAGCACTGGTGCTGCACCTCTGGCTTTCTGGTAGGAAGAAGCAAATGTGATGTTCTCCTACTGCAAATAAAAACAAAACAAAACAGCCCTACTCAAAATGTCTCTCTAACACCAGGCAAGATGCACAGATCCCTTAAATGGCAACAGCAAAGAAAGGACTTAGTAGTCCTTGTAAGGCAGTCCCACAGTGAGCCCCCAAAGAGACTGTTGTTTGTTTCCCTTTGATTCTGATACTTTCCTAGATATGATTTTAAAGCCTGTTTTTATTGATTTACCATCCTTGATGATAATGTTCTTCTTTCTATCTTTTTAACAATTCTTTTTAAATTATGTTTCAAATATGGATTTGCTAGTTTTAATTGTTAGTTTTAATTACAAGTTGCAAATCACTTCAGGAACTTATGTTGCTTAGAGTCCAGGTTGTAACTTTTTAAACGTTTATCAAGAAAAAGTTCTAAAATGATACTAAAACAAAATGACATATAACAAATAAAAGCAGAGAATCAGCTGCACAGGGCTAACAGAAAACAAATGGTACCATATGAATACATTATACAGTCTTGGGGCAGACTATACGTTAATATCCAAATAAATCCACAAATTCAGACAAAATATCAATAGTGCTTATTTTTTCTTAAAGGCAATTCTTTCTTTAACTGCAAGGTCTAACATTGCTTCAGTCCATCTTTCAGTGTGTGGTGTAACTGTTAGGAGAGAAGGCAGCATGATACAGCCAGATCTCGTCAGATCTCCAAAACTAAGCAGGGTCAGTACTTGGAAGGGAGACCTCCAAGGAAGGCTCTGCAGAGGAAGGCAATGGCAAATCACCCTCTTCTCACTTGCCTTGAAAGCCCCTTGCTGGGGTTGCCATAAGTTAGCTGTGACTTGACAGCACTATACACACACAGTGTGTCACTTTCCATTTTTGAAGAGTTATTTGTTTAGCTATTGTGTATACCACTAAAATCTGTCCCCATGATTCCAAAAGGCATTATCCAGCAGATCTGGCTGAGGTCTTTTATGCATGAGAAGTTTACGTTGGGTTTGCCACTCTATAGATGCACAGTTTTCTCATCCGAATTCTCAAAACTCTATGCATAGGAGCTTTTTGCCCTGAATAAATTCCAGGAGTACCTTTTGATCAATTATACATTCATATCAAAAATGCAGAGCTTCTGAGTCCCTCCCCCTGAAAACGCTGCTTTGCAATTGGCTGTAGTGTATTTTTTAAAATACATCGCCAGCCCACCTCACCCAGCCCTGCAGCAGGATTATTTTATTTTAACTGAACTGAGCAGCAATTTTACAGCCAAAGCAGAGAAGGGTCTGGATAAACACCCCCCCCCAAAACCAATTTGTTTCTGGCTATCTCAATGCAGGGGTCATAAGAACATAAAAACACTTGCACAGTCATTTCCTTGAATTGAGATTACCCCTCTGCTTAGATATTGGACTCAAACAGCACAGTACCTGACCTCAGACTGCTTTCCTGGTTATGCTACCTACCTCTGGCCCTTGTCTCTGCCAGCATTCGGACACTTTTCTCCATTGGGACAACCTCCTGGCTTTTCCCAGTTTTCCCTCTCCCTCTTTCTGGCTCCCAGCCTTGCTAATGACTTTTGGCTTGAGAAAGCAACCCCAATGAGATGGCCTCCCCAGACCCCCCCTCCATTCAAAAAAGGAGTTTGGCCAGGCATCGCCTCGGGAGCGGACAGTCTGGAGGCGACCAGGTTCAGGCAGCTGGCTTTGTGCATGCATCTATTTGTGTTCGTGTGTGTGCACGTGGGGGGATTCTAGAGCCTCTCCAGGGGCCAAGGGCTCTTCCATGGGCAGCTCCGCAGGCAGAGTGGCAAAGGCAGGCCCACCTTCTCACAATGGCCGGGGCCCCTCCACAACTGCCCATTATGAGGGAGGGAAGATTTCTGGCCCAGTCCTGGGAGCACGGGGGGGGGGGGCAAGAGCAGGGACACCTCCAAGCCAGCCCCCCCCCTTTGCAGAAAGCACCAGGCCAGAGTGTCCATTGAACTTTGGATGGCTTTATTTTCCAGACTTTCCAAAGACATCTATTTTGACCCCTCCCCCAATACACACACCAGGATGTTTTTCCTCCCTTTCCCCCCAGACTTTCTTGCTTTTGTGCTTCCCCAGATTGCTACAGATTACTTTGCCCCCCCCCAAATTCAGTCTGAGCCCAACCATTTACTCCGAAGTAAACACACACACACTTTTGATTGGCTTTTCTGTTCAATTCCCAGAGGTCTGAAAACACTGGGGAGGAATCAGCCCAGCTCTGTTCTGTTCCTTGAGATCTGAAAACACTCGTTGTGAAACTGACAAAGGGGAGGCCTATGAAGGGAGGGCGGGAAATCTTGTCCTGGTCAGCCAGCACCCGCCTGTTTTTTTTGTTTTCTAGTGCAATTTTAGTGATAAAACGCTAACATTGTAACTATAAATGAAGAGAAGAGCAGCCACAGGAAAGACCTGGTGCTCCCCCCCACACATTTGCGTAACTCCATGGTAAAGTGCCCAAATTGGGGGGGGGGACGAGGGAGCGACAGGTCTTTCCCTTGGCTACTCTTCATTTATATTTATATATTTAGTGTTTTATCACTAAAATTGTACTAGCAAACAAAAAAAAGGGGCGAGGAGCACCAGGTCTTCACTGTTGTACTGACTAAATAAGCAATATTCCAGCTTCTACACTGGCAAAAACAAAAATGGCATCGAGGGGAGGGGTTGGCTGAGTGTGGGAGAAATCAGAATAGGGGTGTGGGGAGAGAAACCTGAAGAAAGCTTATGCATGGAAGTGGCATCAATTTGCTTTGATTTTGCCTTGATATAGACATAAAGATCATGGCAAAACAGCATCCTGAAACGGCGGGGAAAGCATGAAGTGGGAGCAAAGTGACTTCTGAAGGTCAGAAAAATCATGAATAATCCCAACGAGACCCCAAAGCAGTCCCGCAGTGATCGCTAAGCATAAATGGCCCAAAATTCCAAAAGGCCAGTTGGAGAGAGACAGAATAGTAAATCTTGCAGGGTTGCAACGGGCACCCTCCTCTGCAGATGGCTGCAGTGACCTCACTCCACCAATTAATTTATTCTTATCGCATATTAGCAATTGACTCACCGCATCTTTTGCCATCCCATTAAGTAGAGCATTCCTTAAAGCAGCATAAAGCTATAGCTTTCTATCTGCAGATCCAATGCACTTCAATGAACTTTAAGACTGTTTGGTTAATTGTAACTTATTCTGTATGGTGCCACAAGGGGGGTGTTAATGAGGCGGTAATAACCACTGCACAAGCTCTGATGTGCAAAGGAGAAGAACCAAAGTAAACCTGATTTAATCAGGGAGCAATCAGCTATAAATCTCTGTACCTAAATGTGGGAATCGTGAAGGAAAGTTTAAGCTGTAGGATTTGGAGAGCACTGTTCTTTCCTGCAAATAATTTGGGACTATTTTCTTTATTCAGTTTTAACAGCCCATAAACTGTTTTCACTACTGTCTTGCATAATGCAATGATACCGAGGACAGCAAATTTAAGTTCATTTATCTTGAAAACAGATTCAAGTAGCATGTTGCTCTGAGTCAGAAAATAGGTGTTTCTTGTATTGGGAGGCTAGCTGTTACTACTAAAATTAATTCAGCTGATAATGAAATTGATTTTCTTCTTTCTATTTTCTTATATTTGGGATGGTGATAAAATACATTTAGGCAAGAATCCTTCTTATGTTCTTATGTTCAACAGTGATTAGGGATAAATATTTGTATTCTGCTCTGATTGGGTGATCATTTATTCTCGCATTCCACCTATCCTTCCAGCATACCTTTATTTAAAGATTTCCTTTTTAAGAGCTCTGTTTGATTTTGTAGTGAGTCATGTTGGCTCTTGAGCTATAGGTTGCAGACTACTGAAGTAGGGGGATAGTCTAAAATTAATTCCAAAACTGGAGCATGCACAGTTTGTTAGAGCGTTCAAATCCCCTCTGTTCATTTGTATCTTTCAGCCTGTACAATGCCAACGTTATAACACTGCAAAAAGCTTGTAATGAAATCATATGTTATAACTCCAATAAGATTTCCCCTGTATCCTTGAAGGAAGACATGAAATGCCAATGTATAGATTAAACTGGGTTGCATGGCTGGATCTACATTTTTTTGAAGGGGGGCAAAAGTACAAAATGACGCCCCTCCAATATATTGTTTTTCTTTTTATATACATATATAACCAATATGTATAATATGCATATATATATTCAACAGCTCTTTTAAATGATAGCATAAATTGTGTTGACCTCTATGAACTGTTAATGAATAATTACACTTTTGATACAATTAAATGAGAAAACCAAACATATTGTCAGACATTGCCTCTGGGCATATAATTCTGAAGAAATGTAAATCAATAAACTCAACTCCTTAGATTAGCGGTCTGAGTGACATCTGCTGTCACAGCTAGGTCTTAAAATAAATTTCTTCCAAATTTCATCTATTCCTCAACAGTGATATCTAATACATGCACATTAAGGAAAATGTGAGTGTTTTTTTTAAATGTATATGTGTGACAGAGACCCCAGACCTATTCAGACTGTGCAAACCCTCTACATCTGTCAGGCCTTTGCTGTTAGCAGGAGTAAAGGCTCTTGACATGAGTAGGCCAGTTTCTGGCTACACGTCCTTGGTTCTCATGCCTGTAAACTCTGTGTACAGTTTCGCTCATCCTGTTTTCCACAGCTGTGCTAATGTTTAGTCTTCCTTCCTGGGAATCGCTTATCTCGGGGTTGCTTAGCCATGTTTACCTTCACAGCCTGTAGTGCTTTTAAACATGTAACCTGCCTATGTTTCGCCATTACCAGCCTCACCTGCCCGTGGGCAGTCAACTCTTAAATCTGCCTTTTGCTCCCAATAAAGTCTTACTGCTTCAGATCTACCTGTCTGGATGAGTTTGCTTGTGGGATGCTAGGGACAGACGCCTGACCCTGACAACAACAGAACTCACATTCTTCAAAGTATTCTTCTCTGCCTCTCTCACAAATTGGAATTTTAAGTTGGAAAGTCTACGCCCCTGAACCGTTTTGCAGCCTCTGCACCAGGGTGTACACTGCTGGAAGGTACTCTGCACATCCTTCAGCTGGCTCCAGAAACTCAGCCATCCTCTCATCAAGTGCGTGCATCATGGGAATGAACAGAGACAGCATTGCCGTGTCAGAGGAGAGCAACTGTGTATAGTCCTTAATGGGCTTAAGGCCTCCACAGTTTGAGAGATAGTCAGTCAGTCGTCCCGGCTGAGCTGGCTCTCTGGCCGCATGGCATCACTCTCATGGAACAACGCCCTGAGGGCTCTCTTCTGCTCCACCAAACGCTCAAGCATGGCGTGGGTGGAGTTCCAGTGAATTCCAATGTCGCCCTTCAGGCGGTGCTCTGGCATGCCTTCCCGGGCCTGCATATCACGCAGCACGTAGTTGTCCTTCACACTGTGTGAGAAGTGACTCATGAGATGCTGAAAATCACGTGTTGCGGCATCCAGCCTGGATTCCTGTTGGGAGCCCAGGCCCAGGGCATCCATTACCACAAGGTGGAGAAGGTGGGCCGCACAGTAAATACGTGCCTCCAGGCCCAATACCCATGCAAGTGCAGTTAAGTTGGTTCCTCATTATGCAAACACTTGCTTCCTCCCAGCCTTGCGGCTGGGCTGGAGGAGAAGGGGGAAACCCGGAATGCCTTATGCACATAAGTTGAAACAAGTTGATCTCAGAGCAGACTTTCAAATCTGTGGCAAAACAGCATTGGGAAAACCTGAGAAAGTGTGGGGTAAGTGTGAGGTCAACTCTGAGGGATGGAAAACTCATGCATAACTCCAAGGAGCAACCAAGTCAGCCCAGGGGTGAAAGTGAGTCAAAGTACCCATGCATAAAGGACCTGAAAGAGAAAAGGGATGGACTATATAAGTTGGCAAGGGATCTGGAAGAACATGATCTGTGAAATCAGTTGCTCATTGTTAAAGATGATAACTTGAGCAGGCTTGGCAATAGACAAGAACATATAGATGGAGCCTAATTGTGCAAAATTGTGAAGATCAAATTTTAGCTCAATATGCAAATCGGAGGTACTCACATGTTTCTTCTGAACAAAGGATACATAGTGCTCTTTAGAACAAAGAATGTGCCTTTGATTGTGCCCAGTGCATTTCTGGTTATAATGATTAAGAGTCTAGCGAGCACTCCAGCTTTCCATTGAAAGGCAAAGCTAAAATGAGAAACTTCTTGTCTTGAGTAGTCAAGGGGATTTATGGAAGGTATCTCTTTCGTTATCATGCCTTTAAATGAATTAAAGGAGCACTCGGGCTGAAAAATCATGATGCTTTTGGAGAATGGCAGAACCTCTATAGATTGTTGATGCAGCAGGTTCCTATCCCTGTAAAGGATCAGGATAGGTATTTCTGATCAGAGTGTGAGAGTAGGGGTAGAAAGGGATGATGACCACTTCCTGATGGTTACAACTTTAAAAGTTGCATATGTCAGTTTCAGTCACATGGAAAGCTAGACATCTGTAGGCTCTGGTCATATAATGTATAGGGTTGCCAGCAAGCATCTTCACTCTAACAGGAGTGAAAATGGGGTGGGGGAGAGCAACATCACTTCCAGTTGTACCTGGAAGTGATGTCATGATACTCTAGGAATTCCCTGATCACTATATTAAGAACCAGGTACAACCAGAAGTCGTGACATTGCAATATCTTGTGACATTGCTTCCTACACCCATTTTTGCTACCACTGGAGCAAAAAGTGATAGCAGGGAGCTGGGACCATGAGATTGCTTACCATGGGCAATCTGGTAAGACTACACTAACACAGTCATACAACTAGGGGTGTTTGTGTGTGGCGTGGGGGATGGCAACCCCACAGGGAAGTTGGGGCGGGCTAGTTAAGGCTTACACATGGCTGATGGTTTCACAAGGCTTTATAAAGTAGCATATGATAAATGGGTAAATTTCTGTGTTCAGTTGTGCTCTCATATAGCCCTCATTCATTTGACTGAGACATGCTCAGGAGAATATCTGAGTGGATTATGTCCTAGATCTTTAATGTGTGATATTTTCAAGGTTTTGTCCTTCTTGGCACAATGTGCAAGCACAGGTTGTTATCCTGAACCTTTAGTAAGAGGTTTCAAGATGCATCACCCATAACCTTTTGCTGAATTTTTAATATACAGATGACCATGGTATTCCAGTGGAACTGTGAATTTCACTTACCATATTGTCGAAGGCTTTCATGGTCAGAGTTCATCAGTTCTTGTAGGTTATCCGGGCTGTGTGACTGTGGTCTTGGTATTTTCTTTCCTGACGTTTCGCCAGCAGCTGTCTGCCACAGCTGCTGGCGAAATGTCAGGAAAGAAAATACCAAGACCACGGTCACACAGCCCGGATAACCTACAAGAACTGATGATCTCTGGCCATGTTTAACTCTGCTATTGTTTACTCTTGGTGCAAGAAAAATAAATCAGTAGCCCCTCATGTTGGTCATTTTTACCTTGGTTCAATCTCTGATTAATCTCTTAATACTATAGATATGATGAAGGTTGAAATGAGTACATGGATAATCTCAAATTAAGTGATTATGTCAACAGATTTTTTGTCTGTAGCTAGAAGGCTATGGTGGATTCTACAACTACTACTCCTTTCTCCCAGCATTTAGGCTTGAGATTATGTGATCTCAGTCGACAACTAAGTGAAGGCCATCATGATAACTGAGCCAGCCAGCTACTAACAACTGCTGATCCATCTGCCCTTCCTTTTTGCCAAGTATATTAGGTAAATATTGTCGAAGGCTTTCACGGTCAGAGTTCATCGGTTCTTGTAGGTTATCCGGGCTGTGTGACCATGGTCTTGGTATTTTCTTTCCTGACATTTCGCCAGCAGCTGTGGCAGGCATCTTCAGAGGAGTAACACTAAAGTTACTCCTCTGAAGATGCCTGCCATGGATGCTGGCGAAACGTCAGGAAAGAAAATACCAAGACCACGGTCACACAGCTTGGATAACCTACAAGAACCGATATATTAGGTAAGCTTGCTCTTGGGTGTTATTCTTGTTGCAAGTTTAATGGCAAGAGCCAAAGGGGTCTTGGCCTGTAGCCCTGATGAATTCTGATAACAAGAGAGCATTGCCAGGCAAGGACACCCTCTGAGATGCAGTGCAACTTTGCAAGAGAAACACTACTCATGTAGAGGGAAGGACCTCCCACAAGCTAGATGATGCAATTAGCACTATGAAAAAAGCAATTTCTCACAACTCTCTGTCTCTTAGGTTGATGATGTGATTGTTTATGGCTTTTTTAAGTGAGATGTGTCTTTGGGCACTAGACCTTCTACTGAGAGGTTACTGGTCTGAGATTTGGAAGATGTGCTGGTGGAAGGAGTACAGTGTCAAGTGGATGGGGAGAGAAACATGCTAGAGCCTGCTCCTTCTCTGATCTCCACGACATCCTCATAGTTGGAGGGGGGGCTATTAATAAAGCTTCTGCATTAACCAATGTTGTGTGATGCCAGATCAATCAGAAATAATCATAATAATAAGAGTTGGTTTTTATATGCTGACTTTCTCTACCACTTAAAGAAAAATCAAATCGACTTACAATCACCTTCCCTTCCCCCCTACTGTGTGTGTTAAGTGCCGGCAAGTCACTTCCGACTCATGGCGATCCTATGAATGTAAGTCCTCCAAAATGTCCTATCTTTGACAGCCATGCGCAGATCTTGCAAATTGAAGGCTGTGACTTCCTTTATTGAGTCAATCCATCTCTTGTTGGGTCTTCCTCTTTTCCTGCTGCCCTCAACTTTTCCTAGCATGACTGTCTTTTCCAGTGACTCTTGTCGTCTCATGACATGACCACAATACGATAGCCTCAGTTTAGTCATTTTAGCTTCTAGGGTCAGTTCAGGCTTGATTTGATCTATAACCCACTGATTTGTTTTTTTGGCCGTCCACGGAATCCATAACACTCTCCCCCCACTACAGGCCATTTATGCATGGGAGGTTTTGCCTTGGATTTGCCGCTCTCTAGACACACATTTTCCTCATCTGAATTCTCAAAACTAAACCCCCAATGAGAGTGTTGAGAATTCAGATGGTAAAATTGTGCATCTAGAGAGTGGCAAATCCAAGGCAAAACCTCCCATGCATAAATGGCCCCTGTAAGGTAGGTGGGGCTGAAAGAGCTCTAAAGAGCTGTGCCTAGCCCAAGGTCACCCAGCTGGCTTCATGTGTAGGAGTGGGGAAACCAAACCAGTTCATCAGATTAGTGGCCTCGGCTCATATGGAGGAGTGGGGAATCAAACCCGGTTTTCCAGATTACAGTCTACTGCTCCAAACCATCACTCTTAACCACTACACCATAAGATTTCTGTCCTGTATGACAGGACAGTCACTGCTAGATTTAGGGCTTTTCCAATGGCAGCTCCTATTTTACAGAGCAGGCTTCTTGAACTTGATAGGAAGGCTTCCACGTTGATGGGACTCTGCCATTTCTGCAAGGTGGAATGATTCAGGAGGACTTTTAAATTCGTAAGTGCGCTAGTTTAAGTGGATTTTTAATTTTATATTGTTTTAGCAACCTTGTAACCCACCTTGAGTTTGGTTTTGGAGAAAGGCAGGCTAAAAAATGCTCTAAATTCAGTAAGAGACACAAGCAGTTTTCAGTTGCATATATACCTATGGTGGACATCTTCATCTACATTAACATGCTCATCTGAATCCTATTGATTGGCCTAGATGCATCTTTTGATATGAATGAAGATATGCTTTGCCATCCCTGAACCACCAGCTGTTAGACATGACTTTTCCCTCATCCTCATAACCATGCCCTGATTCCTCTCTTATTGAAAGGCTTGAAGGCCAGGGAAGGAAGTTATTCCCTTGGCACACATTTATTCACCTTGCAGCTATACAGACATGGTGTTTACTATAAAGTAAAAAACAAAACAAAAAACAAGCAATACATGGATAAAAACTGAAGTTCTTGGCAATACATGGTACATGGCTGGGGCTTACAAGTGGCAGGCTCTTCATGGAATATGAGCCACCATGTGAGACTTGTGAAGCTGCAAGGGCAGAGGAAGATCACCTGGTGGTTGACTTGATGAAAAAAGCTGGTGGCTCCTAATTGGTGACAATACTAGTGAGAAAGGGGAAAGTGCTGCTGAAGTTCAAAGCTCTGATGTGGACTGTTTCTTTATAGCTGTTAAATGCTGTTCTTTTAACGTTTTTCCCCCCTAGCAAACACCTTTGGTGCAGCAAGTACTTAATTTTGGTGCGAAGACAAGATTTGTTATGTGCCTGACATTAATTTATCCTTGTTAAGTTTCTCTACAAAAGGCAGTTATAAAATTGTTCAAAGCAATCAAGATTCTGGCTGCTTGCCAGTTTTTCAACAGATAAGCACTTTTAAAGATAATCATTTTTCAATAATGCCATTGAAGTTTTCCCCCCTTTCCCTTCTCAGTTTTTCTCTTAATTAAACAGATTTTCTAGAATTGCATAATAGGCCACAAATACAAGGAATATATAGTAGTATATAAGCTACTGCTTATTTATAGAGTGATTGGCCTATGGCATCTGTAAGTGTTTAGGTTTGTTGTAATTTATGCCTATACAATGATTGTTTTTCCCTTGACTGCAAGAAGCCTATTGTTGTGTGTATGTGAACCAATCAAATATGCTAATGAATTGAGTTTGACAGTATAGAGTAGGGATGGGCAGATTTTCCCCATTCCATTCCTTTATTGGTCCGGAATGTCTCTTTTTTACAGTGTTCTACTCCAACTTAAAAGAAGAATTTCTAAAACCAATTTTAAATTTAGGTCATGGTCAGCTTTACAGTTTCCAGTTCCTCCACTATATTTGTCTTTTCCCCTCTGTGTGGGTAATGCACCCACATGCATTGTTAAAACACTGCAAAAAAGCAACCTTTCTGCAATTGCATATTGCTTCAATATTCATTTTCTAATTTGCACATGCATTCTAATGCAATGGTAGAAGAAAGCCAATGAAAAGAAACTTGATTCAACTGTATATTCAATCTAATTAAGGTAGCCTTTTTGCAGGATTTAATCTATGGGTGCTTACACATTGATAACACTGAAGGGAACAGGGTGCATATGAACAGTAAGCTGTGGCAAACTGTACACGCACAGCACTTTGTGCAGAATTCAGAAATAAAATTGAAATGGAACAATAGATGACTCATAATTCCCTGGTTCCATGTTGGAAACGAGACCAATGAACGTGAAAGGGGAATGTCAGAAAAATTCCTAATTTACAAGTACTAATCTGATGCAATGTTCTCTTCTAAAAGGATATCTGGTAGTGGCACATCTCACATACCTTATCATCATTACTCCCACTTAGAAGAGCTCTGCATCATTAAATTCCACCATCACACACAGCTTTGGAACAGGTTTAGACATACAGATGTAAGTTAAACCTTATCCAACACTATTAGTGAGTAGGGCTATTGATTCGGTAAAAAACGAACCGAAAAAATACCAAATAAATGCCATTTTGGTAAATTTCTGGTTCAGGTTTACTGAATCAGCAAAATCCGGGAGGTTGGCAAAGCTGAATGTGTCATTCCTGAAAATTTGGCTTTATCATGAACATCTTTCCGCAGCTCCTGCGGGGGCATTTTTGCAGGTAGAGGTCCCAAATGTTCAGGGAAGCTAGAAGGGACTCTTCTTGCAAGAACCCCCAAGTTTGATGAATATTGGGTCAGGGGGTCCGTAGTTATGGGGTCTGGAAGGGATCACCACCATCCTCCTCCATTAAAACCAATACACACGATTTTGAATGCATTCTTATGGAGAAAGGGGGGAGACCCATTCCAGACCCCATAACTTTGGACCCCCTGACCCAATCTTCACCAAACTTGGGGGTTCTTGCAAGGAGAGTCACTTCAAGCTACCCTGCAAAAATGCCCCCCCCAGGAGCTTTGCAAATACATTTCCATTGCTCATGGGGGTATTTTTTCAAGTAGAGGTCCCAAATTTTCAGGGTAGCAGGAAGGGACTCTCCTTGCAAAAGACCCCAAGTCTGGTGAAGATTGGGTCAGGGGTCCAGAGTTATAGGGACTGGAAGGGGTCGCCCCATCCTCCTCCATTGAAATGCATTGGCAAAGTGTCTGTGTTCAGAATCTTTAGTGTGATCTTAGCAATGTAGCTTTGCAAAGTTCACACTAAATATTCTGAACACAGATTCTGACATTCCATTTTTGAAGTCTTATGATACAAAATCATCCACTTCACACATGGTAATTAGGGCATCACAATGTACTCAAGTTCCTGAGTATATTTTCTGCCTCTGCCAAAAACTTTCCCCTCCAGCTTAGTCTCTTAAAGCCTTTTCCCCAATTAATCCAAATTATTTTGAATGTTGCATTATAAATACAGATAATACGGATATTATTTTGTCTTTTGAATTTACTGGCATTAACATATTTGCTTCCCTGGCACTATTTCTATTTCTAAACATTTGTGCATGGTGGGGGGAGAGTTGTTATGGCAGCCAAAAAGAATTAATATGGAACACAGGTTGTTAAATTAAAATTATTTCAGAAATCATACCTGAACAATAGCCAGCAACATAAAAGATCTTAAGAGAACATGTACACAATGATTGGAGGGTCCAGATCTGTCAGATAGAGCTTCTGACAGCTCCGGTCCCAAACAAGATGGTTTCCCCACAAACAAGATGGGGTTCTCCATGCACTCCTTCTCCCCCCCCCCGTTTTGCACACGAACTCCGGCCAGGGATTTACATTTGTATTGGGACCCGCCTGGGTAAATCTTCCATCTGATATCGGGTCCCGTGCACAAAGCCAGGAGCTCGGCCATCTCCCCCACTGATTGCTCTTAATGGTTTCTGTTTAAGTTTTACTTAAGTCATTACCGGCAGGAAACGACTACATTGTCTCATTGTTCCCATAACCCTATTGTATCTGTCCTATATATGTATCCTCTCCACCCCAGTAATGTATTCCAGCCTTGTTTGCCTCCTTACTGAAATCATTGACTTTCGGAATAAATCTTTGAATCACTGCTCTGCCTGGATTCGAGTTCTATTGCCAGAAACGCCGTGTATTTGCAGAAGCCTGACAAGATCAAGCAGGGCTTTCAAGGTGAGAATCATCACTTTGAATTTTTCCCAGAACCAAATTGGTAGCTAGCAAAGTTCTATGCTGGTGAGAAGTGATCACTTCTGCCCTTATCAGTCAGCAGTTTGCAACTGGATTCCAAGCCCACCGTAGTTTCAAATCACTTTTGATAGGCAACATATAGAACATGATGCAGGTAATACTAACAGAAATGTCAAGGTATGGGGCAATTGGGGGGCAGATCATGCTTCTCTGGGACATTGCTGGATAAATTCTGTGCAGCTCCTCTTTTCCATGTTAACTGATGACAGTGTGTTTGTGGATTTAACTAGTCTTAGGAAAACAAAGAAAAATGTTTTCATACAATGTGTAAAATTAGATAATGAACTGTTTTCCCTTTTTTGAAACAACTCATCCAACAAAAAAGTCAATGAAAGAATGCTGTTGCTTAGCTTTACAAGTTTCAGCCCCAGCCCCTAGGTCAGTGCAAGATGGACATCATAAGGCTTTTAAAGTCTCCCAGCGCTCTGGAAGGGGACTAACCTTATTAGCCTTAAAGTAATAGTGATAAGAAAGCACAGCCTTTAGAATATCTTATTCTGCAGTCTTGCAGTTATTACCAGTTCAGAGTGGTACACTGCTTGTGTCTTGTCACGCCTTGGGCAAGTTCTTTATTTTTGGCCCCATGGAGCCTCCCTTGTTTTTCCTGAGGGGAGTGTCTTCAATGTATGGAGTACTTGGGAGGCAGATCACCCTTCTTTAGGACACACATTGGAGCTGCTCAGTCCCTGTCTGTTGTTGAGATGGCTCCCAATGTTAATCCTCCATCTGTGCTCAATACTGGAGGTTCTACCTCTGTGCCACGTGTAATAACCTGGCCCTCTACCCCCTTCTGGAAGAGTTTAAAGACCATGTAAGGAACAGATTTGCATTACTGAGTTCAAGTGAATGTAAACCTGAAGAACTATGGGTGGAAACTAGAGATATTATCAAGGAAAATGTGCAAAGACTATTCCTGTAGCCAAAAGAAAAGAAAAACCTTGATGGATGTCTGAGGAAACTCTTAAAATTGCCAGAGATAGACGAGAAGCAAAAGTAGAAGGTGACAGAAATAGAATCAAAAGTCTAAGTGCAACGTTCCAGCGACTCGCACGTAGAGAAAAAGAGACCTATTATAATAACCAGTGTAAAGAAATAGAACAGAACAACAAAAAAGGAAGAAGAGATGAAAGGATAAAGGATTCTTTCCAAGATGAATCTTTTGAAGAAGAACCTATAGTTTTAGAAAGTGAAGTGAAAGCTGCATTGAGAGCAATCGGGAGAAACAAATCACCAGGAGCAGATGAGATATCAATAGAGCTATTCCAAGCCACAGAAATGGAGTCCATCAAAATCTTGACAAGAATATGCCAACAGATATGGAAAACAAAACAATGGCCCACAGACTGGAAATGATCCATTTACATTCCAATACCCAAGAAAGGAGATATCAAAGATTGCAGCAACTATCGGACCATAGCATTAATTTCTCATGCAAGTAAAGTGATGCTCAAAATCTTAAAGCAAAGGCTGTTACCATATATGGAAAGAGAAATGCCTGATGTTCAAGCTGGTTTCAGAAAAGGAAGAGGCACTAGAGATCATATTGCAAATATACGCTGGTTACAGGAGCATATGAGAGAATTTCAGAAGAAAATCAGCTTGTGTTTCATAGATTACAGCAAAGCTTTTGACTGTGTGGATCATGAAAAGCTATGGCTGGTTTTGAAGGAAATGGGTGTGCCACTACATCTGATCGTTTTAATGCGCAACCTGTACTCTGGACAAGAGGCCACAGTTAGAACAGAATATGGAGAAACGGAATGGTTTCCAATTGGCAAAGGTGTCAGACAAGGATGTATTTTATCCCCCTATCTCTTCAATCTATATGCAGAACATATAATTAGGAAAACTGGATTAGATTTAGATGAAGATGGAGTGAAAATTGGAGGGAGGAACATTAATAATTTGAGATATGCTGATGACACTACATTATTGGCAGAAAATAGTGAAGATTTGAAACGACTACTGCTGAAAGTTAAAAGAGAAAGTGCCAAAGCAGGACTACAGCTGAACATCAAGAAAACAAAAGTAATGACTTCAGGACAATTACACAACTTTAAGGTTGACAATGAGGAAATTGAAATTGTTCAAGACTTTCTATTCCTTGGCTCCATCATCAACCAAAAGGGAGACTGCAGCCAAGAAATCAGAAGGAGATTGAGACTGGGAAGGGCAGCCATGAAGAAGCTAGAAAAGATTTTGAAGTGTAAGGATGTGTCACTGGCCACCAAGACTAGATTAATTCATGCCATCGTATTCCCTATTACTATATATGGGTGTGAAAGCTGGACAGTGAAGAAAGCTGATAGGAAGAAAATAGATTCCTTTGAAATGTGGTGTTGGAGGAGAGTGTTACGGATTCCGTGGACTGCCAAAAAAAAAAAAAAAACCCAAATCAGTGGTTATAGATCAAATCAAGCCTGAACTGACCCTAGAGGCTAAAATGACTAAACTGAGGCTATCGTATTGTGGTCACGTCATAAGACGACAAGAGTCACTGGAAAAGACAGTCATGCTAGGAAAAGTTGAGGGCAGCAGGAAAAGAGGAAGACCCAACAAGAGATGGATTGACTCAATAAAGGAAGCCACATCCTTCAATTTGCAAGATCTGAGCAAGGCAGTCAAAGATAGGACATTTTGGAGGACTTTCATTTATAGGGTCACCATGAATCGGAAGCGACTTGACGGCACTTAATACACACACACACACACACAAAGGTGAAAATAGGTATGAATATATTATGTCCTCTGGAATGTGATCTCTATTAATTTTTGAACCAGCTTTTCTTGTGTGTGTGTGTGTGTGTGTGTGTGTGTGTGCATGTGTGTGTGTGTGTGTGTGTGTATTGGGGGTGATCTATTTGGCTTGTGTTGTTTTCATTTTAACATTTTCTATGGTTGCATTTGTATTTTATTCTAGTAGGTTTGGTTTGCTCTGTTGATCTGAATAGTCTTTCCTTTGGCTAAAATGCAGGATGTAATAAATGCAATAATAAATAAATAAATAATAAATTGAAATGTAAAAAAAAAAAAGTGTAGTGAAGACACCTGGTATCTCCTATCCTTTAACTGAAGGTTATTGAACCTCCAGTAGGGATTGAACCTGGGGTCTTCTGTAAGCAAAACACATACTGTACCACTAAGCGTAGACATCAGTTATGATGAATAACAGCACTGGGACTCAAAAGTAGATTGGAGTTCATGGGTTTGAAATTTTTCTTTGACTCAGCAAGATACCTGGACAAAGGTTACGGACATTCCTTAAGATTTAGATGACTTTCTCAATTTGTGAATTCTTTGCTCGGATATGTACTTTGTTAAACAGCAGTTATACCGAAGTGCCAGTTCAATATTAACCTTAACTATATAAGGATTTTCTAAGTTGCAGGTTGTGCTGTTGTCTATAATGATGCCTATAACTCGTACCTCAGTATCTAATTAAACTCTTTGACACTCCATTAATCTCTGGGTGGTATGTGCTGCAGCTGCATGACAATTTTTTCCCCTTCTGGACTACAAAACCCACAGATTAGTAGAGGAGGGAGGAAATTATAACATTCCCTGTTTTCAAAATGTAGGATCAGTTCCCAGAGGAAATATCAGCTTGATCAATTTTCCATTAACGGTGACTAGTAGAGGAGGAGAAAATGTATGTGACCTTTACTTCCTGCTTTCTGATCAGTTGCAAAGGCATTGTGTAAAAACCAGATGCCAACTTCTCTCTGTATAATTCTCATATGTGACCCACTAGAAAATCTCATGTATTTTGGAAACAAACCTATGGAGATGTTATTTATACATGCATTTTACAGGTAGGAAATAGAAATAAACAATGATCTACCCACTGCAGCCCATTCCTGAAGGGGATGGTGTATCCGCAGTGGCTGGGAGCAACACAGCTGTTCCACCTCCTCCACAGCTTCCCAGCTGCCAAGGAGGCAAACAAAGCCTTTAATAAAAGTTGAAAAGTAAAAACAAGGGGAAATGCCCCATAGCAAGCCGCTCAAGGGGGCATTCCCAGGATGAAAGGTCTGTGGAAGCTGCCTAAAGGCAGCTCCACCCATGGGAATGCCCTGGGAATGCCACCCCTGCTGGCGGTGCCTGGACACCAGCATCTTTGACCCTGCGTTGGTGTAGGTGCCACCTTATTCCGTGATAAGGTGGCACTTATGCTGGCACTGGGTCATGCTGGCTCCTAAGGAGCTTTGCTTCCTTTTCAGGAATGGGCTCATACTCTTATAAATTTAAGAGTATAACTCTGTTTAGGATTGCACTGCAAATACCATACTTCTGCTTTTGCATGATCCATCCAGATTTATTTATATATATTTTTGCCTACCATAGTTCCTGTTGCAGGGCTAGAATTCAATGGCAGAGTACATGTTTTGCATGCAGAAGGTTCAGATTCAATCTCTTGCATTTCCACTTATAAAGGGATCCTGGGTAGCAGAGCTGGGAGAAATCATGCCTGAGCCCTTAGCAGGAGTAGATACTACTGATGAGATGAGGCAGTAGTCTGACTCATTGTAAGGCAATTTCATACTACATAGTGATTGTGAATAATTATTCACTTAAACAAGTAGTTAGTAGCCAGGATGGAGAGACAGTAAATTGGAGCTGCAGAAATATTTTAACCAGAATATATTTTTTAAATCTCACTTGCCAATTTTAATGACCTCAAATTTTACCTAAATATTTAAAAATTGATGAATATGTAGTGTCAACATGAGACACCATTCTATTTCGTTTTTGATTTTAGGATCTGAGATTTAATTTTGATAAATTTAATTTAAGTGTTTAGTATTTTTAAGCTGACATGCAAGGTTGTTTAGTATGTTACCTGTAGTTCCCAAATTACACACAATGATGCATGCCTTTTTATTTTATACAAGAGTATTTGCTGTTTTATACAACTTGACATCTGGCATGCAGAGGTATTTCTTGTCTATTATCTATGGCTGGACCACTGACCATTATTTGATAGTTGACATATTGTGGCACTTGATGTTTAACACCTAGGGTTGCGAGGTCCGCGCCGATGCGCCACTTCCACTTGTAAACCGGAAGTGCCACCTGGCATGCGTGGAGCAGCAGGCAGCCCGCATGCCCCGGGGAGGGCGAGGGGAGGTTCCCGGATGCCGCGGGCGGCTGCAGGGGGTGCCCCGCTCGCCCCGGGGAGGGCGAGGGGAGGTTCTCGGATGCTGTGCGTGGCTGCAGGGGGTGCACGCGGCTGCAGTGGCGACCCACTCGCCCCAGGGAGGGAGGGAGAGGAGAGGCTTCCCAGCTGGCGCATGGGCCATGCGCGTGCACAATTGCCCGTCGACCCTCAGGTGGTCGGCAGGCAGAGGGGCACTTTACTGGGGGTTTGTCCACCACCAGCGGGCACCTGGCAAGCCTATCAACACCTGCCTAAAATAATCAAAATAATAAAATAATCAACAATTCTAAAGCACTAGAATTTTTAAAAACCATGCCAAATTCAAACACTGAATTTGAAATATGGCAACATCTCAAATCTGGCATTTTTAAAATGGGCGTATGAATCTTCTTGCTTGAATGGAACACCTTAGTGGAAGCAAGCAACAGCTCCCTTTGCCTGGACTCTGCTCTCTATTAGGGTTGCTGAGAAGAAGAGGAGGAGACATCCTGTTCCCATACCAATTAGATGGCCCTTGCTTAGCATGGGAAGAGGTCCATTCCATTTGGGGAACCTGCTGTCACCACTGCTCCTCAGAGGGAGAGGACAACTAAGCAAGCAAACAGCACTGTCTGCTTCTAGTTGATGATCAGTAACTTGCAAATGAGTGAGCCGTAATGATTCTAAAAACTAGTTGGCCCTCCTTGATTGCTCACCTCCCTCCCTGGCTCTTTCTCTGGGTGTTCCATGGCCCAGGCTTCAACAGGCGAAACATCATCAGAGGAAGAGCCTGAGCAGGGAGAAATAACGGGCATTGCACCTCAGACAGCTGAGAATGCAGGGCAGGGCGAAGGACAACAGGTATGAGTAAACACCAGCCCCGCTGAGGAGTTGGAAGTAAACACAGAATCACCTCCTTCGGCACAACCAGATGCAGCTGTAACTCCACAGAAGCAGGACCCACCCAGCTTACCTGAAGCCACTCAACAACAGCACAGGCAAAAAGGAAGAATGGAGTTGCAAAGTAAAAGGAGAAGTGCGCGTCTACAGGCACTAAGGAGACGGCTCCAAGACTGTGAGTTGTCTGATGTTGAGAACTAAGGCAAAGAGAAACAGCTTAAACCCAGGCTTGGAACAGACAGACGTTGCGAAAGCAATTGTTGCAAAAGGATATCTGACTTTTGTTGCTGACGCTCCTAGACTTTGATAAACGGACTTCTGACCCTTGGACCGGACTTTTGACTTCCCCTCTGCACACCGACTTTATTTTGGTTTCCAGCTCCTGGTGGGACTCCCCCGGATTCCTGCATTCCTGAGATAACAGCCTGCTCTCAAGACCAGTAGCCGGCAGTAACCCGAGATGACCTGGCCTAGCTCAGGGTGCCAGTAGCAGCTGCTCCTAGCTGCCATAGCTTCTAATGCAACCAGGTGAGGAATTGCAGGGGCAACTGCCATGTGCCTTCTGCTGTATGGCAAATGATGGATAGAAGAAGAGCCATGCATTGCTATCTCAGGAGTGGCGTGAGTTAGGGCTGTTGAAAAAAAAATTCGGTAAAATTCAGTTTCGGTAAAATTCAGCTCATTTTTATTCGGGAAATGCCGAAGTCTGAACTCCCCCACTTCAGGTCCGTGCAATTCGGCATGAGATCTGGAGTTCGGGGGGAAATTCGGCTGAATAAAGCCATTAAAAACACAACCGCACCTTTCCGCGGCTCCGGGGGGGCATTTTTGGGGGTAGAGGTCCGAAACTTTCAGCGTAGCTTGAGGGGACCCTTCTTGCAAAAACTCCCAAGTTTTGTTAAGATTGGGTCGGGGGGGGGGGCTGAGATATGGGCCCCAAAAGGGATCCCCCCTCCTTAATGTGAATCTCTGACAATGGGGGTTTGCAATTAGCAGAGCTTGCCGCCCACTCCTGAAGCTCCCAGTCCCGACAAACAGCTGAGCTGCGGGGAGCAAGGGCAGGGCAGGTGTGAAGAAGTTTGCAAAGCAACAGGTTTGCAACCATGCAAACCATGCAAACCATGCAAAGCAACACGTTTGCAACCATGCAAAGCAACATGTTATGCCTGGGAGTTTGCAAACCATGGAAAGGGACAGAGGCACAGGAGGGGGTGGAAAGGAACAGGAGGGGTGGAATTTCCCTTTTTGCATCGGACTCGGGACCAGGCAAATGCATTCTTTAAGTCACAAGTTGAAAACCAGTTTTGAGCAAGCATCAAAATAGACCTAGCCGATTTTATGAATGAGGGAAAACCTGAGGACGCACAACTGAAGCCCCTTCCCTCAAACCAGGGAGAGAGAGACTTGAGGGGGCACAAACACCCCAGGCAGAATGGGCAAAAGCCCCCTTTGGCTTCCCCGCCCACCCACAGAAACTGCTCCCTCCCCACACACAGAGAGACTCTGCTTCACCCCCACACACACACACAGGAGAAAAATTATAGAGAAAAACCCCAAAATGGGTCTTACTGTGGATGTCTTCTGTTCCATCTTCTTTGAACCTGCCCCGCCCTTGCTCCCTGCAGCTCAGCTGTTTGTCGGGGCTGGGAGCTTTGGGCGTGGGCAGCAAGCTCTGCTAATTGCAAACCCCCATTGTCAGAGATGCACATTAAGGAGGGGGAACCCCTTTCGGGGCCCATATCTCAGCCCCCCCCCCTGACCCAATCTTTACAAAACTTGGGGGTTCTTCCAAGAAGGATCCTCTGAAGCTATGCTGAAAGTTTGGGGGCTCTACCCCCAAAAATGCGCCCCCTGCAGCCACGGAATTGCTCGACTGTGCACAAGCACCCCCCCAAGGGGGATCTCTCTCACACACAAACAGATACTCTCTCTTTCTCTCCCCAGGCCGTGCAGCAGCTGGGCTCATGCACTCAATCGCGACTGATTGGCCAGAAGAAGACCCAGCTTGGCCACCGATTGGCCACGGGAGAATGCTGCTTACTAACTGACGGTTATGCTGCTGCGCCGAACCCTGAATTTGCCGAATTTATTTGCCGAACACCCCAAATCCGCTGAATTCGGCTCCCCGTTTTCCCACCTTTTTTTAGTTCGGTTCCATCTGAACTAAAAACCGCCGAATCAGGGGAAATTCAGCTGTTTTTTGGTTCGGGACGAACCGAATCGACAGCCCTAGTGTGAGTCTAGCAACGGGGAGGATCCAATTCAGCCACCGCTACCAATGCACAGAGAGAGGGGGAAGATGATGCACAGCAACAAATCTTGGGTAATCAGTGGGCCTTTTGGAGCTTCAGCATCTACCAGCAATACCTATCTACCTATCCATCCATTTTATCCTACCCTTTCCCCACAGTAGCCTACTTGAGTACCCCATTTTTTTCTTCACAACTACTCTGTGAGGTAGACTTTGAGAGAGTGTGGTTTACTCAAAACCAACCCCTGATGTTAGCTCTGGCCATGTTTAGGGTATATCAAGATTTAAACAATAATTATTAACTTTTAGTGGATTTGACCTGCATGTATAGAACCATGCAACCCATTCCCATGCATCTGTACTCAGAAGTCCTACCAAATATTGTGAAGCCTTAGACAAAGTAAGTATGCATTTTAGTGTTGTTGCTACCACATGAAAATCAGCAGGAACAACTGACCCTTCATTTTTGCTAGAATATAGAGTTGGGTGAAATAAATCAATTCACAGAAAAAGCTGTTTTGCAGGAGAAGTTGATTATAATGTTTAGCTCAATTGCTAGGCAATTTGCACTAGGCTTCCACAGATGCAGACTGCATTGTAGTGAAGGCTGACACCAGCAGGTAATGGTGTGAGGAAAGGGCATCCTATGCTCATTTTGCAAATGGCTGGGGAAATGGACGATGACAGAAACCACAGCAAGAGCATTTGTTTCTGTTGTTGTAATTTTCTTCAGCTCATTTACAAGCCTGATTTGCAAGGCTACAATAAGAATACTGTACAAAGTTGTGCTAGAAAATCAGTAATGGGCGGGTTGAGACCCAGAAAAAGAATCCTATTCACTGTTGCCGTGTACTCAAGTTGGTGCCACATGAAGCCATTTACCTTCCTTTAGAGAATAAATGTATATACAGCCATAACATTCAATGAAGAACACTAGTGGGAAACATAACCTCCAAGAACACTAAGAAAGGGAGGGGAAAGCATTTTAAAAAATAAAATCATGCAGATTATATTGAAGTAGAATCACACAGTTTCAAATTTTGAGATGAAATAATCCATTATATCTGCATTGATTGTACAATGTTTAGTTTTTATGTACAGACGTAATAATGCGAGATAGGGTCGCCATGAGTCAGAAGCAACTTGACGGCACTTAACACACACACACAGAGTAATGTGAGAGCTAGTATGAATAGTGGTTAGAGTGGTTTGAACCTGGGAGACCCAGGTACAAATGCCCACTCTGTCATAGGAGCTTGCTGGATGGCTGGGTCAGTCACACCACTCAGCCAAGCCTATATCACAGGGTTGTTGTGAGGATAAAACAGAAGAGAGGAGAATCATGTAAGCACTTTGGTCTCCATTGGGGAGAAAGGCAGGATATAAATAAAGCAAATAAACAAATAATATTTGCTGATAACTTTGGCAGGGTGTGGGTATGTGTGTTTCCCACCTCTAGATTGTTTTTCCCCCCAGCTTAGTGTAGAGAAAGGAAAATACACATAAAGAAAAAAAAATTCTGAAAGTTATCTGGTCATCCCTAACTACTACTACTACTACTACTACTACTACTACTTCTTCTTCTTCTTCTTCTTCGTCATCGTCGTCATCGTTGTCGTCGTTGTCTGAGGTGTCCTAGGATAGAGATGACTTGTTGGGGGCTGGAGGTGGGCCTTTCTAGAGCGTTGGGGCAGGTACCTGAAAATGGCAATCCCTCACACCAGCTGGACAAGGCATTCACAGTTGAAACTGTAGAAGCCTTGTTTCTGTGCTATTCAAAACAGCAAACAGCGCCCTCTGTGATCTGTGTAATGAAATAATGCATCTTGGGCAGCATCAAGCTAGAGAATAAATAGTTTACATTAACATCTGAATAAAGAATTAATCTGACAGAATCAATGTTTGTGGTCATTTTGGGAAGACAGGGAGGAGATTAAATTAATCCTATTAATTTCTCATGATGAAATATACTCAGCACTGTTCATTATTTGCCAGTTCAGAATTTGGCAGTCTTTTGAGTAGCAGAACCAAAATATTGATCCAAGTAAACATGGTTGGGAAGCTCATAAATAGCAGTCGCTTAAAAAAACTGAACAAGAGAAAAGGAGGGGAGGAAAGTAGGTGTACAAAAAGTGGAACTTGAATCCAAGCTGCATTTTGACTCAATATATTGTTTCCTCTGACACACATTTATAGTTATACAGAAGATAGAAAATAAACAGAGGACAGTATTTTTGACGCAATGTTTCTGAATTGTAATACAAATTTTCCAGTTTTATTAACTACCCCTTATTTGGGAGGTGAAGACAGATACAGCATTGAACAGAACTCTACCAGTCCTTCATTTGTGTGGTCCCTGCTTTGCAATTTGCCTGGTTACTTATACATACAAACAGGCCGAATGCTGGTTCAGCCATTTACCTTTATTTTTAAAAAAATATCCAAGTAATAATGGGTTGTATGCATATAATAAAAATATGTTTAAAGTTCCAAATCTTTTTCAGCCATAGTGGGATAGATGAGTGTTATTGGATGTAAATAAGTGTTGGAAAGGTGCACAACTGAATGATTCAGATCTGAGCCTTGGATAGGAAAGAGTGCTTTCATACCAAGCACACTTTCAAACTGTTGTGCATGCTTTTTTGTTGCTGTAGTTGTTGCTTTGTCTAAACTAACTTTATGTTTCCTCTATACTTTCTTTTTCATTCCAGCATATTATTTCTTAGATTCAAGTTAAAACATTGTTTCATTTGGATAGCTCTTCCCCTTGCATTCTCTGTTTTATTTCCCATGGAGAGATAGAGACAGCAATAGAAGTAAGAATTCATAATAATTTTCAGTTTGTGGATGAAAACTTAGAAACAGACTTCTTAGTTTCTGAACTGTCAGTAGTATCTTACTAAAGCTTTAAAATAGTTATCTGCTCTACACAGGAATCCACACAATACAAATAATCCTGAATAATCAGTGTGTAGTTTATGTTGCAAACTATCAGTTCCATATTCTACAAGAATTTTGCTGAAACCCTCTGGAACTGCTCTATAATTAATCATGGGTACAGTGTCTTGGGGACTGCAGACTGAATGCTTTGTCAATGTAAATGACAAAATTGACAGCCAGCTGATCCATGCATATTTTTGCCCTGTTATAATGCCTTTTAGTTCAGATTAATTATTTTGATTGATTTATAGGCAATGTTCTTTTATTAAATAGCTTTGGATTTATGCATAGCAAAACTACAAACAAGATTTGACCTCTACACTTCGGTCACTGAGATTTCAGATTAAAGAATAAGCACTATTATAGCCTACATTTTGAGGCTTCTCCACCTAATTAATTTATTCCATTCTTCCATTGCCAATTCCTAAACACATGACTACATAACAGCAGATCTTCTTTTCATCATCTAAAATAGCTCAGTACTCTACAGCCCCATTTATGTATCTGTAAGAACATAAGGAGAAATCTGTTATATCAGACCAAAGGCTCATTGAGTCCAGCATCGTGTTTTCCACAGTGGCCAACTAGATGCTCATGAAACCAAAAAACCGGGCACAGAATCCAGAACTTCTCCCTGTTTATCCCCCAGCAAAATAAACTGCCTTTGAACTGGGCTGTTGAAAAAAAAATTCAGTAAAATTCGGATTCGGCAAAATTTGGCCTGTTTTTTTTTTTTTTATATATAGATTTTATTGGATTTTATACTAAAAATTTTCCATTGCATTATACAACATCTATGACAATATAAAATTTCAATTCTAACCTAAAGTTGTTATAGTTCCATAACATATAATAAAGAAAAAAAAAAAAAAGAAATGGAAAATTTTGACTTCCCCTTCACCTCTATCTTCCTCTTAATAAAAAGTTCATGTTGTCGTAGTTAATCTAATCTTAATAAACTATCAATATCCTGTATAAAAAAAACCATAATCTGTTAGTAAATATAATTATGCTTATTCATTATAAAAAAAACCAAAAATAGTCCTCTGGATCAGATTAGAAAATATTCTTCCATTCTTCCCAATTTTAACTCATATTCACAATAATGCATCCACGCCTCCCATTCCCCCAGAAACCGAACGTCATTTTCTTCATTTAGAATAGCTGTGAGTTTTGCCATTTCTGCCACTTCAAACATTTTAACAATCCAGTCTTTTTTCTCAAAAATTTCTAGCCCTTTATTCCCAAAATGATGTCTTAATCTTAATTCCACTACATCATTAATAGCCATGCCACCCGTCCACACTATCAAAGCCTTTGGATCCAGCAATCATGTTTAAATCAATCCTTTAACCATGGTCTAATACTTCCTTCTGTAACTGAAATAGGCCAGTCAGGTATGGGAACAGGATTTCTTTGTTCTCTCTCATTTCCTCAGACAGGATACGTATCCAAAAATAACTCTTTCTGGGCTTCATCTCCATCGTGGCTTCAATCTGTATTCCTTGACCTGCTCTCTTCTTCCTTATATCCACACGTCGTTCCATGACTTTTTAAAATGAAAAGTCTATTTCTTGTATGTCTGATCTCTTTATCGCCGGCTGGTTGCTTTCTTGAACTTCTGTCTTCTTCTTTGTATCCTTGTATTCTTCCATGACTTTTTGGGCAGAAGAGTCCATTGCTTGTATGTCTGTATTTGTGGTCATCGTTTGAATTTTCAAGACTTTTATGTCTTCTATAACCAGATCCAACTTCTGATTGCCTACCTGTGATGATTGGTCAAGAGTCGTCATCATTGAAATCAGTTGAGCCATCTGTGTTGAAATCTGTTTTAATTGTTTAATTGTCGCCTCAGAATGTTTAGCAAGCATGTCCTGTATTTTTTTTTCCATGTTTGAATTCTGTAAAATTCCCTTTGATTTCATAGGAGCAGGGCTATGTATTAAGCCAAAAGAAGCTGGTAAAATACATGTGCACAGACAGGGCCTTTAAAGTTCTAATTAAAAGATAATAATTCAAACATCAGCCTTATAATTTTTTCGGGTTGAAAAGAGTCGAAATTGGCTCTAGAATTGCGTTTTAAAGTTTTGAAATACCAGTGAGTTTTTTTCGGTCGCTCTAGGTCGGGCTGATCAGGAAGTATACAGGAAGTTGCTAGTGCCGTGGACCTTCTACCGCCTCTTCTCGATGGTTGTTCCTTCAGGAATGATTTCCAAGTAACTCGAGTGCGACGCGTAATCGGTCCTACAACTACTTCCTGTTATTTTAGTTCCGATGATAGATAGGTTGTTATAGAGGGTCTTCCGTTCCAGGCGCTCCCTTACTGCAAACGTGGCAGGATATTCTTCGCCGGAAAATCAGGAAGAAAAATCACCCTCCCCTTCCCTTGGACCCATTGGTGATAGTTCTTGTCAATCAAAAGGTATCCTTCCGACTCTTTATTATGGTTTAGGCTGATCGGATTGATAAGGCTCCTGTCGCTAATCCCGATGGCTAACTCAGATCAAACTTTTTCAGTTCGGATTAAGGAGGAATGGGGGTCCCAGAAATATTCTTATCAGCCCCCCGTCTGTTCAAGTTTCCAGTAAGTAGACGAAGAGTTCTTTTGTACTCACTTGGGTGTCAAGAGGTGAGGTTCTTTTCTTTATGTAGTCCTTATGTTGGTATTAAGGTGGTGGAGGGTGGAGCTTGATGCCTAAGTTGCGTTTTGGCGATGTCCTTCCCTAGTGCCCTCGCAGGACCGGCGTCCAGGACTCCGAGGGGCTTAAAAAGCCCCCTCAGAGTACCTAGGAGGTCAAACCGCGTTTGCGGGCTGCAGGAAATTCCTGCTTTCCAACCCACTTGCAAGGGTCGGATTGGGGTATCTATGTACCCCAGAAATAACGCAAACTTGGATTTCTCCCAGGACAGCCTGGGGAAATGGAGTGCTCTCCCCAGCAGCACCACCGGAAGTCCAAAATTTGGCCTGTTTTTATTCGGGAAATGCTGAAGTCTGAACTCCCTCACTTCGGGTCCATGCAATTCGGCATGAGGTCCGGAGTTCGGGGAAAAATTCAGCCGAATAAAGCCATTAAAATCACAACTGCACCTTTTCATGGCTCCAGGGGGGATTTTTGGGGGTAGAGTTCCCAAACTTTCAGCGTAGCTTCAAAGGACCCTTCTTGCAATAACCCCCAAGTTTTGTAAAGATTGGATCAGCAGGGGCTAAGATATGGGCCCTGAAAGGGGTCCCCCTCCTTAATGTGCATTTACAATTAGCAGAGCTTGCCGCCCACTCGAAGCTCCCAGCCCCGACAAACAGCTGAGCTGCGGGGAGCAAGGGCAGGGCAGGTGCGAAGCCATGCAAAGCAACACAACCATGCAAAGCAACACGTTTGCAACCATGCAAAGCAACACCTGATGCCTGGGAGTTTGCAAACCATGCAAAGGGACAGAGGCATGCTAGCTAAGCATAAGGAGCAGGAGGGGGTGGGATTTCCCCTTTTGCATTGGACTCGGGGCCAGGCAAATGCATTCTTTAAGTTACAATTTGAAAACAATTTTTGAGCAAGCATCAAAATAGACCTAACCGATCTTATGAATGAGGGAAAACCTGAGGGCGCACAACTGAAGCCCCCCCCTCAAACCAGGGAGAGAGAGACTCGAGGGGGCACACACACCCCCAGACAGAATGGGTGAAAGCCCCCTTTGGCTTCCCCCCACCCACAGAAACTGCTCCCTCCCCACACACACACAGACTCTGCTTCCCCCCCCCCACACACACACACAGGAGAAAAATTATAGATTAAAGCCCCAAAAGGGGTCTTACTGTGGATGTCTTCTGTTCCATCAGGAGGGACTTGGAGGACTGGGTAATCCAATATGGTTCCATTTAAGCACGGGAGGTTTTGCCTTGGATTTGCCGCTGTCGGGATGCACACAGGATCGGCTGATCCCATTCATCCCAATAGGGAAAAGGGGGGCCCATATCTCAGCCCCGCTGATTCAATCTTTACAAAACTTGGGGATTCTTTCAAGAAGGCTCCTCTGAAACTATGCTGAAATTATGGGGTCTGTACCCCCAAAAATGCATCCCCTGCAGCCACGGAAAGGATCGAATATGCACAAGCACCCCCCCATGGGGATTTCTCTCTCACACAAACAGATACTCTCTCTTTCTCTCCCCAGTCAGGCTGCGCAGCAGCTGGGCTCATGCACTCAATTGCGACTGATTGGCCAGAAGAAGACCCAGCTTGGTCACCGATTGGCTGGGGGAGAATACTGCTTACTAACTGACGGTTATGCTGCTGCGCCGAACCCCGAATTTGCTGAATTTATTCACCGAACCCCCCGCACTTGCTGAATTCAGCTCCCCATTTCCCCACCTTTTTTGAATTCAGTTCCATCCGAATTAAAAAATGCTGAATCAGGGGAAATTCGGCTGTTTTTCAGTTCGGGACAAACCGAATCGACAGCCCTACTTTGAACATCCAAGTATTATTTAGCCATCATGGTTAATAGTCACTGATGGACTTACCCGGAATTATTCTAAGAGATAAGGGAGGAGAGTCTCTGGTTGGGTCCTGAGTGGTGAATACTTCATTAAAAAAGGGAGTTGTCCAAGCACCTTCATGGACCCAGTAATGAGATTCCTCCTTTAAAAAAAAAACTCCTCAGATCCTAAAGATGTAAACAATTATTTCCCTCAGGCAATTATCCCATTTGAACAAGATGCCTGAACATGTGATGGCTATACAATTCCAGCCTTTCTTGGAAGAAACAGATAATCTGGGCCCAAGCTTACATTAATTTTGGTGCTTGGCAAATATGTTTTTATTCTCTTCAGCCTTTGGTTTTAACTACCCAACCCTTTCTCAGTATTTTTAGGATATGATTCTTAAGCCTTGTTTTAAAGATGACTTGAGATATTTATTATCTTATCCTTTTACTCTGATGTCTTTCAGTTCAAATTTTAAAACTTCAGACAGTTCATTGGGTCGAATCCCATTCCAAGGTTTTCTGACAAGGAGCCCAACCAAATTTGGGGCTGAGATTCAAACTTGGAATATAAATATTGTTCTGTAAGTGCCTGGATACTTTTGCTATACTTAGAAGTAAGTGTAGCACTTGAAGATCTACTTCTAAATGCCTGGATTGAGTCTCAGAAGCCAGGGATTAACATTTCAAGGCTTTTATAAGTGAGCCAGGCACTTAGAGAACCTTTGCTAAATGCCTAGATTAAATCCTGAACAGGAAAGAGGGATGAAAAACTAAATGGAACAGAATTTCAGGAATCTGTTAATCCCCAGTAATTTCCTGGTACTTCCCGTGGATCCCTTATTAAAACAGGTATTATGTTTTGCTACTTTCCAGTCCTCAGGTAAGGAGACCACTTTTAGTGAGATGCATATTTTTGTTAGGATATCAATGTAGGGATATCTACACTTGAGTTCATTAAGAACCCTGGAGTGTATGCCATCTGGACCCCATGACATATTAATTCTTAACATGCAAGTTAGCCAGTGTAGTGTAGCCCTCCCTCAGGCTAGTGTTTCCATTGGGGATAGCTGTCCAGCATCTTCTGCAGTGAAGATTGGTGCAATGAATTAATGCAGCTTCCCTGCAATTTCCCTCTAATCTTTTAGCAATTCTTTCACCCCTTTGTTGTCTAATGGCCCAACTGACTCCCTGGATGGTTCCTGGCTTTTCATGTACTTATAGTTTTTAATGCAATATGCTCCTCACATTCTTGAATTGCTTGCCTTATTGTTGACTTACAGTTGTTTTTCTGGAAGCTGTGCTCCTTGTGCCTGTGGTGGGGGAACCAGCCAGAGGGGGAGAAAAAGACAAGGAACAATGCATCAGTTTGAAGGAAAGTGGGGTCATCGTTATGTTCCTCTACAGTTTCCAGCAGCAATTTTGGCATGAACTGATGCAGGAACTGCAGATGATCCCTTTCTGGGGATCCTGCTGAGAATGACTGATGTTGAAGGAAGGCCAATGTATGCTTTATGCTCTCTGTTGCTACCAGCAGCCTGGGAGAAGCCACTTACTTTATTCTATTTGCAAAACTTATAGCCCACTTTCTGCCTTAACCAGGGTGCTACCAAAGTGGCTGACAGATTCAAAATATACACAATGGAGTTTAAAACCAAAACAAAATACATAATTCAAATAATCAAAACCAAGTTAAAATACGCATACATAAAAACATTTAAAAACAGGCTAGGGAGGAAGGACCACTGAGGGAACACCAGACGAGACAATAAAGCCTTCGCCTGTTCACAGCAACAGAAGGAGACAGGCGAGTCTCTTTTGAGAGAGAGTTTTAGTACCACAACTGAGAAAGCCTCCATCCCCTACTAATCAAGACCTGAGCTTCAGGACATTGGCATCTCTATGTTCATCAGCATCCAGCCATACATGCACAGATAAGGGTAATTGCCTTTAGGCAGATTCTAAAATGCTCATATCAGGTTGATAATTAGTTCAATCCTAAAAACACTTTCCTGGGAGTAAACCCCAAGTTGCTGAGAAGTTCTAGAGTTATTAATGAATGGATTTTTTAAAAAAATATTGTCTTCAGCAAAGGACATAGATTGATGCTGACAGTTGGTAATCAGAGCAGGCAGCAGATGGGCAGTAGATGATGGTGGCATTTTAGCAGCATTACTTATACTTTCCACCCTTGATTCATGGTAAAACATTTGCCTGTGGGCTCTGATATGAAGCATTCTGGGGGATACCTTTCCCCTCCTTGCCTCGACTGCTAATTGCAGTTCGAAACAGGCTAAACAATTTAATGCTTAAGCTGCAAAGACTCTGGGGCAAGGAATTCATCTTCTTGCATTTGCAAAGGGCAAGCTTTGCATTGTAGAGGATGGTAGCAATGGTTCCTCACTCCGGAGAGGTTTACACTGACTCCATTCCTTTATATTTCTGAAAGGAAGAAAAGATCCAATGGAGTAATTTTGCTTTCAGCATTATCCCCCTAAATATTCTAAATACCATTTATTACAAAGACTTCAATAGGAGAAAATTGAAAAGCCCTCACAAAAGGAAATAATGGGGACCTGTACTTTTATCAGCATGGCAGCTTGGAGTGTCCCTGAGCATGGTGATAATAGTTTTGTCTCTGCTTGCTGCAAACCTTCATTTTTAACTTTTTCAGGACTGAATATTTCTGTAATGCTCAGGAACCATTCATCAGCAATGTGGCATGGGTAGGGTTGTTCAAGCCACTTCAATGTGAATTACTTTAATGTTATCGCCATGGTGAGAAAACCTGATATTATGTTAGTTCTGGGCCCAGCATAGCAATTTTCACACTGTGCGCTGCAAGGGTTAGAAATGTGTGTCTTGAAGAATTAAACTATTAAGATGGATGCAGCCGCCATTCTGTTTATCTGTAGAAAACATTTAATGCCTGGCATTCTCAATAATAAACACTTCAGAGGAGGCTTACAGTAAAACAACTAGTCTTAAAATAAGAAGCAGTTGTATAAAAATCCATAACACTGCAATCAAATAATTAATGAAAGCAGCAATAAATGAGGATGTAGAAGAATAATTAGATGTGGTAGTTCTGTAATTTAAAAGTAGTGACAAAATTAGTAGAAAAACCGGCAAAGATAAAACAGAAGAGAACTTGTGCAAAACTACAGTAAAAGTATTTGCCTCGGGTTCATTGCTTTTGGGAAGTGGGTTTTTTCCTGCTTTCTCACAGCATCATGGAGCATTCATGCACTTCCTGGAGTTTCCTCCTCCTATTCTTTGATCTTTCTCAATCTACCGTATATACTCAGGTATAAGCTGACCTGAGTATAAGCCGAGGTGCCTAATTTCACACACAAAATGGGGAAAAATTAGGCACCCATGTATAAGCCGAGGGGGAAATGCACCCCCCCCGCAGGCTTATCTGACCGGGCTCCAGGCACGCAGGCAGGCGGTGGCAGAGGCGGCGGCCCCCTCCCTGCGCGCAGGAGGCCCCGCAGGGTCAGCTGGCAAGCGGGAGGACTGGCCCGGGTGAGGTGGGGGGTGGGGGGTGAAGAAACCGCCGCCACCACGCAGAAGGCGTGATCGATCGCGCAAAAGGCGTGACGATTGCTCAAAAGGCGCGATTGGGTGGGGTGGGGGGGAAGAAACTGCCGCCGCAGCGCAAAAGGCGCGATCAGGTAGGGTGGGGGGGGAGAAGGTGGGACAGCCCACCCATCAGCTGGCCGGCAGGAGCGTGCTGGGAGAGGGCCCGGCAGGCGAATTACCGTATTGACCCGAGTATAAGCCGAGGTGAGTTTTTTAAGCCAAAAATCATGGCTAAAAAACTCGGCTTATACTCGAGTATATATGGTAGTTTGCTCCAAACATTTGGGGTAGAGTGCAGTAAAGCCTGGACAGCTACTGTGGGGGTGGAGAAATTGAGATGTTCCCACCTACACATTAGTCATTTTCCCTTGCCCTGTCTCCCTCTGCCTGTCTCTTGGGGGTGGGTGGGTGGGTGGTTTAAAATGGCACTAGAATATCATTTTATTGATATAATGCTATACCAGTATGTGTACCAGGTTCTTTGAATTCCCCAGGTACTTCTATAGTCCCCTCCATTGCAGAGATATAAGTGGAAAGGCATACTGTATATCCACAGTGGAAATGGTTAGAGAAATACTACAAAAGCTCTGGTGGCCTGAGAGGGATAGGGTGGCAGCCACTGTTGGGGGACTGAGGCAGGGAAAATGCCTGCCATGTGGAAGCAGCTGCATTAGCAATGGGGAAACCTATTTATCAGCTGCTGCATTAGCAATGGGGAAACCATGCAAGCCCATCCCTGTGTGAAAAGTACCCCCCACTTCACTAGGCTAGTAAGACAAAAATGCTCTTCAGCTAAATTCTCCAAAGAAAACTGTTTGAGTCCATCCAGCACTACTGGGATTCAGAGCTGTATTTCCTCCTGTTTCCTTCACGGAAACCATAGAATACTGATGAATCTCAGACAACATTTATTGAGGGAGCTTGTTTTTTTCTTGTCATTTTCTAAGCTTGTTTTCTCTCCCTGCATATAGATGAAACTAAAAATACTTTTCTTTCTTTTAGCCCATTCCAGAATAAAAGCCAAATCTTTTGGCAGCTGTGGATGTTATTGCTTCCCTGGTAAACAGTTAGTGTGAATGTTTCATATTTCTTTATGGTTCTTGGTAATGCCTAATCTCACTGCCTCACTCCACTGAGAGCAGGGGTGCCACAGATTTTACGGTGAACTTGCTCAGCAGGCAGACATACTGTGGAGTCTAAACCAGGCCATTTGAGAATCTAAATTCACTGTGTCCACATCTGAAAATTTGAGCCCCATCTTTGCGAGGTAGCCCTCTTCTGACTTCCTGTTTTTCTGGGTTTGGGCTTCTTATTTCATTGGCGTATGTCTTTTTTTTGTTTTTCCTTCCTCTCCCTCCTTTCAAGTCCTTGCTCATTTTCACATAATGCTTGTTGTAAATCCCTTCTAATAGTTACCTCTTCAGTGGAAACCCTTGCATGTTTTGTTTTTTAATTTTTCATTCTTCAGAAGTGTAGAGTCAGATGGGTATTTTCAGAATTCTTGTCCTAGAATTCTTGTTACATGTTAAATAAATACATATTCTTAAAAAAGAAGAAGTTTTGATCACTTCACCCTGTATCTTCATTTAACTTTACACTTAATGCAAGTTGGGTGGGGGGTGGGGTGACCCCAGCACAATCAGTGTGTTCACTGCAATTTACAAAAATGTAAAATTGGGTGGGCATGAAACACAGCAGGGCAATTAACATCACAGAGGATGAGGAATATATGGAGTAAAGAGTTGCAGAAGACGAAAAACTTCTTTGCATCAATTTGATCTCCTCTGTTTCTTAATCTAGTTGGAGATTACAGTGCCCAAGATAATTTCATTTGTGATCCAGAGATCAGTTATTCAACTGAAAAAATATTTAGTTCCAACTCAATCTTTGTTTGCACCTCATTGGAAAATGGGAGTGAAAAAGAGCTTGATTTTGAAATCATTACCCAGTAACACTTTATTAAATCTGAGTGAAAGAAGATAATTTGAAAATAATGACGGTCCTTAAAAGAGAAGTGCAATTGCTTGCTATGCAAACACTGGATGGAAGAGAAGCAAGAAGGCCAGCAGCAAAAGTATGATATGAGAAGGTATCTTTCATATTCTTATTTTAAACTTTAGTCACTGTGCTTGTGTCTTGACTCATTATAACAAATTATACATTTTCAGCACATTCCTGAGCTTTGGTGGTGAAAGTGCTTAGGAGGCCCACAGGGCCTTGCACCGGTGCAAAAGGCACTTATGCTGGCGCAAGTGGCCTGGGCGCCAGCATAAGTCGAGTTATTCCTGCGGCGGCAGGTGGTGGGGGAAGGTGCTGCTGTGCCAGCACAAGGGCCACGCTAGTACCCAAGAGGCGCAGAAGCGGCCGGTGGCGGCCGCAGGGGCATTCCCGGGGGCATTCCGCTAGCTAGGCCAGGAACTCCCACTTTTGCTGCCGAAAAGTGATGCCAGGTATCATCCTGGTGTAGCCCATTGACCGCCATACAACTGCTCTGGACCCTTGTCTCTGCGCCGCATCCAAGCACCGCCCATCTCAGCCTGACGCCTCTGGAACCCAACTAGGAGGCCGACCAATGGGGCATGCCCAGGAAGTGGCAGCACCCCCTGCGGGGGACCTAGGAGGTGGAAATTTCCCTCATAAGCGGCACTTCGAAGCAGGTGCTCACTTGACAGGTAAGCCTTGCATTTTTCTCACTCCATCCTAATCCCCTCTCTGGGGGAACTGTGCATGGTTCTCCCTCTGAATGTCTGTCCTCTGCCTTGCAGCACGCAACTTCCAAGAGGAGGGCCAAAGCACACCAGCGTTGCCTGGAAGCCTGGCCAGCACCGACTCCCAGGGCAGCTGGGCCGGCCTGGTGCCCACCGCTGAGGACTGTCAGGCCGTCTTTGCCTTAGCAAAGCCTTAGCCTGACTTTACTCCTGCTGGCTTCTCCTTGACCAGGCCTGAGGTCGGCTGGGTGTCAGGCCCTGGTTACATGCCTCTGGTTCTCATACATTTGTACAGTCTGTATTTTGCCTTCCTGTATAATGTTTACCACAGCTGCATAGCTTGTTATGGCTGAGTATCCTGAGAACGCTTATCATGATTCCTCCTGGCTTGTTTTGCTTTGCTACCCATCATTACAGTCTGCAATGCTTTTTAACCCTGTATTCCAGCCTTGATTTCCCATTAGCAGCCTTTCATGCCTGGAGGCAGCGAGCTTATGAACCTGTCCAATATTGTGCCTAATAAAGTCTAAACCTGTCACAGAACCTTGTCTGGATGAGTTTTGCTTGAGGGACACTAAGGACACACCCTGAGCCTGACATTAGCTGCTAATCCTCCTACTTCTCACCTTTCTCCTCTCTTGTGAACCAGCATTGGTTTACCATGGCGGAGGATGAGGCTTCGAACGGAGATACGGTCCCTGACCCCAAGGAGCCCGACACAGGCAACCAGCCCAAGGGCAAGGAACGCCCGGTGGAAGAGCGCCTGGCGGGCAGACCGAGGGGACGGCTGGACTTACGCCGGAGCGACTGGCTGGATTCCCCCCAATCATGAATGACTTCGGGAGCGGATGCTCACCGGCAGCAGCCAGCAGTTTCAGGACTTCCTGAGGATCTGTGGGGGCCTGGTCCCGGGGATTGACAACGGTGTGAGTGGGACACCGAGCGCCAACACCTCCTGCATCAGAATCAGGAGCTGGAAGAACAGCTGGTCATGATGCAGGAGTTTATGCGGGATATGTGGCTGGAGATGGATGAGCTACGACGCGCTCCTTCAGCCGACCAGCCGGTGGGGCTGCCGGCACAACCAGCTCTACCGCAGCTGGCTCCAGTGCCCCCCACCTGTTCCACCGCCTGCCCCAGTGGGACCGATCCATCCACTGCCTCCTCCCGGGAGGGAGTTGAAGGCAACTTTTGATGGGACTAGTGCTAAACTGTCTTATTTCTTGATCCAAGTGGATGTGTTCATGAGGGAGCAGGCAGGGGGCTACTTTTGCTATGGAAGAAAGTCGTGTGCAATACGTGGCTTCCCTGCTGGAGGGTAAAGTGACAGCCTGGATGGTTCAACAGTACAAACTGCGCTCCCGGTCCCTTCGTGGTCTTGATGACTTTATGCTAGCCCTCCGGCAGCGCTTTGAGGATCCCCATCAGGGTGAGCGGGCAAAGACAGCCCTTCTACAGCTGCACCAAGGGAGTTTGCCAGTGATTTAGTATGCCAGTGAATTTCAATTACTTGCAAGTAAAATCCTGGACTGGAGTGAAGCCACCCGGGTTCAATATTTCCGTGAGGGGCTTCATCCTGATTTGCTACATTGGGCCTTTATGCAGGGGAACCCTCCAGACCTTGAGGGCTGGATTCGTCTGGTGGTGGACATGGAAAACCACCGACAACTCCTGACCCTGTCG